>NC_134697.1:2434374-2786874 GCF_050947455.1 Rhinoderma darwinii | reverse complement strand
CATCTTTAGAGACCACGGATGTGTACTGGACCGTAGAAGTTATCCGCAAAATATATATTAATGTCCTATTCTTGTCCGCAATTGCAGCACAGACTCCGCATAGAAGTCTACGGACGCGTGCAACATTGCAGGCGGCTACGGATATGTAGATGTCCGTAATTGCGGAAGCGACGGCAGCGGTTTCCCCAAGCAAATGGCGCATGAACCATCTTGGGACCTATTCAAGGGGTTGGGACATGATGGGGACATCATTTGTAGCCTCCCGTTTTTGTTTTTTTTGCGGATCCGTAAATACGGATGCACTACGGACAGTATTTGTGGACAGCGTGACAGATATGCGAATGACTTGCGGATGACTACGGATCCGTATGTGCGGACAGTAAAAAACACTATCGTGTTAATGGGGTCTAACCAAACGTACAAGCCGCACGGGCAAAAAACGCAGTGATTCGCTATAAAACCGTGCATAGTTTTCCTACATGGTTCCTGAGCTCGCAAAACACAAGAAGCAGCAGCAGAACGCAAATTAGGCCACACCCACATGTAACGGCGAATAGCCGCGCAGAAACTGCACGTGGTTTTAAAGCAAATAAACACCGTTTTTGCGGAGCGGCTTGTACGTGCGTCTGCTCCGCGGGGGCGGTAACAGATGTGGCCCGGCTCCAATTATAATCCAGTGTAAAGAGAAGGAAATGATTAAAGGACATCTCCACTTTTGGAGCATTTGTATTTCTTTGCTCCGATGCCTCTAAAAAGAAAAATGGCCTCAGATAAAAATCTCCTATTGTTTTGTGTATACAGCTCCTATGCAGACCTAAGTGTCTCCATGGTAACAGACAACAAACAAAACCTGAGTAGTCGGGTCCTGCAGTCATCCCTCCTTCCATCTCTCCCCTACTTCTTCTGATCTGCCAAATGTATGTAGAGGACAGCTAGGGAGGAGTATGACCGCAGGATCAGACTACACAGGGTTTGTTTGTAGTCTGTTGTTACCATGGAGACCCATAGTTCTGCAGAGGAGCTGTAGACGCAAAACGACAGAACATTGTAAATCAAGTCCATTTGCAAAGTTGCCTTCGTTTACATTTCAGGTGCATTGGAGCAATAACGATTTATGGAGACTGCGTTTAAACAGCGCCGGAGTAAAATGCCTCTAATGTATTGAGAGACGCGCATCGCTGCTGTTTCCTGCGCCAGAAAGTGAAATCTATGCCAGCTGGTCTCGATTTGCACCATAATTTATGCCAGTTTCTAGCAAAAATAATGCTACATTTGTCAGCCCCTTCCAGTAAGCTCCACCCACTTTTATAAACTCGCCGTTAGCGTCGGAAACTTCGGAGAAGTTAAAGTTTTTTAATGTAAATTGTGACTT
Source organism: Rhinoderma darwinii (assembly GCF_050947455.1). Lineage (NCBI taxonomy): Eukaryota > Metazoa > Chordata > Amphibia > Anura > Rhinodermatidae > Rhinoderma > Rhinoderma darwinii. The sequence goes on along the minus strand of NC_134697.1, from coordinate 2,785,502 downwards.
GTTCCATTTGCAACTTTTGAGCACCAGAAAACTAGCATAGAAAAGTAAAGAATTTCCCCCTTTGTGTCTCATTCTGTCACTATTTTCAAGATTTCTGCTTGCTGTCAGTGAATGTGAACTTGCTTAGATGAAGAAACTGAAAACCCATCCTGACCCAGTCCTGCTCACACAGTTGACGGTTTTCTACAATTGTGCCCAGTCTAGACGATCCCCTGTGAGCTGGACTCCAGACTGATGTGTTTTACGTGCACTGATACATTGTAACAAACTGTCAGGACAGGTGGAACATTGTTTATACTGGATACAATGTAACACTGATACTGTGTGAGCAGGACTAGGTCAGGACCGGTTTTCAGCCTTTGGATATAACCAATGAATGTTCCCTTTTTTACTGACCGCAAACAGAGATCTTGAAAAGTCTATTAGAAAGTTGCAGAACGTTTCATTATACGATGATTAGGGCCCTGGACTGGGGTCTGTTCACACAGTGCGGTCGGAGTGCGTATGATGCGCCGTATTTTCTGTCCGGAGCAGGTGCCGCGTCCTGGGAGATTCCTGGTGAATAGAGAAATGTGCTGCGTGTGAGGAAACGTACGGCGGAGTCTATTAAGGGATGAACTTCACAGTAAACGCCGCGTTTCGCACCCTCGACCTGCGCGGACTCCGCTGAAATGTACACATTGTGTCAATAAAGATTCCTGGATAGATAAAGCCGGGCGGAGAGAATCAGCGCAAGCGGGAAGACGACTCCCAACAAACCCGTATATAAGAACACGGTGACATTTACCCGCCCGGCGCCTGTGTCTGATCCGCGCACTAGATTGGGAATTAAGGTGGACAGAACATGATGGGAGTCTGTGTTAAGGTGGACAGAACATGATGGGAGTCTGTGTTAAGGTGGACGGAACATGATGGGAGTCTGTGTTAAGGTGGACGGAACATGATGGGAGTCTGTGTTAAGGTGGACGGAACATGATGGGAGTCTGTGTTAAGGTGGACGGAACATGATAGGAGTCTGTGTTAAGGTGTACGGAACATGATGGGAGTCGGTGTTAAGGTGGACGGAACATGATGGGAGTCTGTGTTAAGGTGGACGGAACATGATGGGAGTCTGTGTTAAGGTGGACGGAACATGATGGGAGTCTGTGTTAAGGTGGACGGAACATGATGGGAGTCTGTGTTAAGGTGGACGGAACATGATGGGAGTCTGTGTTAAGGTGTACGGAACATGATGGGAGTCGGTGTTAAGGTGGACGGAACATGATGGGAGTCTGTGTTAAGGTGGACGGAACATGATGGGAGTCTGTGTTAAGGTGGACAGAACATGATGGGAGTCTGTGTTAAGGTGGACGGAACATGATGGGAGTCTGTGTTATGGTGGACGGAACATGATGGGAGTCTGTGTTATGGTGGACGGAACATGATTGGAGTCTGTGTTATGGTGGACGGAACATGATGGGAGTCTGTGTTAAGGTGGACGGAACATGATGGGAGTCTGTGTTAAGGTGGACAGAACATGATGGGAGTCTGTGTTAAGGTGGACGGAACATGATGGGAGTCTGTGTTAAGGTGGACGGAACATGATGGGAGTCTGTGTTATGGTGGACGGAACATGATGGGAGTCTGTGTTAAGGTGGACAGAACATGATGGGAGTCTGTGTTATGGTGGACGGAACATGATTGGAGTCTGTGTTATGGTGGACGGAACATGATGGGAGTCTGTGTTAAGGTGGACGGAACATGATGGGAGTCTGTGTTAAGGTGGACAGAACATGATGGGAGTCTGTGTTATGGTGGACGGAACATGATGGGAGTCTGTGTTATGGTGGACGGAACATGATGGGAGTCTGTGTTAAGGTGGACAGAACATGATGGGAGTCTGTGTTATGGTGGACGGAACATGATGGGAGTCTGTGTTAAGGTGGACAGAACATGATGGGAGTCTGTGTTAAGGTGGACAGAACATGATGGGAGTCTGTGTTAAGGTGGACGGAACATGATGGGAGTCTATTAAGGTGGACGGAACATGATGGGAGTCTGTGTTAAGGTGGACGGAACATGATGGGAGTCTGTGTTAAGGTGGACGGAACATGATGGGAGTCTGTTAAGGTGGACGGAACATGATGGGAGTCTGTGTTAAGGTGGACGGAACATGATGGGAGTCTGTGTTAAGGTGGACGGAACATGATGGGAGTCTGTGTTAAGGTGGACAGAACATGATGAGAGTCTGTGTTAAGGTGGACGGAACATGATGGGAGTCTGTGTTAAGGTGGACGGAACATGATGGGAGTCTGTGTTAAGGTGGACGGAACATGATAGGAGTCTGTGTTAAGGTGGACGGAACATGATGGGAGTCTGTGTTAAGGTGGACAGAACATGATGGGAGTCTGTGTTAAGGTGGACAGAACATGATGGGAGTCTGTGTTAAGGTGGACAGAACATGATGGGAGTCTGTGTTATGGTGGACGGAACATGATGGGAGTCTGTGTTAAGGTGGACGGAACATGATAGGAGTCTATTAAGGTGGACGGAACATGATGGGAGTCTGTGTTAAGGTGGACGGAACATGATGGGAGTCTGTGTTAAGGTGGACGGAACATGATAGCAGTCTGTGTTAAGGTGGACAGAACATGATGGGAGTCTGTGTTAAGGTGGACAGAACATGATGGGAGTCTGTGTTAAGGTGGACAGAACATGATGGGAGTCTATTAAGGTGGACGGAACATGATGGGAGTCTGTGTTAAGGTGGACGGAACATGATGGGAGTCTGTGTTAAGGTGTACAGAACATGATGGGAGTCTGTGTTAAGGTGGACGGAACATGATGGGAGTCTGTGTTAAGGTGGACAGAACATGATGGGAGTCTGTGTTAAGGTGGACGGAACATGATGGGAGTCTGTGTTATGGTGGACGGAACATGATGGGAGTCTGTGTTAAGGTGGACAGAACATGATGGGAGTCTGTGTTATGGTGGACGGAACATGATGGGAGTCTGTGTTATGGTGGACGGAACATGATGGGAGTCTGTGTTATGGTGGACGGAACATGATGGGAGTCTGTGTTAAGGTGGACGGAACATGATGGGAGTCTGTGTTAAGGTGGACAGAACATGATGGGAGTCTGTGTTAAGGTGGACAGAACATGATGGGAGTCTGTGTTAAGGTGGACGGAACATGATAGGAGTCTATTAAGGTGGACGGAACATGATGGGAGTCTGTGTTAAGGTGGACGGAACATGATTGGAGTCTGTGTTAAGGTGGACGGAACATGATAGGAGTCTGTGTTAAGGTGGACGGAACATGATAGGAGTCTGTGTTAAGGTGGACAGAACATGATGGGAGTCTGTGTTAAGGTGGACAGAACATGATGGGAGTCTGTGTTAAGGTGGACGGAACATGATGGGAGTCTGTGTTAAGGTGGACGGAACATGATGGGAGTCTGTGTTAAGGTGGACGGAACATGATGAGAGTCTGTGTTAAGGTGGACGGAACATGATGGGAGTCTGTGTTATGGTGGACGGAACATGATGGGAGTCTGTGTTAAGGTGGACGGAACATGATGGGAGTCTGTGTTAAGGTGGACAGAACATGATGGGAGTCTGTGTTAAGGTGGACGGAACATGATAGGAGTCTATTAAGGTGGACGGAACATGATGGGAGTCTGTGTTAAGGTGGACGGAACATGATTGGAGTCTGTGTTAAGGTGGACAGAACATGATGGGAGTCTGTGTTATGGTGGACGGAACATGATTGGAGTCTGTGTTATGGTGGACGGAACATGATGGGAGTCTGTGTTAAGGTGGACGGAACATGATGGGAGTCTGTGTTAAGGTGGACAGAACATGATGGGAGTCTGTGTTATGGTGGACGGAACATGATGGGAGTCTGTGTTATGGTGGACGGAACATGATGGGAGTCTGTGTTAAGGTGGACAGAACATGATGGGAGTCTGTGTTATGGTGGACGGAACATGATGGGAGTCTGTGTTAAGGTGGACAGAACATGATGGGAGTCTGTGTTAAGGTGGACAGAACATGATGGGAGTCTGTGTTAAGGTGGACGGAACATGATAGGAGTCTATTAAGGTGGACGGAACATGATGGGAGTCTGTGTTAAGGTGGACGGAACATGATGGGAGTCTGTGTTAAGGTGGACGGAACATGATGGGAGTCTGTGTTAAGGTGGACGGAACATGATGGGAGTCTGTGTTAAGGTGGACGGAACATGATGGGAGTCTGTGTTAAGGTGGACGGAACATGATGGGAGTCTGTGTTAAGGTGGACGGAACATGATAGGAGTCTGTGTTAAGGTGGACAGAACATGATGAGAGTCTGTGTTAAGGTGGACGGAACATGATGGGAGTCTGTGTTAAGGTGGACGGAACATGATGGGAGTCTGTGTTAAGGTGGACGGAACATGATAGGAGTCTGTGTTAAGGTGGACGGAACATGATGGGAGTCTGTGTTAAGGTGGACAGAACATGATGGGAGTCTGTGTTAAGGTGGACAGAACATGATGGGAGTCTGTGTTAAGGTGGACAGAACATGATGGGAGTCTGTGTTATGGTGGACGGAACATGATGGGAGTCTGTGTTAAGGTGGACGGAACATGATAGGAGTCTATTAAGGTGGACGGAACATGATGGGAGTCTGTGTTAAGGTGGACGGAACATGATGGGAGTCTGTGTTAAGGTGGACGGAACATGATAGCAGTCTGTGTTAAGGTGGACAGAACATGATGGGAGTCTGTGTTAAGGTGGACAGAACATGATGGGAGTCTGTGTTAAGGTGGACAGAACATGATGGGAGTCTATTAAGGTGGACGGAACATGATGGGAGTCTGTGTTAAGGTGGACGGAACATGATGGGAGTCTGTGTTAAGGTGTACAGAACATGATGGGAGTCTGTGTTAAGGTGGACGGAACATGATGGGAGTCTGTGTTAAGGTGGACAGAACATGATGGGAGTCTGTGTTAAGGTGGACGGAACATGATGGGAGTCTGTGTTATGGTGGACGGAACATGATGGGAGTCTGTGTTAAGGTGGACAGAACATGATGGGAGTCTGTGTTATGGTGGACGGAACATGATTGGAGTCTGTGTTATGGTGGACGGAACATGATGGGAGTCTGTGTTAAGGTGGACGGAACATGATGGGAGTCTGTGTTAAGGTGGACAGAACATGATGGGAGTCTGTGTTAAGGTGGACAGAACATGATGGGAGTCTGTGTTAAGGTGGACGGAACATGATAGGAGTCTATTAAGGTGGACGGAACATGATGGGAGTCTGTGTTAAGGTGGACGGAACATGATTGGAGTCTGTGTTAAGGTGGACGGAACATGATAGGAGTCTGTGTTAAGGTGGACGGAACATGATAGGAGTCTGTGTTAAGGTGGACGGAACATGATGGGAGTCTGTGTTAAGGTGGACAGAACATGATGGGAGTCTGTGTTAAGGTGGACGGAACATGATGGGAGTCTGTGTTAAGGTGGACGGAACATGATGGGAGTCTGTGTTAAGGTGGACGGAACATGATGAGAGTCTGTGTTAAGGTGGACGGAACATGATGGGAGTCTGTGTTATGGTGGACGGAACATGATGGGAGTCTGTGTTAAGGTGGACGGAACATGATGGGAGTCTGTGTTATGGTGGACGGAACATGATTGGAGTCTGTGTTATGGTGGACGGAACATGATGGGAGTCTGTGTTAAGGTGGACGGAACATGATAGGAGTCTATTAAGGTGGACGGAACATGATGGGAGTCTGTGTTAAGGTGGACGGAACATGATGGGAGTCTGTGTTAAGGTGGACAGAACATGATGGGAGTCTGTGTTATGGTGGACGGAACATGATGGGAGTCTGTGTTAAGGTGGACGGAACATGATGGGAGTCTGTGTTAAGGTGGACGGAACATGATGGGAGTCTGTGTTAAGGTGGACGGAACATGATAGGAGTCTATTAAGGTGGACGGAACATGATGGGAGTCTGTGTTAAGGTGGACGGAACATGATGGGAGTCTGTGTTAAGGTGGACGGAACATGATAGGAGTCTGTTAAGGTGGACGGAACATGATGGGAGTCTGTGTTAAGGTGGACGGAACATGATGGGAGTCTGTGTTAAGGTGGACGGAACATGATAGGAGTCTGTGTTAAGGTGGACGGAACATGATGGGAGTCTGTGTTAAGGTGGACGGAACATGATAGGAGTCTGTGTTAAGGTGGACGGAACATGATGGGAGTCGGTGTTAAGGTGTACAGAACATGATGGGAGTCTGTGTTAAGGTGGACGGAACATGATGGGAGTCGGTGTTAATGTGGACGGAACATGATGGGAGTCTGTGTTAAGGTGTACAGAACATGATGGGAGTCTGTGTTAAGGTGGACAGAACATGATGGGAGTCTGTGTTAAGGTGGACAGAACATGATGGGAGTCTGTGTTAAGGTGGACGGAACATGATAGGAGTCTGTGTTATGGTGGACGGAACATGATGGGAGTCTGTGTTAAGGTGGACGGAACATGATGGGAGTCTGTGTTATGGTGGACGGAACATGATTGGAGTCTGTGTTAAGGTGGACGGAACATGATGGGAGTCTGTGTTAAGGTGGACGGAACATGATGGGAGTCGGTGTTAAGGTGGACGGAACATGATGGGAGTCTGTGTTAAAGTGGACGGAACATGATGGGAGTCTGTGTTAAGGTGGACAGAACATGATGGGAGTCTGTGTTAAGGTGGACAGAACATGATAGGAGTCTATTAAGGTGGACGGAACATGATGGGAGTCTGTGTTAAGGTGGACGGAACATGATGGGAGTCTGTGTTAAGGTGGACGGAACATGATAGGAGTCTGTGTTAAGGTGGACAGAACATGATGAGAGTCTGTGTTAAGGTGGACGGAACATGATGGGAGTCTGTGTTAAGGTGGATGGAACATGATGGGAGTCTGTGTTAAGGTGGACGGAACATGATAGGAGTCTGTGTTAAGGTGGACGGAACATGATGGGAGTCTGTGTTAAGGTGGACAGAACATGATGGGAGTCTGTGTTAAGGTGGACAGAACATGATGGGAGTCTGTGTTAAGGTGGACAGAACATGATGGGAGTCTGTGTTATGGTGGACGGAACATGATGGGAGTCTGTGTTAAGGTGGACGGAACATGATAGCAGTCTGTGTTAAGGTGGACAGAACATGATGGGAGTCTGTGTTAAGGTGGACGGAACATGATGGGAGTCTGTGTTAAGGTGGACGGAACATGATGGGAGTCTGTGTTAAGGTGGACGCAACATGATAGCAGTCTGTGTTAAGGTGGACGGAACATGATGGGAGTCTGTGTTAAGGTGGACGGAACATGATGGGAGTCTGTGTTAAGGTGGACAGAACATGATGGGAGTCTGTGTTAAGGTGGACAGAACATGATGGGAGTCTGTGTTAAGGTGGACAGAACATGATGGGAGTCTGTGTTAAGGTGGACGGAACATGATGGGAGTCTGTGTTAAGGTGGACAGAACATGATGGGAGTCTGTGTTAAGGTGGTCGGAACATGATGGGAGTCTGTGTTAAGGTGGACAGAACATGATGGGAGTCTGTGTTAAGGTGGACGGAACATGATGGGAGTCTGTGTTAAGGTGGACGGAACATGATGAGAGTCTGTGTTAAGGTGGACGGAACATGATGGGAGTCTGTGTTAAGGTGGACGGAACATGATGGGAGTCTGTGTTAAGGTGGACGGAACATGATGGGAGTCTGTGTTAAGGTGGAATATACCGCGCAGTTGATGAGAATGTCTAAGATCGTCTTATAACGGACTAACATGGAGTAATCTAACAATCATGTGGAAAGGGCAGTCACACTTCATATACTCCAGTCACATCCAAAGCTGCACCCACAGCTTCTGCTGGTTGCCCTGGGATACAGGTATTTATTGGTTTACCTACATTCATCTGTCAGTCACATGACCTAACCGCATTGCTGTAACTTTCCCTGATATGACATTTCTCTCTAGTGATCAGAAAACAGCAGGATTATTAATGCTGCTCTGTATGTGACTGGAGCATAAGACATAATTTACTGCTGGAATATTCCCATCCATATGAAGTGTTGTAATGAACGTTCTAGAGTATATGTGGAGTTACAGATCAATCAGAAATACAGCGCGGCCTGACCACGTTAAAGGGCCGGTGTCCAGTGTTGTGTCAATTATAATAAAAACCTGCAGAATATTTAGTTATACAGCAGATTACATTGTCTTTCAGTTTTTGAGATTTCTGCTTGCTGTCAGTGAATGGTAACATATCCTAACCTAATACTTCTCACAGCTGGGAATTTGCTACAATTCACTGAGATAAATCAGAGATCTTGAAAATGGTGAGGAATCTGTTAGAAAGTTGCAGAATTTTTCATGATTCGGTGATTAGGACAATGATAAAGAAAGACGTTCCCCTCTCCGGCCGTGCCGCCGTCTCGTCCCCGATACGACCGCGCTGTGATTACATCTGTATTTCGTTCACGCTTCCCATTCTGATGTTCCCAGTGACGCTCCTGACCCTGTGATTGCTGTCAAATGTGGCACGGCGGCACGCGCGCTGGCAGGACGCTCCTGATTGCACGATGGCTCCGCCCACAACGACCTCACAGACAAAAATATAAAATGTTCATTGTCCGTCAGCAGAAAACCTGTAATAATCTCCGCTCAGCCTGTAATTGTCAACATTCGCTGCGTATGAAGGTGTAAGGTCCACGGGGAATAATCACGAGCCGCGACAAAGTACGCCCAGTCCTCGTCACATAATAATCAGAGAGCTGCCCACAGCCTACGCGGACTAGATTGTAAGCTCTGGGGGTCAGGAGTCATCTCTGCATTGTTTCTCTTAACCCTTTTCACGCTGACGTGGTCGTTATCGGTTATTGATTTGGGGACAGAATTATTTATAACGCCTCGTGGATCGATAATAAATCTTTGACCGTTTTACCGCCGACATCAGACGCAAGCGAGAGGCCAGAATCCGTGGACCTGATGTTGTGCGGGGGTGGGGCTGGTGTACTTGTATAGAGGATGTCTGATTGCTAGCTCTTGGGGTCAGTGACGGAGGAGAGTGCGTTATTCTCACGTGTCCTGTGTTTCTTGCAGCTGGCACCATCTCCGGAGAAGAAGTGGCGCTGGTGGCCAAGTCTCACATCAAGGAATATCGGGACAGTTTCTCCTGCGAGAAGTTTAATTTCCGGAGTAACCCCAACATCACGTTCTATGTCTACGTCAGCAACTTCTCGTGGCCAATCAAGATCCAGGTCAGTGCCAGCGCTGCCCATAAATGTGTATGAAGCCGGCGTAACCCGACCGTGGGTCCAAACTCTGCGCCAAAGTGTAAGTCACGCCGCGTCGTTGTGTAATAGAGTTCTGCAACTTTCTAACAGAGTTTGTGCTTCAATTCATTACAATTTGCAAGATCTCTACTGTCTGTTAGTGAATGGAAACATTGATTGTGTACATCCAGAGCCTGAAACCTGGAGTTAGTCCTGCACACACAGATGAGCGTTTGCTACAATGTATCAGACACAAGAAGTACGATATTTGTGCTGCTGCTGCTGTCCATTTTCTACGCAGACACGTTGTAGCAAGTCTACAGCTGTGTGAGCAGGACTAGATCCCGTTTCAGCAATAATTTTTCATTAAATATCTCTGCTTTCTGTCAGTGTATGGGGACATTTCTGGTTTACATCATGAGACTGCAAACTAATTTTGACCTTGTTTTGCACACACAGCTGAGAGTTTGTTACAATTGTATCCAGTCTAGACAATCCTCTATGATAAAAACACAGCAGCAGCACAAATCTCTCCTGTTCTAATAGTTTGTTACAATGTATCAGTGCAGATAACATGTATCAGTCTGAAGTTCAAGGTGTTGGACATTCTAGAATAGATACAACCTCATTCAACCTCTGAATGTTTCTAAAAGCAAGCAGAGATCTTGACAATTGTGAGGAATTGAAACACAAAGTCTCTTAGTAAGTTGCAGAACTTTATACAAGGATCATTCACTGTAAGGCGGAGGCGTAACTATAGGGGGCAGCACCCCGTCGTACTTCACACCGGTATTATAACCGGCGGGGGATATTTGGGGCCCTTCTCTTCAGTTTACGCCTCGTACGTCTGTTTTGGCGGCTGCGTCGCTCGTGCGTCCTGCGCGTTTGCTGAGTTTATTTATGGTCTCGGCATCGGATGGATCGGCGCCAGCCCTATCCCATCGCGTTTCTGCCTCCTCAGCAGTGACTTGTTCAGCTCGGCAGCACCACCCGAGCCCCGGAGACCTGAGCGGATTCCCGGCTCGCGACCGCGCCGCCGCTTCTGCAACAACTTTATCTGTTTCCGGGAAAGCTGGGTGACAAGAAAGGTGCCCACCGAAACAGCGGTCACAAGGGTTGTCACTCAGCTTTTCCAGACTCCTGATGGGCATACATGCTTATTCATGAAGTGATATGAGAGGGGTGAAGCATCATTGCATTTAGTGGAAAGCTGGGTGACCATTACAGTCGGAGCTTTAGTGGCGGCCATCTTGGTTGTCACCTATAGTTCATAAGAAACGGCAGAAGTGTCAAGTCTGTGCCGTCATTTCTCACTTATATCTATTACAAGTGACAGTCTATAATGGCCTCTATTACAATGGTTGTCACCCAGCTTTTCCAGATTCCTGAATGGCAAATATGTCTAGTGATGCTTCTCTGTTCCCCATGATGCATTGCTAGGCTGATTTGTCACTCAAGTGTCTGGATTAGTTGGGTGCCGAGCGCTATATGGGATGTCACCCAGCTTTCCCAGGAACAGATGTAAGAAATGGCTGAAAGTAATGGGGACGACTTTGGCGTTGATGTTAAAGGGGAATTTTCCTATAAATTCAGCAGAATTTTCGGTCTGATCAGATAAGTTACTGTCCTGGACTGCTGACAGACTGATTCCGATAATCTGCAGGTCGCCCGCTGCTTGAGCCCTGAGCGGAGACGTGTCGTCACTTGTTTCCGTTTTTTCGGTATTTGTAGAAATGTATTTTCAGCTCAGAATCAGCAGATTTTATAAGAAATGTCCCTGGATTGGCACCGTCTTCCCTGGCACCGGTCCCGCACCCCTCCCCCGTGGCTTCCGCCATAAATATTCTTTATAATGTGTGAGAGCAGCGCGGCCTGAGCCCATAAAACCCAATGTGTTCCCAGAATCCGCGTAACAGCGGCCCCTCTGCCCGGACATCACAATTCACGACCGCGCATCAATATTCACCATATGCAAAACCGCAGCCGATTCCCTCCACGCCTCAGTCACCCGGGATGAGGGACGCCGCCACCGCTCTGCCTTCATACTCCGCCATAAATTAATGCCCCTTCCGGGACGACCGGCGCAGAAATCACCCGAAGACTCCGACTTATTAAGGACATCTTTTTTTTTTTTATTCTCGCCGCGGCCTCGGATAATAAATATCTCATCTAATCGCGGCGACAAAAGACAACGATGGATTTATGGAGGAAGCGGCTGCAATATTAGAATCCAAAATGATATAAACTGAATTATCAGAACATTTACCCCCGAAAATCAAAAAATCCGGGGCGGTAAATCTGTGTCTGGGAAAGATGGGTGAGAACCACTCTGGCCGCCATCACTGCTCCCGCAGGGTCGTCACTCAGCTCTTCATGTGCCCAAATCGCAGTTCTACGTGGACGTTGCAGAAGGACCAGCTCATGTAACATTGTAATAGACTCCGGGAAAGCTGGGTACAACCAATATGGCCGCCACTACCGCTCGTACATGAGGTGTCACTCAGCTTTCCTAGAGTCCTGAATGGCATTTAAATCGGCACTTTCCCATAATCCCTCTCTTCTTCTGCTTGTCTCTGAAAATGTCAGTTTTCACTGTGGGTTTTGGCATTATATTCATGAACAAGGAAGGGCAGGATGAGCGGAACTACAGGCCTGAGATTATAAGCAGTAATAATGCTGCATCTGTGGCAATGATCTACGGGGGGTCCTGGGGTGGGCAGTGATCTGGGGGGTCCTGAAATGGGAAGTAACCTATGGGGGTCCTATAGTGATCTACGGGGGTCCTAGGATGGGCAATGATCTATGGGGGTCCTAGGATGGGCAATGATCTATGGGGGTCCTGGGATGGGCAGTGATCTATGGGGGTCCTAGTAAGGGAAATGATCTATGGGGGTCTTGGGATGGGCAGTGATCTATGGGGGTCCTAGGATGGGCACTGATTTATGGGGGTCCTTGGGGGGTAGTGATCTATGGCGGGTCCTGGGAGAAGTCTTGCATCCAGTTGTGACTCCTGCAGTGGTTCTCCCCTCCCCCCGGGGCTTCATTGATAATTGAGTGACTCTTTGCTGTGATCGCCCGGCATTCATCAGCCTAAGAGCAGCAATGAATCTATTGCACGTCTAGTTCTCGCTGATGTCAGCGCACGGCCGCAGCGCCCCCTGCAGGAAGTCACGTGTCGGTCACCTTGGGACATACGTCTATCACTGTCTCTCGTCTCATCATCATCACATGAATAATTATCACAGCATCAATATAAAGGAGGACGGGGAGGACAATGACTCCCCCGACTCCGTCCATCACTTCATCAAGAACAATGTGTCCGTTCAGTGTCACTGATTGACGTACTTTCCTAGAGTCCTGAACGGCAAATCTGCCTAGTTATACAGTGATCCATCTCTAGCGGCCATACAGGTTGATTTGGCGTTTAGGGCTCGTGAAATGTTGGATGACAAACCCCATCAGAGCTGCGTTATATCCGTCACCCAACTCACCTCCGAACAGATATAATTAAGAAACAGACCCCTCTGTCCCCCTCCAGACCCCTCTGTCCCCCTCCAGACCCCTCTGTCCCCCTCCCTCCAGACCCCTCTGTCCTCCTCCCTCCAGACCCCTCTGTCCCCCTCCCTCCAGACCCCTCTGTCCCCCTCCAGACCCCTCTGTCCCCCTCCCTCCCGACACCCCTGTCCCCCTCTAGACCCCTCTGTCCTCCCTCCAGACATGTCAGGCTGGGGGAGGATGACTGTAGAACAGGTGAATATAATCTATTGTTCTCTGTTATCAGACATGTCAGGCTGGGGGAGGATGACTGTAGAACAGGTGAATATAATCTATTGTTCTCTGTTATCAGACATGTCAGGCTGGGGGAGGATGACTGTAGAACAGGTGAATATAATCTATTGTTCTCTGTTATCAGACATGTCAGGCTGGGGGAGGATGACTGGAGGACAGGTGAATACAATCTATTGTTCTCTGTTATCAGACATGTCAGGCTGGGGGAGAGGATGACTGTAGAACAGGTGAATATAATCTATTGTTCTCTGTTATCAGACATGTCAGGCTTGGGAGAGGATGACTGTAGAACAGGTGAATATAATCTATTGTTCTCTGTTATCAGACATGTCAGGCTGGTGGAGGATGACTGTAGGACAGGTGAATATAATCTATTGTTCTCTGTTATCAGACATGTCAGGCCGGGGGAGGATGACTGTAGGACAGGTGAATACAATCTATTGTTCTCTGTTATCAGACATGTCAGGCTGGGGGAGGATGACTGTAGGACAGGTGAATACAATCTATTGTTCTCTGTTATCAGACATGTCAGGCTGGGAGAGGATGACTGTAGGACAGGTGAATATAATCTATTGTTCTCTGTTATCAGACATGTCAGGCTGGGGGAGGATGACTGGAGGACAGGTGAATACAATCTATTATTCTCTGTTATCAGACATGTCAGGCTGGGAGAGGATGACTGTAGGACAGGTGAATATAATCTATTGTTCTCTGTTATCAGACATGTCAGGCTGGGGGAGGATGACTGTAGGACAGGTGAATATAATCTATTGTTCTCTGTTATCAGACATGTCAGGCTGGGGGAGAGGATGACTGTAGAACAGGTGAATATAATCTATTGTTCTCTGTTATCAGACATGTCAGGCTGGGGGAGGATGACTGTAGGACAGGTGAATACAATCTATTGTTCTCTGCTATCAGACATGTCAGGCTGGGGGAGGATGACTGTAGGACAGGTGAATACAATCTATTGTTCTCTGTTATCAGACATGTCAGGCTGGGGGAGGATGACTGTAGGACAGGTGAATACAATCTATTGTTCTCTGTTATCAGACATGTCAGGCTGGGGGGAGGATGACTGTAGGACAGGTGAATACAATCTATTGTTCTCTGTTATCAGACATGTCAGGCTGGGGAGGATGACTGTAGGACAGGTGAATACAATCTATTGTTCTCTGTTATCAGACATGTCAGGCTGGGGGAGGATGACTGTAGGACAGGTGAATACAATCTATTGTTCTCTGTTATCAGACATGTCAGGCTGGGGGAGGATGACTGTAGGACAGGTGAATACAATCTATTGTTCTCTGCTATCAGACATGTCAGGCTGGGGGGAGGATGACTGTAGGACAGGTGAATACAATCTATTGTTCTCTGTTATCAGACATGTCAGGCTGGGGAGAGGATGACTGTAGGACAGGTGAATAGAATCTATTGTTCTCTGTTATCAGACATGTCAGGCTGGGGGAGGAGGATGACTGTAGGATATATATGTGACCAGTGTCAGCCGCTCCTCTTCTGATATAAGCTGTGGACGGTGCGGGTGAATGTCTCTTGTACAGCGTCACGTACATGATTCCCGCGGTCCCGGTGTCCCTGATGTTTTTGTTTCAGGTTCAGAAAGTTCCACAGATCATTTAAATATTGTTCTCGCTGTGACTCTTCTCTCATTTAGTCGTGTACGGTCGCAGCGTGGAGATAAATCAGCGCACGTCCGCGGACACCGTCCCATCTTTGCTGGTCTCTTTATGAGCTGAATAATAGTCCTGTAAATCATCGCTGTATACAGTCCTCTCCCTGCACGGCGTATCCGGGAGTCTGATAGACGGAGGTCGGCCTGGCTCGCTGCGTTATTCAGAGCGTGACTTATAACCGCCGGCCGCAGCGAACAACTCCAGAAACGTCTCCCTATAAAGGGGTCTCCAGGCTTTATGTTAACGAAGTGTTATCGAATAATGAGGTCAGGAATATTCTAAAAGAAATTATGTTTCATTTATGTATAATTGTACAAATCTATGCTTGCTGTCAGGGAATGGAAAAATTCATTGTTTTCATCCAGAGACTGAAACTCCACCCTGACCTGGTCTTGGTCACACAGCTGAGGGTTTGTTACAATGTATCAGTGGTGGGGAACATCTGGCCCGCAGGCCATATAAGGACCGCAAGATCATTTGGTCTCGCCCGACCTCACTCAGACCGAGCTGCTGCGTCAATCGCTGGATGGAGGCGTGAGACATCGGAGCTTTCCCAACCGCAAGAAGTGAGGTCAAGTGACAAATCCCTCTCCTGTACTTGTGGTTTGTTACAATGTGTCAGTGCAGGTGAAGTTTATCAGTCTGGAGTCCAGGCTGTTTCATCTCACAGAGTATTGTCTAGACTGGATACAAATGTAACAAACCCTCAGCTGTGAGAAGTATTAGGTCAGAACAGGTTTTCAACCTCTGGATGTAAATAAGAATGGTTTCATTCACTGATAGCAAGCAGAGAGCTTGAAAATGTTGTAGAATTCAGACACAAAGGAATTTGCAGAACTTTTCATTGTACAAGAATTAATCCTAATCTACATAAAACCGGAGACGTTGAGGTTAAATTTAAAGTGACAGCTCCGTTCCGACAGTCACTAGATTTTTGTTTCCATGTTTTTGACGTCTCGGCGACTATTGGAGCAGCTTGTGCGCAGCGCTCCACAGGGGCAATAATCAGCGGCTTTGTAGTGGAATAATCCAGCGCGGGGCGTGCTGAGCGGTGTCGGCGCTGGTAACGCCGGTCTTGTCCCAGCGCTCAGCGGACGATCATTGTTCATTTCCTTCTCGCTGATACAATGTTTTCATGGAGAGCGGCGCTCGGGCCCGGCCGGTGATTGGTTACGTAGCGCAGTCGCTGTCTTCACGGTCCGCCGCGCCTCCTCATAACGCAGTTACACAGCCGGAGCCGGACGATCTGCCGGACTAATAGACACATCACAGAGAATTATCCTGAAAATCCCCCCCAAAACGCTGCAAATAAAATCCCCGGAGTCGTGAGTCGTCCTCTCGTGTGGAGTCTTTTCTTCTGTTCAGCTGCTGCTCGGCCTCCGACATGGTACAAATCCCCAGCAGACGCTTCTTACCGGGCCCGGTAGGGCGGTCACCCGTCTTCACACACAGGCTGGACCTTTATTGTGTTCCATTTCTCCTCAGCTGCTTCTGTCCTACTTCTGTGCCTTTGTGTCAGTTTACACTGTCGTTCTAGCATCCTATTCGTGGACCTAGAACTTCAGCACAAACTTGTACTGCGGTGCACCGGATTGTAGCACAACTGTGAATACCTCCAGAGCTGCAGTCATAGTTCTGCTGACTATCAAAATCTTTACTGGTCTCCCATAATGCTGCACTGCATACCATTCCATTCCTGGTGTAGAGGTTACAATCCCACAATGCAACGTGCTATGTAAACACTGTACCTTCAGGGGGGAGCAGTTATATATAAGGTCCTGCTACCGAAGCGTTCACCAGAAACCAGTAGTATTCTTATTGCAGCTCTGGATGTGACTGGAGTAAAAGACATGATGTAACAGCAGAATTGTGACTGCAGCTCTGGATGTAACAGGTGTATGAGACATGATATGAGATTTCACCTTCCTGTGGATTGGGACAGTGGTCGGGTGGCAGCTCGGTTACAGGGGTCCGTGCCCCGGCTGCGCTCCTGTGGATGGGGGCACGATCCTCAGCTCTTTGTTTTCCTTCGTGGCAGGAGAATCGTCTTTTTTGCGTTTTGCTCTCCCGCGGTCGCTGCGCTCCGTTTATCAATGTGAATCTTGTCATTTGTCGCTATGGAGGAGATGGCGTCTCAGCACAGGATATGAATATGTCTACGCTACGCAGTACATCGCCTCTCTACACTACACAGTACATCGCCTCTCCACGCCGCCTCTCTACGCCACCGCGGTGCTATGCGCAACACGTCGCACCGTAGAATTAAAAATGCAGCTTCGGATGTGAATGGAGTACATAGGACATCCTGTAATAGGAGAATTTTGAATACAGCTCTGGATGTGACTGGAGTATTAGATATGACATAACTCAAAGTCAATACAAGACGTTCTTGAGCTCCTGCGGCCGAAAAAGCCAATAGAACATAACAGACTGGACAACGTCTTCTGGATATTTGGCTCCGCAGCTGCCCACGGGGAGGTGACACTGACTGGACACCCCTATGTGTATGGGGGCACCCCGCGATCTCTGACGTTGATTTCCTCTTTGGCGTGTATGGCCCTTTAACGTGTTGACTTTTTGCAGATTTCTTGCGGACGTCGCGCCCTGAAGTGCCGGCCGTGATATGATAATAATATAAGTGCGTTTCCAGCAGCCGCGCGGTGAATGTTTCCTGATAACCGACCTTTCAGCCGCCGCGGGGGGGATGGTAAGAGGCTTTTATATCTGCTGGACTCACAAAGTGATCCGCTGCCGCAGCGACTTTTACATGAGGGCGAGTAGGAGCCTGTGGAGGAAATAATCTGCGGCGAGGGTCACATGACCACGAGCGTCTGACCGCAGAAACTCTAAACCTGACCATAAACGTAACAACGCTGATGAATGACGACCCTCGCTAGTAATGACCGCCATCTTTATAGTTAACCGTCTGCTGGAGGAGACGAGACGCGAGCGCATGGACCGTGATTGCAGGTATATTGTGGTGTGTGGCCCTTTAACAACCATCGTCCAAATAATGGAAAATATCAGCACGCGGTCGGACTGGCGGCGGATCTCGCCGTCTCCGGCGCCAGATTTACACAATGCAAGTATGTTCTGACAACCTCCCGACGTCAGCGATTTCTTATGGGGACAAATGTCGCTAAAGCCACGATCGACCACAATTACAGCGCGCTGCGTCCGCCCCCGATACTGCATAGAAAGCATCAACGTTTACTATAACTGATCAGGCCTGAAGTGTAAAGAATGGCGCAAATGTACGTAGCGACCAATCACATTCCAGCTTTCATTCTCTTCAGTGTTTGTAATAAAATGATGGGAGTTATCTGTCTATACGTCCACGTTGTCTCCGTGTTAAACAGGAGGTTTATAGGGTTGAGTAACTTTATAGTCACATCCAGAGCTGCATCCCGATATTCTGTTGCTACGCTGTATCTTCTACTCCAATCCCTTGCAGAGCTGCCTTCAAAATTTGAATGCTACATTATGTCGGATTCTCCAGTTAAATCAAGAGCTTCGCAATTCCCCCGTAACACACGCGCTGTCCCTGTAAACTAGCGGAGCCTGCCGGCCGTGCAGCATCACATTCCGCCGTCCCTGCACTTTCTATATCGGAACGTATTTCCGGATGTGGGATCGGTCTGAGGTTTGTGGTCAGTAATCCGGTAACTTCTGTACATCCAGCTGAGCGGTGTCCCCGGAGGGAGCGGCCGACACCAGATCCCTTTACACCTCGTCGTCCGTGTTTATTTACAAACGTCATCCGGCGTCTGTCTGATATTTGTCTGCGGCGAATTCTACAGCGCGATACACGGAGAGAAGCAAAGACGTATCTAAAGTATCTATACCAGCCGCCACTGACTGCGCAAAAAGCTTCCAAACAAGGAACAAGGTCACTTATAACGGGAGCAGCTGCGTCTATCTCACACATATCACCCCCATCATCTCTGTCCACCAGAGCTCACAATCTAATCTCACATACACTGTATCACCCCCATCATCTCTGTCCACCAGAATAATACAGACACTGAGAATTACACCCAGTATACAGGACAGGAGAAGTGGTACTGTGCAGTGTGTATATATACAGAATAATACAGATACTGATAATTACACCCAGTACACAGGACAGGAGAAGTGGTGCTGTGCAGTGTCCATATATACAGAATAATACAGATACTGAGAATTACACCCAGTATACAGGACAGGAGAAGGGGTACTGTGCAGTGTATATATATACAGAATAATACAGATACTGAGAATTACACCCAGTATACAGGACAGGAGAGGTGGTACTGTGCAGTGTCCATATATACAGAATAATACAGATACTGAGAATTACACCCAGTATACAGGACAGGAGAAGGGGTACTGTGCAGTGTATATACAGAATAATACAGATACTGAGAATTACACCCAGTATACAGGACAGGAGAAGTGGTACTGTGCAGTGTCCATATATACAGAATAATACAGATACTGAGAATTACACCCAGTATACAGGACAGGAGAAGTGGTACTGTGCAGTGTATATATACAGAATAATACAGATACTGAGAATTACACCCAGTATACAGGACAGGAGAAGGGGTACTGTGCAGTGTATATACAGAATAATACAGATACTGAGAATTACACCCAGTATACAGGACAGGAGAAGTGGTACTGTGCAGTGTATATACAGAATAACACAGATACTGAGAATTACACCCAGTATACAGGACAGGAGGAGTGGTACTGTGCAGTGTGTATATATACAGAATAATACAGATACTGAGAATTACACCCAGTATACAGGACAGGAGAAGTGGTACTGTGCAGTATATATACAGAATAATACAGATACTGAGAATTACACCCAGTATACAGGACAGGAGAAGTGGTACTGTGCAGTGTATATACAGAATAATACAGATACTGAGAATTACACCCAGTATACAGGACAGGAGAAGTGGTACTGTGCAATGTCCATATATACAGAGTAATACAGATACTGAGAATTACACCCAGTATACAGGACAGGAGAAGTTGTTCTGTGCAGAGATAAGGATTTACTTTTAGTATTTAGTATTGCTGTACGACATCATCAGGTATGTGTGGGGGAGGAGGGTGCAGCATCCTTGTCCGCAGTGGCACCTGCCTATCATCCCTGCAGATTGAGGAGATGGCAGCTTGGCCTTGGGTACATTAAGTCCTGCGGTGCCATCAGCCTGGCGCAGTGAATGGACAGGGCGAGTCTTCTTCTAATGAAGGATCCATCTCGTTACAATGTCACAGCGCAGCTTCAGTTAACAGCTCGGGGTCACCATTGATCAAGGGCTCTTGAATCAGACTTGGTGGGAAGAAGCTTTCTCAGCAGCCCTGGAGCTGATTGATGACAAGAGGCGGCAATGTCTCCTGGCTCCACAGGACTCCTCAGAGTGGGGGCCACAGCTATGGGGGCGGCTATTAGAGCTATTTGGCAGCTCGGTCCGGTGTGAGTGCCGGTGGCTGCTAATTTCTGTCGTCCTTCCATTCCACTTCTTGCTTTTTATCTTCTGTTCTCACAATGTCTCAAAGCAACTATCACCACCATCAGTGGTGGGACTACAAGCACCAGCATCTCCATTTATTTTATTGTAGAATAATTAAAAAAAAATAAAAATACAATAAGTGTATTCTCCGTTATTCTGTCTCCTACACTGGTAACAGATGCGGTGACCACTAATAATATCCGTCATTATCGGGTTTATAGCTGTGCCCACCCACACGAGCTGAATTATATGCAGGATGAAAAATGAAATCTGAATGCAGTATAATGAGTGCAGCTCTGGAGTATAATACAGGATGTAACTCAGGATCAGTACAGGATAAGTAATGTATGTACACAGTGACTCCACGAGCAGAATAGTGAGTGCAGCTCTGGAGTATAATACAGGATGTAACTCAGGATCAGTACAGGATAAGTAATGTAATGTATGTACACAGTGACCCCACCAGCAGAATAGTGAGTGCAGCTCTGGAGTATAATACGGGATGTAACTCAGGATCAGTACAGGATAAATAATGTAATGTATGTACACAGTGACTCCACCAGCAGAATAGTGAGTGCAGCTCTGGAGTATAATACAGGATGTAACTCAGGATCAGTACAGGATAAGTAATGTAATGTATGTACACAGTGACCCCACCAGCAGAATAGTGAGTACAGCTCTGGAGTATAATACAGGATATAACTCAGGATCAGTACAGGATAAGTAATGTAATATATGTACACAGTGACCCCACCAGCAGAATAGTGAGTGCAGCTCTGGAGTATAATACAGGATGTAACTCAGGATCAGTACAGGATAAGTAATGTAATGTATGTACACAGTGACTCCACCAGCAGAATAGTGAGTGCAGCTCTGGGGTATAATACATTATGTAACTCAGGATCAGTACAGGATAAGTAATGTAATGTATGTACACAGTGACTCCACCAGCAGAATAGTGAGTGCAGCTCTGGAGTATAATACAGGATGTAACTCAGGATCAGTACAGGATAAGTAATGTCATGTATGTACACAGTGACTCCACCAGCAGAATAGTGAGTGCAGCTCTGGAGTATAATACAGGATGTTACTCAGGATAAGTACAGGATAAGTAATGTAATATATGTACACAGTGACACCACCAGCAGAATAGTGAGTGCAGCTCTGGAGTATAATACAGGATGTAACTCAGGATCAGTACAGGATAAGTAATGTCATGTATGTACACAGTGACTCCACCAGCAGAATAGTGAGTGCAGCTCTGGAGTATAATACAGGATGTAACTCAGGAGCAGTACAGGATAAGTAATGTAATGTATGTACACAGTGACTCCACCAGCAGAATAGTGAGTGCAGCTCTCGAGTATAATACAGGATATAACTCAGGATCAGTACAGGATAAGTAATGTAATGTATGTACACAGTGACTCCACCAGCAGAATAGTGAGCGCAGCTCTGGAGTATAATACAGGATATAACTCAGGATCAGTACAGGATAAGTAATGTAATGTATGTACACAATGACTCCACCAGCAGAATAGTGAGTGCAGCTCTGGAGTATAATACAGGATGTAACTCAGGAGCAGTACAGGATAAGTAATGTAATGTATGTACACAGTGACTCCACCAGCAGAATAGTGAGTGCAGCTCTGGAGTATAATACAGGATGTAACTCAGGATCAGTACAGGATAAGTAATGTAATGTATGTATACAGTGACCCCACCAGCAGAACAGTGAGTGCAGCTCTGGAGTATAATACAGGATATAACTCAGGATCAGTACAGGATAAGTAATGTAATGTATGTACACAGTGACTCTACCAGCAGAATAGTGAGTGCAGCTCTGGAGTATAATACAGGATGTAACTCAGGATCAGTACAGGATAAGTAATGTAATGTATGTACACAGTGACCCCACCAGCAGAACAGTGAGTGCAGCTCTGGAGTATAATACAGGATATAACTCAGGATCAGTACAGGATAAGTAATGTAATGTATGTACACAGTGACTCCACCAGCAGAATAGTGAGTGCAGCTCTGGAGTATAATACAGGATATAACTCAGGATCAGTACAGGATAAGTAATGTAATGTATGTACACAGTGACTCCACCAGCAGAATAGTGAGTGCAGCTCTGGAGTATAATACAGGATGTAACACAGGATCAGTACAGGATAAGTAATGTAATGTATGTACACAGTGACTCCACCAGCAGAATAGTGAGTGCAGCTCTTGAGTATAATACAGGATGTAACTCAGGATCAGTACAGGATAAGTAATGTATATACACAGTGACTCCTCCTTTTTGGAGATTTATCCTGTATATAATTAGAGGTGAATATATCAGAATTATGATTTGAGGCTTCGGTGACTTGTACGTAGACGATGCCGTCAGATATCATGGAGCAGCGTGAGCTGATGTCTAATATTTACTATTATACATAATTAATCTTCATCAGGTTGTAGAGAGAACAAGTTACGTTTTTTTACAAGTTTTTTGACGCGGAAGCCACATCGGAAAACGCAACAAAAAACGGCCAAAAATGCCTTCCATTGATTTTAATGGGAGGCGGAGGTGTTTTTTTCCCACCAGCGGGAAAAAGAAGGGACATGTCCAATTTTCGGGCGTTTACGCCTCTGGCAACCCATGGACATCAGTGGGAGGCAGAGAAAGCGTATTTCGCTGCGTTTTTTGCCTGCGGTGCTTAATGGCCGTGGGCGAAAAATGCAGCGTAAATTGGCGTGCAGGCAGAGCAAAATCTGCCTTAGGCATTGAGCGCCGCGGGCTTAAAACAGCGCAAAATACGCTTTCTCTGCCTCCCATTGAAGTCAAAGGGAGGTCAGAGGCGGAAGCGCCCGAAGATAGGGCATGTCGCTTCTTTTTCCCGCGAGGCAGTTTTACTGCTCGCGGGAAAAAGACGCCGACGCCTCCCATTGAAATCAATGGGAGGCGTTCTCGGGCCGTTTTTGACGAGTTTTGCGACGTGGTTTCCGCGTCAAAAAACTCGGCAAAATACCCCGTGTGAACATAGCCTTAAAATTCCAAACGGAATTTTGAGGCAGATT
Organism: Rhinoderma darwinii; assembly: GCF_050947455.1. Lineage (NCBI taxonomy): Eukaryota > Metazoa > Chordata > Amphibia > Anura > Rhinodermatidae > Rhinoderma > Rhinoderma darwinii. The sequence continues at coordinate 2,762,147 of NC_134697.1, read as the reverse complement.
TTCCTTCTGCAAAAAAACTCTGCGTCAACCCAGGAAATTATTGATTTAAATGTTGCAGAAAATGAACATAAAACAAAAACATAATAAATAATGAATGACACAAAAGGTAAACAATGAGTGTTCATCTTCCTGCATTACAGGGGTCAGTGCGTGAGACAGCAGAGGTCTCGTGTTCCGGCCGCGTGCTCCGTCCACTTTTAGCGGCTGCCTCTGTAGTACAGACATTTTTGGTCCCCTATAATCTCTCTTAGTCCCGTCTTTCAGGGACCACTCGCCCCCCCGTGTTTTCCCCTTTGTGATGCAGTGACACTCGATGTGGCGTCTCCTCATAGAACATTTCATATCTCGCAGGACAAATAAATAAAACACAAGTAACTTCCCAAAATGTCAGTGATGTGCGGGGGACGGGCGCAGCGTCGGGGTCCCCCTGACCTGAGTGGGCTGCAGCGCCGGGGTCCCCCTGACCTGAGTGGGCTGCTGCGCCGGGGTTCCCCTGACCTGAGTGGGCTGCAGCGCCGGGGTCCCCCTGACCTGAGTGGGCTGCAGCGCCAGGGTCCCCCTGACCTGAGTGGGCTGCAGCGCCGGGGTCCCCCTGACCGGAGTGGGCTGCAGCGCCGGGGTCCCCCTGACCGGAGTGGGCTGCTGCTCCCGGAGGACTCATTACTACCAGAACTCGCTGTATCAGCCGCTGAAAACCGAAATATAATATTCCACTAACTGCGCAAGACAATACAATAAGGCTGTGTTCACGCGCTGTTTTTTGGGGTATTTCGGGGCATAAACGCTCCGTGATACGCCGGAAAAAACGGTAGCTGAACGCCTACAAACATCAGCCCATTGAATCCAATGGGAAAAACTGTGTTTCATTCAGGCGGGGAGGTGTTTTTTTTACTCCGCCATTTTAAAGAAACAGCGCATTAAAATAAACGCACAGTAAAAAGAAGAAGCGCGTCACTTCTTGAGCCGTTTCTGGCGCGGTTTTTCATTGTGTCAATAATAGAAAAACGGCTCAAAAAATGTTTTCGGATTAAAAAATGGCTGAACATCAGAGGCCCTCTGAAAACCGTCATTTTCAGCCATTTGCGACTCAGCGTGTGAACAGAGCCTAAGGCTGGAGATACACCGCGATAAACGTATGGGATAAAGAACGGAAACACACAACATGGCGGACATCGTCTCAAGACGCCGCTACAAATATCTCATTGATTTGTCGTTAGCAATAAATACTCCAGAGCGCGCAGACGTGTGACTGCAGGTGAACTTTAGCGCCGGTAAAGTAACGGTGACATCACGCTTTGACGCTACGTTCGCCGGATACCCCGGGAAACCTGAGGACATATTAGCACGGTGTACGGCAGTAGATTGTCAGTATACATTGACCTATTTTGTTTGTTGTATAGAAAAATATATAAATGCCACTTAGTAAAAAACGCATAACGCGCGATATGCGTCTTATTACTATGGTGGTATGTTAGCAACGTCAGGGAGACACATCGGAGGTATACCGGGGGGGACGGACATATTCCCAGACCTATAGCTCTGGTTATGCTGAGCACCCTGATTCATGAATAGAATTCCAGAACTGCAGTGAAGACTGACACACACAAGGCAGTAGGAGAGCGGACGGATTGTATCACTACATAACAATAGAGATTCATCTGACTTTCAGGGAGTGTGGAAAGTTGGATTACAACTTCTATTGGCAGCCATTAATGATGGTCACACAGGATACCTGTGTATTTTTGGAAAATGGCGCAGTACATCAGTAAATATGATGCACGTTTCCATATTTCCTTATATACTTGCGCCATTTCCTGCCGCTGACACATTGACACGAGTCCCACTGCTTGTTGATTATAGAATACCACTGAGGCTTTTATTCGGGGCCGCGGGCTGAGCGTTATCGCCGTCTTGTAGCGTGAGCCGCGCCGCTGTTATGTACACGGGGTGGAGATCTCATTGATTTTGGTGCGTTTATTTCTTCTGACAATAATTGTTTCAGGGATTCAGCGGCGACTGGAAATGTTTTGACACCGTAAGTGGAGATAATTGCGCTAATGCACCAAGGAAACGCTCGCGTAACAAACAACCTCTCTGCACGATCGATCCGGGGAACCGGCGATCATCCGAGTGATCAGAAATCCAGTGATCCAGAACAACGGCGGCCGATAATAATAATAATATAGTGTATGAGTCTCCATAATTATTTATCTTCTATTATTTTTGCATTCTATAACTATCTGTTATCAGCCAAATCCCGCTGGGGAGAAGCATTTACAGTGGGATGAGTGACAGGAAGTGCAGAATCCTCCCCTCCCCCATCATCACTTCTTTATGTCACATATCTGCAGCGCTAAGAGCCGTCCATATGTGACTGATGTCAGCCGCTCCTCTTATATCACTCCAGCACTATTATATCCTCCAGAGACATTACATCATATGTGACTGATGTCAGCCGCGCCTCTTATATCACTCCAGCACTATTATATCCTCCAGAGACATTACATCATATGTGTGACTGATATCAGCCGCTCCTCTTATATCACTCCAGTACTATTATATCCTCCAGAGACATTACATCATATGTGTGACTGATATCAGCCGCTCCTCTTATATCACTCCAGTACTATTATATCCTCCAGAGACATTACATCATATGTGACTGATGTCAGCCGCTCCTCTTATATCACTCCAGCACTATTATATCCTCCAGACATTACATCATATGTGACTGATATCAGCCGCGCCTCTTATATCACTCCAGCACTATTATATCCTCCAGAGACATTACATTATATGTGACTGATATCAGCCGCTCCCCTTATATCACTCCAGTACTATTATATCCTCCAGAGACATTACATCATATGTGTGACTGATATCAGCCGCTCCTCTTATAACACTCCAGTACTATTATATCCTCCAGAGACATTACATCATATGTGTGACTAATATCAGCCGCTCCTCTTATATCACTCCAGTACTATTATATCCTCCAGAGACATTACATCATGTGTGACTGATATCAGCCGCTCCTCTTATAACACTCCAGTACTATTATATCCTCCAGAGACATTACATCATATGTGACTGATATCAGCCGCTCCTCTTATATCACTCCAGCACTATTATATCCTCCAGAGACATTACATCATATGTGTGACTGATATCAGCCGCACCTCTTATATCACTCCAGTACTATTATATCCTCCAGAGACATTACATCATATGTGTGACTGATATCAGCCGCTCCTCTTATATCACTCCAGTACTATTATATCCCCCAGACATTACATCATATATGTGACTGATATCAGCCGCTCCTCTTATATCACTCCAGCACTATTATATCCTCCAGAGACATTACATCATATGTGTGACTGATATCAGCCGCTCCTCTTATATCACTCCAGTACTATTATATCCTCCAGAGACATTACATCATATGTGTGACTGATATCAGCCACTCCTCTTATATCACTCCAGTACTATTATATCCTCCAGAGACATTACATCATATGTGACTGATATCAGCCGCTCCTCTTATATCACTCCAGCACTATTATATCCTCCAGAGACATTACATCATATGTGTGACTGATATCAGCCGCTCCTCTTATATCACTCCAGAACTATTATATCCTCCAGAGACATTACATCATATGTGTGACTGATATCAGCCGCTGCTCTTCTATCACTCCAGTACTATTATACCCTCCAGAGACATTACATCATATGTGACTGATATCAGCCGCTCCTCTTATATCACTCCAGCACTATTATATCCTCCAGAGACATTACATCATATGTGACTGATATCAGCCGATCCTCTTATATCACTCCAGTACTATTATATCCTCCAGAGACATTACATCATATATGTGACGGATATCAGCCGCTCCTCTTATATCACTCCAGCACTATTATATCCTCCAGAGACATTACATCATATGTGTGACTGATATCAGCCGCTCCTCTTATAACACTCCAGCACTATTATATCCTCCAGAGACATTACATATGTGTGACTGATATCAGCCGCTCCTCTTATAACACTCCAGTACTATTATATCCTCCGGAGACATTGCATCATATGTGACTGATGTCAGCCGCTCCTCTTATATCTCTCCAGTACTATTATATCCTCCAGAGACATTACATCATATGTGTGACTGATATCAGCCGCTCCTCTTATATCACTCCAGTACTATTATATCCTCCAGACATTACATCATATGTGACTGATATCAGCCGCTCCTCTTATATCACTCCAGCACTATTATATCCTCCAGACATTACATCATATGTGACTGATATCAGCCGCTCCTCTTATATCACTCCAGCACTATTATATCCTCCAGAGACATTACATCATATGTGTGACTGATATCAGCCGCTCCTCTTATAACACTCCAGCACTATTATATCCTCCAGAGACATTACATCATATATGTGACTGATATCAGCCGCTCCTCTTATATCACTCCAGGACTATTATATCCTCCAGAGACATTACATCATATGTGACTGATATCAGCCGCACCTCTTATATCACTCCAGGACTATTATATCCCCCAGAGACATTACATCATATGTGACTGATATCAGCCGCTCCTCTTATATCACTCCAGCACTATTATATCCTCCAGAGACATTACATCATATGTGTGACTGATATCAGCCGCTCCTCTTATATCACTCCAGTACTATTATATCCTCCAGACATTACATCATATATGTGACTGATATCAGCCGCTCCTCTTATATCACTCCAGCACTATTATATCCTCCAGAGACATTACATCATATGTGACTGATATCAGCCGCTCCTCTTATATCACTCCAGCACTATTATATCCTCCAGAGACATTACATCATATGTGATTGATATCAGCCGCTCCTCTTATATCACTCCAGCACTATTATATCCTCCAGAGACATTACATCATATGTGTGACTGATATCAGCCGCGCCTCTTATATCACTCCAGGACTATTATATCCTCCAGAGACATTACATCATATGTGACTGATGTCAGCCGCTCCTCTTATATCACTCCAGCACTATTATATCCTCCAGAGACATTACATCATATGTGATTGATATCAGCCGCTCCTCTTATATCACTCCAGCACTATTATATCCTCCAGAGACATTACATCATATATGTGACTGATATCAGCCGCTCCTCTTATATCACTCCAGGACTATTATATCCTCCAGAGACATTACATCATATGTGACTGATATCAGCCGCACCTCTTATATCACTCCAGGACTATTATATCCCCCAGAGACATTACATCATATGTGACTGATATCAGCCGCTCCTCTTATATCACTCCAGCACTATTATATCCTCCAGAGACATTACATCATATGTGTGACTGATATCAGCCGCTCCTCTTATATCACTCCAGTACTATTATATCCTCCAGACATTACATCATATATGTGACTGATATCAGCCGCTCCTCTTATATCACTCCAGCACTATTATATCCTCCAGAGACATTACATCATATGTGACTGATATCAGCCGCTCCTCTTATATCACTCCAGCACTATTATATCCTCCAGAGACATTACATCATATGTGATTGATATCAGCCGCTCCTCTTATATCACTCCAGCACTATTATATCCTCCAGAGACATTACATCATATGTGTGACTGATATCAGCCGCGCCTCTTATATCACTCCAGGACTATTATATCCTCCAGAGACATTACATCATATATGTGACTGATATCAGCCACTCCTCTTATATCACTCCAGCACTATTATATCCTCCAGAGACATTACATCATATGTGACTGATATCAGCCGCTCCTCTTATATCACTCCAGTACTATTATATCCTCCAGAGACATTACATCATATATGTGACTGATATCAGCCGCTCCTCTTATAACACTCCAGTACTATTATATCCTCCAGAGACATTACATCATATATGTGACTGATATCAGCCGCTCCTCTTATAACACTCCAGTACTATTATATCCTCCAGAGACATTACATCATATGTGTGACTGATATCAGCCGCTCCTCTTATATCACTCCAGTACTATTATATCCTCCAGAGACATTACATCATATATGTGACTGATATCAGCCGCTCCTCTTATATCACTCCAGTACTATTATATCCTCCAGAGACATTACATCATATGTGTGACTGATATCAGCCGCACCTCTTATATCACTCCAGGACTATTATATCCTCCAGAGACATTACATCATATGTGACTGATATCAGCCGCTCCTCTTATATCACTCCAGCACTATTATATACTCCAGAGACATTACATCATATGTGTGACTGATATCAGCCGCTCCTCTTATATCACTCCAGTACTATTATATCCTCCAGACATTACATCATATATGTGACTGATATCAGCCGCTCCTCTTATATCACTCCAGCACTATTATATCCTCCAGAGACATTACATCATATGTGACTGATATCAGCCGCTCCTCTTATAACACTCCAGTACTATTATATCCTCCAGAGACATTACATCATATGTGACTGATGTCAGCCGCTCCTCTTATATCACTCCAGCACTATTATATCCTCCAGAGACATTACATCATATGTGACTGATATCAGCCGCTCCTCTTATAACACTCCAGTACTATTATATCCTCCAGAGACATTACATCATATGTGACTGATGTCAGCCGCTCCTCTTATATCACTCCAGCACTATTATATCCTCCAGAGACATTACATCATATGTGTGACTGATATCAGCCGCTCCTCTTATAACACTCCAGTACTATTATATCCTCCAGAGACATTACATCATGTGTGATTGATATCAGCCGCTCCTCTTATATCACTCCAGCACTATTATATCCTCCAGAGACATTACATCATATGTGTGACTGATATCAGCCGCTCCTCTTATAACACTCCAGCACTATTATATCCTCCAGAGACATTACATCATATGTGTGACTGATATCAGCCGCTCCTCTTATAACACTCCAGTACTATTATATCCTCCAGAGACATTACATCATATGTGACTGATGTCAGCCGCTCCTCTTATATCACTCCAGCACTATTATATCCTCCAGAGACATTACATCATATGTGATTGATATCAGCCGCTCCTCTTATATCACTCCAGCACTATTATATCCTCCAGAGACATTACATCATATGTGTGACTGATATCAGCCGCACCTCTTATATCACTCCAGGACTATTATATCCTCCAGAGACATTACATCATATGTGACTGATATCAGCCGCTCCTCTTATATCACTCCAGCACTATTATATCCTCCAGAGACATTACATCATATGTGTGACTGATATCAGCCGCTCCTCTTATATCACTCCAGTACTATTATATCCTCCAGAGACATTACATCATATGTGACTGATATCAGCCGCTCCTCTTATATCACTCCAGTACTATTATATCCTCCAGACATTACATCATATATGTGACTGATATCAGCCGCTCCTCTTATATCACTCCAGCACTATTATATCCTCCAGAGACATTACATCATATGTGATTGATATCAGCCGCTCCTCTTATATCACTCCAGCACTATTATATCCTCCAGAGACATTACATCATATGTGTGACTGATATCAGCCGCACCTCTTATATCCTCCAGAGACATTACATCATATATGTGACTGATATCAGCCGCACCTCTTATATCACTCCAGGACTATTATATCCTCCAGACATTACATCACACGTGTGACTGATATCAGCCGCTCCTCTTATAACACTCCAGCACTATTATATCCTCCAGAGACATTACATCATATGTGACTGATATCAGCCGCTCCTCTTATATCAATCCAGTACTATTATATCCTCCAGAGACATTACATCATATGTGACTGATATCAGCCGCTCCTCTTATAACACTCCAGTACTATTATATCCTCCAGAGACATTACATCATATGTGTGACTGATATCAGCCGCTCCTCTTATATCACTCCAGTACTATTATATCCTCCAGAGACATTACATCATATGTGTGACTGATATCAGCCGCTCCTCTTATAACACTCCAGTACTATTATATCCTCCAGAGACATTACATCATATATGTGACTGATATCAGCCGCTCCTCTTATAACACTCCAGTACTATTATATCCTCCAGAGACATTACATCATATATGTGACTGATATCAGCCGCTCCTCTTATAACACTCCAGTACTATTATATCCTCCAGAGACATCACATCATATATGTGACTGATATCAGCCGCTCCTCTTATATCACTCCAGTACTATTATATCCTCCAGAGACATTACATCATATATGTGACTGATATCAGCCGCTCCTCTTATATCACTCCAGCACTATTATATCCTCCAGAGACATTACATCATGTGTGACTGATATCAGCCGCTCCTCTTATATCACTCCAGTACTATTATATCCTCCAGAGACATTACATCATATGTGTGACTGATATCAGCCGCTCCTCTTATATCACTCCAGTACTATTATATCCTCCAGAGACATTACATCATATATGTGACTGATATCAGCCGCTCCTCTTATATCACTCCAGCACTATTATATCCTCCAGAGACATTACATCATATGTGTGACTGATATCAGCCGCTCCTCTTATATCACTCCAGTACTATTATATCCTCCAGAGACATTACATCATATATGTGACTGATATCAGCCGCACCTCTTATATCACTCCAGGACTATTATATCCTCCAGACATTACATCACATGTGTGACTGATATCAGCCGCTCCTCTTATAACACTCCAGCACTATTATATCCTCCAGAGACATTACATCATATGTGTGACTGATATCAGCCGCTCCTCTTATATCACTCCAGTACTATTATATCCTCCAGAGACATTACATTATATGTGTGACTGATATCAGCCGCTCCTCTTATATCACTCCAGTACTATTATATCCTCCAGAGACATTACATCATATGTGTGACTGATATCAGCCGCTCCTCTTATATCACTCCAGCACTATTATATCCTCCAGAGACATTACATCATATGTGACTGATATCAGCCGCTCCTCTTATATCACTGCTGTACTATTATATCCTCCAGAGATATTACATCATATGTGACTGATATCAGCCGCTCCTCTTATATCACTCCAGTACTATTATATCCTCCAGAGACATTACATCATATGTGACTGATATCAGCCGCTCCTCTTATATCACTCCAGTACTATTATATCCTCCAGAGACATTACATCATATGTGACCGATATCAGCCGCTCCTCTTATATCACTCCGGCACTATTATATCCTCCAGAGACATTACATCATATGTGTGACTGATATCAGCCGCTCCTCTTATAACACTCCAGTACTATTATATCCTCCAGAGACATTACATCATATGTGACTGATATCAGCCACTCCTCTTATATCACTCCAGCACTATTATATCCTCCAGAGACATTACATCATATATGTGACTGATATCAGCCGCTCCTCTTATATCACTCCAGCACTATTATATCCTCCAGAGACATTACATCATATGTGACTGATATCAGCCGCTCCTCTTATATCACTCCAGCACTATTATATCCTCCAGAGACATTACATCATATGTGTGACTGATATCAGCCGCTCCTCTTATAACACTCCAGCACTATTATATCCTCCAGAGACATTACATCATATGTGTGACTGATATCAGCCTCTCCTCTTATATCACTCCAGTACTATTATATCCTCCAGAGACATTACATCATATGTGACTGATATCAGCCGCTCCTCTTATATCACTCCAGCACTATTATATCCTCCAGAGACATTACATTATATGTGACTGATATCAGCCGCTCCTCTTATAACACTCCAGTACTATTATATCCTCCAGAGACATTACATCATATATGTGACTGATATCAGCCGCTCCTCTTATATCACTCCAGCACTATTATATCCTCCAGAGACATTACATCATATGTGTGACTGATATCAGCCGCTCCTCTTATAACACTCCAGCACTATTATATCCTCCAGAGACATTACATCATATGTGTGACTGATATCAGCCTCTCCTCTTATATCACTCCAGTACTATTATATCCTCCAGAGACATTACATCATATGTGACTGATATCAGCCGCTCCTCTTATAACACTCCAGTACTATTATATCCTCCAGAGACATTACATCATATGTGACTGATGTCAGCCGCTCCTCTTATATCACTCCAGCACTATTATATCCTCCAGAGACATTACATCATATGTGATTGATATCAGCCGCTCCTCTTATATCACTCCAGCACTATTATATCCTCCAGAGACATTACATCATATGTGTGACTGATATCAGCCGCTCCTCTTATAACACTCCAGCACTATTATATCCTCCAGAGACATTACATCATATGTGTGACTGATATCAGCCGCTCCTCTTATAACACTCCAGTACTATTATATCCTCCAGAGACATTACATCATATGTGACTGATGTCAGCCGCTCCTCTTATATCACTCCAGCACTATTATATCCTCCAGAGACATTACATCATATGTGATTGATATCAGCCGCTCCTCTTATATCACTCCAGCACTATTATATCCTCCAGAGACATTACATCATATGTGTGACTGATATCAGCCGCACCTCTTATATCACTCCAGGACTATTATATCCTCCAGAGACATTACATCATATGTGACTGATATCAGCCGCTCCTCTTATATCACTCCAGAACTATTTTATCCTCCAGAGACATTACATCATATGTGTGACTGATATCAGCCGCTCCTCTTATATCACTCCAGTACTATTATATCCTCCAGACATTACATCATATATGTGACTGATATCAGCCGCTCCTCTTATATCACTCCAGCACTATTATATCCTCCAGAGACATTACATCATATGTGTGACTGATATCAGCCGCACCTCTTATATCACTCCAGTACTATTATATCCTCCAGAGACATTACATCATATATGTGACTGATATCAGCCGCACCTCTTATATCACTCCAGGACTATTATATCCTCCAGACATTACATCACACGTGTGACTGATATCAGCCGCTCCTCTTATAACACTCCAGCACTATTATATCCTCCAGAGACATTACATCATATGTGACTGATATCAGCCGCTCCTCTTATATCACTCCAGTACTATTATATCCTCCAGAGACATTACATCATATGTGACTGATATCAGCCGCTCCTCTTATAACACTCCAGTACTATTATATCCTCCAGAGACATTACATCATATGTGTGACTGATATCAGCCGCTCCTCTTATATCACTCCAGTACTATTATATCCTCCAGAGACATTACATCATATGTGTGACTGATATCAGCCGCTCCTCTTATAACACTCCAGTACTATTATATCCTCCAGAGACATTACATCATATATGTGACTGATATCAGCCGCTCCTCTTATAACACTCCAGTACTATTATATCCTCCAGAGACATTACATCATATATGTGACTGATATCAGCCGCTCCTCTTATAACACTCCAGTACTATTATATCCTCCAGAGACATCACATCATATATGTGACTGATATCAGCCGCTCCTCTTATATCACTCCAGTACTATTATATCCTCCAGAGACATTACATCATATATGTGACTGATATCAGCCGCTCCTCTTATATCACTCCAGCACTATTATATCCTCCAGAGACATTACATCATGTGTGACTGATATCAGCCGCTCCTCTTATATCACTCCAGTACTATTATATCCTCCAGAGACATTACATCATATATGTGACTGATATCAGCCGCTCCTCTTATATCACTCCAGCACTATTATATCCTCCAGAGACATTACATCATATGTGTGACTGATATCAGCCGCTCCTCTTATATCACTCCAGTACTATTATATCCTCCAGAGACATTACATCATATATGTGACTGATATCAGCCGCACCTCTTATATCACTCCAGGACTATTATATCCTCCAGACATTACATCACATGTGACTGATATCAGCCGCTCCTCTTATATCACTCCAGTACTATTATATCCTCCAGAGACATTACATCATATGTGTGACTGATATCAGCCGCTCCTCTTATATCACTCCAGTACTATTATATCCTCCAGAGACATTACATCATATATGTGACTGATATCAGCCGCTCCTCTTATAACACTCCAGCACTATTATATCCTCCAGAGACATTACATCATATATGTGACTGATATCAGCCGCTCCTCTTATAACACTCCAGTACTATTATATCCTCCAGAGACATTACATCATATGTGTGACTGATATCAGCCGCTCCTCTTATATCACTCCAGGACTATTATATCCTCCAGAGACATTACATCATATGTGACTGATATCAGCCGCTCCTCTTATAACACTCCAGCACTATTATATCCTCCAGAGACATTACATCATATGTGACTGATATCAGCCGCTCCTCTTATATCACTCCAGCACTATTATATCCTCCAGAGACATTACATCATATGTGACTGATATCAGCCGCTCCTCTTATATCACTCCAGCACTATTATATCCTCCAGAGACATTACATCATATGTGATTGATATCAGCCGCTCCTCTTATATCACTCCAGCACTATTATATCCTCCAGAGACATTACATCATATATGTGACTGATATCAGCCGCTCCTCTTATATCACTCCAGGACTATTATATCCTCCAGAGACATTACATCATATGTGACTGATATCAGCCGCACCTCTTATATCACTCCAGGACTATTATATCCCCCAGAGACATTACATCATATGTGACCGATATCAGCCGCTCCTCTTATATCACTCCAGCACTATTATATCCTCCAGAGACATTACATCATATGTGTGACTGATATCAGCCGCTCCTCTTATATCACTCCAGTACTATTATATCCTCCAGACATTACATCATATATGTGACTGATATCAGCCGCTCCTCTTATATCACTCCAGCACTATTATATCCTCCAGAGACATTACATCATATGTGACTGATATCAGCCGCTCCTCTTATATCACTCCAGCACTATTATATCCTCCAGAGACATTACATCATATGTGATTGATATCAGCCGCTCCTCTTATATCACTCCAGCACTATTATATCCTCCAGAGACATTACATCATATGTGTGACTGATATCAGCCGCGCCTCTTATATCACTCCAGGACTATTATATCCTCCAGAGACATTACATCATATATGTGACTGATATCAGCCACTCCTCTTATATCACTCCAGCACTATTATATCCTCCAGAGACATTACATCATATGTGTGACTGATATCAGCCGCTCCTCTTATATCACTCCAGCACTATTATATCCTCCAGAGACATTACATCATATGTGTGACTGATATCAGCCGCGCCTCTTATATCACTCCAGGACTATTATATCCTCCAGAGACATTACATCATATGTGACTGATATCAGCCGCTCCTCTTATATCACTCCAGTACTATTATATCCTCCAGAGACATTACATCATATATGTGACTGATATCAGCCGCTCCTCTTATAACACTCCAGTACTATTATATCCTCCAGAGACATTACATCATATATGTGACTGATATCAGCCGCTCCTCTTATAACACTCCAGTACTATTATATCCTCCAGAGACATTACATCATATGTGTGACTGATATCAGCCGCTCCTCTTATATCACTCCAGTACTATTATATCCTCCAGAGACATTACATCATATATGTGACTGATATCAGCCGCTCCTCTTATATCACTCCAGTACTATTATATCCTCCAGAGACATTACATCATATGTGTGACTGATATCAGCCGCACCTCTTATATCACTCCAGGACTATTATATCCTCCAGAGACATTACATCATATGTGACTGATATCAGCCGCTCCTCTTATATCACTCCAGCACTATTATATACTCCAGAGACATTACATCATATGTGTGACTGATATCAGCCGCTCCTCTTATATCACTCCAGTACTATTATATCCTCCAGACATTACATCATATATGTGACTGATATCAGCCGCTCCTCTTATATCACTCCAGCACTATTATATCCTCCAGAGACATTACATCATATGTGACTGATATCAGCCGCTCCTCTTATATCACTCCAGCACTATTATATCCTCCAGAGACATTACATCATATGTGACTGATATCAGCCGCTCCTCTTATAACACTCCAGTACTATTATATCCTCCAGAGACATTACATCATATGTGACTGATGTCAGCCGCTCCTCTTATATCACTCCAGCACTATTATATCCTCCAGAGACATTACATCATATGTGTGACTGATATCAGCCGCTCCTCTTATAACACTCCAGTACTATTATATCCTCCAGAGACATTACATCATGTGTGATTGATATCAGCCGCTCCTCTTATATCACTCCAGCACTATTATATCCTCCAGAGACATTACATCATATGTGTGACTGATATCAGCCGCTCCTCTTATAACACTCCAGCACTATTATATCCTCCAGAGACATTACATCATATGTGTGACTGATATCAGCCGCTCCTCTTATAACACTCCAGTACTATTATATCCTCCAGAGACATTACATCATATGTGACTGATGTCAGCCGCTCCTCTTATATCACTCCAGCACTATTATATCCTCCAGAGACATTACATCATATGTGATTGATATCAGCCGCTCCTCTTATATCACTCCAGCACTATTATATCCTCCAGAGACATTACATCATATGTGTGACTGATATCAGCCGCTCCTCTTATATCACTCCAGTACTATTATATCCTCCAGACATTACATCATATATGTGACTGATATCAGCCGCTCCTCTTATATCACTCCAGCACTATTATATCCTCCAGAGACATTACATCATATGTGACTGATATCAGCCGCTCCTCTTATATCACTCCAGCACTATTATATCCTCCAGAGACATTACATCATATGTGATTGATATCAGCCGCTCCTCTTATATCACTCCAGCACTATTATATCCTCCAGAGACATTACATCATATGTGTGACTGATATCAGCCGCACCTCTTATATCACTCCAGTACTATTATATCCTCCAGAGACATTACATCATATATGTGACTGATATCAGCCGCACCTCTTATATCACTCCAGGACTATTATATCCTCCAGACATTACATCACACGTGTGACTGATATCAGCCGCTCCTCTTATAACACTCCAGCACTATTATATCCTCCAGAGACATTACATCATATGTGACTGATATCAGCCGCTCCTCTTATATCAATCCAGTACTATTATATCCTCCAGAGACATTACATCATATGTGACTGATATCAGCCGCTCCTCTTATAACACTCCAGTACTATTATATCCTCCAGAGACATTACATCATATGTGTGACTGATATCAGCCGCTCCTCTTATATCACTCCAGTACTATTATATCCTCCAGAGACATTACATCATATGTGTGACTGATATCAGCCGCTCCTCTTATAACACTCCAGTACTATTATATCCTCCAGAGACATTACATCATATATGTGACTGATATCAGCCGCTCCTCTTATAACACTCCAGTACTATTATATCCTCCAGAGACATTACATCATATATGTGACTGATATCAGCCGCTCCTCTTATAACACTCCAGTACTATTATATCCTCCAGAGACATCACATCATATATGTGACTGATATCAGCCGCTCCTCTTATATCACTCCAGTACTATTATATCCTCCAGAGACATTACATCATATATGTGACTGATATCAGCCGCTCCTCTTATATCACTCCAGCACTATTATATCCTCCAGAGACATTACATCATGTGTGACTGATATCAGCCGCTCCTCTTATATCACTCCAGTACTATTATATCCTCCAGAGACATTACATCATATGTGTGACTGATATCAGCCGCTCCTCTTATATCACTCCAGTACTATTATATCCTCCAGAGACATTACATCATATATGTGACTGATATCAGCCGCTCCTCTTATATCACTCCAGCACTATTATATCCTCCAGAGACATTACATCATATGTGTGACTGATATCAGCCGCTCCTCTTATATCACTCCAGTACTATTATATCCTCCAGAGACATTACATCATATATGTGACTGATATCAGCCGCACCTCTTATATCACTCCAGGACTATTATATCCTCCAGACATTACATCACATGTGTGACTGATATCAGCCGCTCCTCTTATAACACTCCAGCACTATTATATCCTCCAGAGACATTACATCATATGTGGACTGATATCAGCCGCTCCTCTTATATCACTCCAGTACTATTATATCCTCCAGAGACATTACATTATATGTGTGACTGATATCAGCCGCTCCTCTTATATCACTCCAGTACTATTATATCCTCCAGAGACATTACATCATATGTGTGACTGATATCAGCCGCTCCTCTTATATCACTCCAGCACTATTATATCCTCCAGAGACATTACATCATATGTGACTGATATCAGCCGCTCCTCTTATATCACTGCTGTACTATTATATCCTCCAGAGATATTACATCATATGTGACTGATATCAGCCGCTCCTCTTATATCACTCCAGTACTATTATATCCTCCAGAGACATTACATCATATGTGACTGATATCAGCCGCTCCTCTTAGATCACTCCAGTACTATTATATCCTCCAGAGACATTACATCATATGTGACTGATATCAGCCGCTCCTCTTATATCACTCCGGCACTATTATATCCTCCAGAGACATTACATCATATGTGTGACTGATATCAGCCGCTCCTCTTATAACACTCCAGTACTATTATATCCTCCAGAGACATTACATCATATGTGACTGATATCAGCCACTCCTCTTATATCACTCCAGCACTATTATATCCTCCAGAGACATTACATCATATATGTGACTGATATCAGCCGCTCCTCTTATATCACTCCAGCACTATTATATCCTCCAGAGACATTACATCATATGTGACTGATATCAGCCGCTCCTCTTATATCACTCCAGCACTATTATATCCTCCAGAGACATTACATCATATGTGTGACTGATATCAGCCGCTCCTCTTATAACACTCCAGCACTATTATATCCTCCAGAGACATTACATCATATGTGTGACTGATATCAGCCTCTCCTCTTATATCACTCCAGTACTATTATATCCTCCAGAGACATTACATCATATGTGACTGATATCAGCCGCTCCTCTTATATCACTCCAGCACTATTATATCCTCCAGAGACATTACATTATATGTGACTGATATCAGCCGCTCCTCTTATAACACTCCAGTACTATTATATCCTCCAGAGACATTACATCATATATGTGACTGATATCAGCCGCTCCTCTTATATCACTCCAGCACTATTATATCCTCCAGAGACATTACATCATATGTGTGACTGATATCAGCCGCTCCTCTTATAACACTCCAGCACTATTATATCCTCCAGAGACATTACATCATATGTGTGACTGATATCAGCCTCTCCTCTTATATCACTCCAGTACTATTATATCCTCCAGAGACATTACATCATATGTGACTGATATCAGCCGCTCCTCTTATAACACTCCAGTACTATTATATCCTCCAGAGACATTACATCATATGTGACTGATGTCAGCCGCTCCTCTTATATCACTCCAGCACTATTATATCCTCCAGAGACATTACATCATATGTGATTGATATCAGCCGCTCCTCTTATATCACTCCAGCACTATTATATCCTCCAGAGACATTACATCATATGTGTGACTGATATCAGCCGCTCCTCTTATAACACTCCAGCACTATTATATCCTCCAGAGACATTACATCATATGTGTGACTGATATCAGCCGCTCCTCTTATAACACTCCAGTACTATTATATCCTCCAGAGACATTACATCATATGTGACTGATGTCAGCCGCTCCTCTTATATCACTCCAGCACTATTATATCCTCCAGAGACATTACATCATATGTGATTGATATCAGCCGCTCCTCTTATATCACTCCAGCACTATTATATCCTCCAGAGACATTACATCATATGTGTGACTGATATCAGCCGCACCTCTTATATCACTCCAGGACTATTATATCCTCCAGAGACATTACATCATATGTGACTGATATCAGCCGCTCCTCTTATATCACTCCAGAACTATTATATCCTCCAGAGACATTACATCATATGTGTGACTGATATCAGCCGCTCCTCTTATATCACTCCAGTACTATTATATCCTCCAGACATTACATCATATATGTGACTGATATCAGCCGCTCCTCTTATATCACTCCAGCACTATTATATCCTCCAGAGACATTACATCATATGTGTGACTGATATCAGCCGCACCTCTTATATCACTCCAGTACTATTATATCCTCCAGAGACATTACATCATATATGTGACTGATATCAGCCGCACCTCTTATATCACTCCAGGACTATTATATCCTCCAGACATTACATCACACGTGTGACTGATATCAGCCGCTCCTCTTATAACACTCCAGCACTATTATATCCTCCAGAGACATTACATCATATGTGACTGATATCAGCCGCTCCTCTTATATCACTCCAGTACTATTATATCCTCCAGAGACATTACATCATATGTGACTGATATCAGCCGCTCCTCTTATAACACTCCAGTACTATTATATCCTCCAGAGACATTACATCATATGTGTGACTGATATCAGCCGCTCCTCTTATATCACTCCAGTACTATTATATCCTCCAGAGACATTACATCATATGTGTGACTGATATCAGCCGCTCCTCTTATAACACTCCAGTACTATTATATCCTCCAGAGACATTACATCATATATGTGACTGATATCAGCCGCTCCTCTTATAACACTCCAGTACTATTATATCCTCCAGAGACATTACATCATATATGTGACTGATATCAGCCGCTCCTCTTATATCACTCCAGCACTATTATATCCTCCAGAGACATTACATCATGTGTGACTGATATCAGCCGCTCCTCTTATATCACTCCAGTACTATTATATCCTCCAGAGACATTACATCATATATGTGACTGATATCAGCCGCTCCTCTTATATCACTCCAGCACTATTATATCCTCCAGAGACATTACATCATATGTGTGACTGATATCAGCCGCTCCTCTTATATCACTCCAGTACTATTATATCCTCCAGAGACATTACATCATATATGTGACTGATATCAGCCGCACCTCTTATATCACTCCAGGACTATTATATCCTCCAGACATTACATCACATGTGACTGATATCAGCCGCTCCTCTTATATCACTCCAGTACTATTATATCCTCCAGAGACATTACATCATATGTGTGACTGATATCAGCCGCTCCTCTTATATCACTCCAGTACTATTATATCCTCCAGAGACATTACATCATATATGTGACTGATATCAGCCGCTCCTCTTATAACACTCCAGCACTATTATATCCTCCAGAGACATTACATCATATATGTGACTGATATCAGCCGCTCCTCTTATAACACTCCAGTACTATTATATCCTCCAGAGACATTACATCATATGTGTGACTGATATCAGCCGCTCCTCTTATATCACTCCAGGACTATTATATCCTCCAGAGACATTACATCATATGTGACTGATATCAGCCGCTCCTCTTATAACACTCCAGCACTATTATATCCTCCAGAGACATTACATCATATGTGACTGATATCAGCCGCTCCTCTTATATCACTCCAGCACTATTATATCCTCCAGAGACATTACATCATATGTGACTGATATCAGCCGCTCCTCTTATATCACTCCAGTACTATTATATCCTCCAGAGACATTACATCATATGTGACTGATATCAGCCGCTCCTCTTATATCACTCCAGTACTATTATATCCTCCAGAGACATTACATCATATGTGACTGATATCAGCCGCTCCTCTTATATCACTCCGGCACTATTATATCCTCCAGACATTACATCACACGTGTGACTGATATCAGCCGCTCCTCTTATAACACTCCAGCACTATTATATCCTCCAGAGACATTACATCATATGTGACTGATATCAGCCGCTCCTCTTATATCAATCCAGTACTATTATATCCTCCAGAGACATTACATCATATGTGACTGATATCAGCCGCTCCTCTTATAACACTCCAGTACTATTATATCCTCCAGAGACATTACATCATATGTGTGACTGATATCAGCCGCTCCTCTTATATCACTCCAGTACTATTATATCCTCCAGAGACATTACATCATATGTGTGACTGATATCAGCCGCTCCTCTTATAACACTCCAGTACTATTATATCCTCCAGAGACATTACATCATATATGTGACTGATATCAGCCGCTCCTCTTATAACACTCCAGTACTATTATATCCTCCAGAGACATTACATCATATATGTGACTGATATCAGCCGCTCCTCTTATAACACTCCAGTACTATTATATCCTCCAGAGACATCACATCATATATGTGACTGATATCAGCCGCTCCTCTTATATCACTCCAGTACTATTATATCCTCCAGAGACATTACATCATATATGTGACTGATATCAGCCGCTCCTCTTATATCACTCCAGCACTATTATATCCTCCAGAGACATTACATCATGTGTGACTGATATCAGCCGCTCCTCTTATATCACTCCAGTACTATTATATCCTCCAGAGACATTACATCATATGTGTGACTGATATCAGCCGCTCCTCTTATATCACTCCAGTACTATTATATCCTCCAGAGACATTACATCATATATGTGACTGATATCAGCCGCTCCTCTTATATCACTCCAGCACTATTATATCCTCCAGAGACATTACATCATATGTGTGACTGATATCAGCCGCTCCTCTTATATCACTCCAGTACTATTATATCCTCCAGAGACATTACATCATATATGTGACTGATATCAGCCGCACCTCTTATATCACTCCAGGACTATTATATCCTCCAGACATTACATCACATGTGTGACTGATATCAGCCGCTCCTCTTATAACACTCCAGCACTATTATATCCTCCAGAGACATTACATCATATGTGGACTGATATCAGCCGCTCCTCTTATATCACTCCAGTACTATTATATCCTCCAGAGACATTACATTATATGTGTGACTGATATCAGCCGCTCCTCTTATATCACTCCAGTACTATTATATCCTCCAGAGACATTACATCATATGTGTGACTGATATCAGCCGCTCCTCTTATATCACTCCAGCACTATTATATCCTCCAGAGACATTACATCATATGTGACTGATATCAGCCGCTCCTCTTATATCACTCCAGCACTATTATATCCTCCAGAGACATTACATCATATGTGACTGATATCAGCCGCTCCTCTTATATCACTCCAGTACTATTATATCCTCCAGAGACATTACATCATATGTGACTGATATCAGCCGCTCCTCTTATATCACTCCAGTACTATTATATCCTCCAGAGACATTACATCATATGTGACTGATATCAGCCGCTCCTCTTATATCACTCCGGCACTATTATATCCTCCAGAGACATTACATCATATGTGTGACTGATATCAGCCGCTCCTCTTATAACACTCCAGTACTATTATATCCTCCAGAGACATTACATCATATGTGACTGATATCAGCCACTCCTCTTATATCACTCCAGCACTATTATATCCTCCAGAGACATTACATCATATATGTGACTGATATCAGCCGCTCCTCTTATATCACTCCAGCACTATTATATCCTCCAGAGACATTACATCATATGTGACTGATATCAGCCGCTCCTCTTATATCACTCCAGCACTATTATATCCTCCAGAGACATTACATCATATGTGTGACTGATATCAGCCGCTCCTCTTATAACACTCCAGCACTATTATATCCTCCAGAGACATTACATCATATGTGTGACTGATATCAGCCTCTCCTCTTATATCACTCCAGTACTATTATATCCTCCAGAGACATTACATCATATGTGACTGATATCAGCCGCTCCTCTTATATCACTCCAGCACTATTATATCCTCCAGAGACATTACATTATATGTGACTGATATCAGCCGCTCCTCTTATAACACTCCAGTACTATTATATCCTCCAGAGACATTACATCATATATGTGACTGATATCAGCCGCTCCTCTTATATCACTCCAGCACTATTATATCCTCCAGAGACATTACATCATATGTGTGACTGATATCAGCCGCTCCTCTTATAACACTCCAGCACTATTATATCCTCCAGAGACATTACATCATATGTGTGACTGATATCAGCCTCTCCTCTTATATCACTCCAGTACTATTATATCCTCCAGAGACATTACATCATATGTGACTGATATCAGCCGCTCCTCTTATAACACTCCAGTACTATTATATCCTCCAGAGACATTACATCATATGTGACTGATATCAGCCGCTCCTCTTATATCACTCCAGCACTATTATATCCTCCAGAGACATTACATCATATGTGACTGATATCAACCGCTCCTGTTATATCACTCCAGTACTATTATATCCTCCAGAGACATTACATCATATGTGACTGATATCAGCCGCTCCTCTTATATCACTCCAGTACTATTATATCCTCCAGATACATTACATCATATGTGACTGATATCAGCCGCTCCTCTTATATCCTCCAGTACTATTATATCCTCCAGAGACATTACATCATATGTGACTGATATCAGCCGCTCCTCTTATATCACTCCAGTACTATTATATCCTCCAGAGACATTACATCATATGTGTGACTGATATCAGCCGCTCCTCTTATATCACTCCAGTACTATTATATCCTCCAGAGACATTACATCATATGTGACTGATATCAGCCGCTCCTCTTATATCACTCCAGTACTATTATATCCTCCAGAGACATTACATCATATGTGTGACGGATATCAGCCGCTCCTCTTATATCACTCCAGTACTATTATATCCTCCAGAGACATTACATCATATGTGACTGATATCAGCCGCTCCTCTTATATCACTCCAGTACTATTATATCCTCCAGAGACATTACATCATATGTGACTGATATCAGCCGCTCCTCTTATATCACTCCAGTACTATTATATCCTCCAGAGACATTACATCATATGTGACTGATATCAGCCGCTCCTCTTATAACACTCCACTACTATTATATCCTCCAGAGACATTACATCATATGTGACTGATATCAGCCGCTCCTCTTATAACACTCCAGCACTCCTGTGAGGTCTGGCCTTCGGGGTTACTGTCCTTGTACTATATATATATATATTGTGTCTCCGCTCCTCAGTGCTGCCCCCAGTGACCCCTTTATTACACTTTGTGCTCGTGTCAATGTATCAGAGCAGATAAGGCGTGACATTGGTTTCTGTACATGCAGGTAACATTTGCGCAGCCGTTTCCTCGCTGTCCGTTCTCACCGTTATTTACGCGATTTCCAATTAGTCTCAGATGAGGTGAAATTGTTTCCGGATTCCTGAACGGCGATGAAATAGCGCGAGCACTAACGACCTGCGAATATACAAAACCAGCGCATGATATGAAGCGTGGGAGGATGACAGTCAGCAGGGGCCCCTGGGGCCACGGTACCTAACGGGAATCAGGAGGGGGCGGCCTCTTAGGAGCCTTCAACGTGACGCAGGGTGTTCTTGAGAGCACAGCGCCAATTCTAAGCAGCACTGCAGGGGTTAAATCTTTATATAATCTTTAGAATAAGGGTCTGTTCACACCACCTATTTTCAGCCCATAAACGTCCCTGAAATGCGTGGGCTGAACATGCGGGGGCTGAACATGCGGGGGCTGAACTTGCGGGGGCTGAACATGCGGGGGCTGAACGCCTCCAAACATCTGCCCATTGATTTCAATGGAAAAACGGCGTTCCGTTCCTACAGGGCGTTTTTTTACGCGAATGTTTGTAAAAATGGCCACATAAAAAGGAGTGCGTGTCGCTTTTTGAGCCCTTTTTCTTTGATTTAATACAGAAACGGCTCCAAAAACGTCCGTAAAAAATGGCGGAAAAATCGATTGATGCGAAAAAAACGGCTGAAAATCATGTTTTCCCTTGAAAAGCTCCGTATTTTTGGCGGCTTTTTGTTGAGCGTGTGAACAGAGCCTGAGACTTCTCCATTTTTCTGCTTCCATCCTCAACCGAGTGATCTCCTGCCCCACCCCCACCACTTTTCGGGTGCCATTGTAACCAGCTCATTAGTGTTATTCACTTCACCTGGCAGAGGTTTTATGTTATGGCTGATCGTTAATTGTCCACTGTAATCACTACATCTTCTACAATGCAGCACAGCAGAGCGTGGCGGTGTTATGGAGACATGACAAGCTGCTTCAAATTCTTTATATTTTGTCTTATACTCCAGTGACTCCCAGAGCTGCACTCACAATTCTGATAGTCTGCTAATGTCTCCCTTCGTCCTCCTGCTGGTTCAGGGTCTGCAATGTTGGAGATATTTCGGGCGCAGTCACACGAGGCAGATTTCACTGCAATCACATGACTGGAAGTATTTTTTTATAAATTTCTGCAGCAAAACCTGACGTGTGTGACTGCGCCCTTATACCGAAGTCCGATACTCGTCTTACTAAAAGCAATGTAAACGATTGCTTTGCATTATGGGAGCTCAGCCAAGTTGTCACGGATGCGTCTGTCAGCCACGTCAATTTTGGATTTGGAGTGGTAGACAGAAGAATTGTAAATTCAGCTAATATCAGATGAGTGTTTGCAGCTCTATATGTGACTGGAGTATAAGATGACGTAATAGAGGAATTTTGAATGCAGCTCTGGGTGTGACTGGAGAATAAGTGTAATCATACTGATGTTTTCATTGTGTCCGTCTCAGCGCCGGGTCGTCCTGGACTCCGTGTCATTACGGTGGTTTGGCCGCCGTGTCCCAATGATTGAGGTCGCGGCTCCTCCGGTTGTTCGGCCGCCGTGTCCCTGTGATTGAGGTCGCGGCTCCTCCGGTGGTTCGGCCGCCGTGTCCCGGTGATTGAGGTAGCGGCTCTTCCGGTGGTTCGGCCGCCGTGTCCCGGTGATTGAGGTCGCGGCTCCTCCGGTGGTTCGGCCGCCGTGTCCCGGGGATTGAGGTCGCGGCTCCTCCGGTCGTTCGGCCGCCGTGTTCCGGGGATTGAGGTCGCGGCTCCTCCGGTCGTTCGGTCGCCGTGTCCCGGTGATTGAGGTCGCTGCTCCTCCGGTCGTTCGGCCGCCGTGTCCCGGGGATTGAGGTCGCGGCTCCTCCGGTCGTTCGGCCGCCGTGTTCCGGGGATTGAGGTCGCGGCTCCTCCGGTCGTTCGGCCGCCGTGTCCCGGTGATTGAGGTCGCGGCTCCTCCGGTTGTTCGGCCGCCGTGTCCCGGTGATTGAGGTCGCGGCTCCTCCGGTTGTTCGGCCGCCGTGTCCCGGGGATTGAGGTTGCGGCTCCTCCGGTCGTTCGGCCGCCGTTTCCCGGTGATTGAGGTCGCGGCTCCTCCGGTTGTTCGGCCGCCGTGTCCCGGTGATTGAGGTCGCGGCTCCTCCGGTTGTTCGGCCGCCGTGTCCCGGTGATTGAGGTCGCGGCTCCTCCGGTTGTTCGGCCGCCGTGTCCCGGGGATTGAGGTCGCGGCTCCTCCGGTCGTTCGGCCGCCGTGTCCCGGTGATTGAGGTCGCGGCTCCTCCGGTTGTTCGGCCGCCGTGTCCCGGTGATTGAGGTCGAGGCTCCTCCGGTGGTTCGGCCGCCGTGTCCCGGTGATTGAGGTCGCGGCTCCTCCGGTGGTTCGGCCGCCGTGTCCCGGTGATTGAGGTCGCGGCTCCTCCGGTGGTTCGGCCGCCGTGTCCCGGTGATTGAGGTCGAGGCTCCTCCGGTCGTTCGGCCGCCGTGTCCCGGTGATTGAGGTCGCGGCTCCTCCGGTCGTTCGGCCGCCGTGTCCCGGTGATTGAGGTCGCGGCTCCTCCGGTCGTTTCACTTCTGTTGTACATGGAGAAATAATTCGGAGTCTTTCCGCTGTTTTTGGCTTTGTGCTCGGAGATGTTTCTCTCTGAAGGTTACGTTTGTCGGCTCGTGACCTCGCCTGTCAGGTGGAGCGTGTCCGGGGGTCCCGCTTATGTTCTGCTCCGTGCGGGTGAGCCGGGCCCCGCAGAGAAACGGAAGGTCAGAGGAAAAGTCCCGGTTTTCACCTCCAGAATCACTAAAAATCAAAAAGTAGGGAGGAAAATGTTTGTGTGCCGGTGCGGGGTGCGAGGGGTTAACGCTTCTCTTTTTGTCTTTCAGATCGCGTTCTCCCAGCACAACACCATCATGGACCTGGTGCAGTTCTTTGTCACTTTCTTCAGGTACGAGTATACCGAGTCCAAATCTCAGGTAAAGCGGAGTGACAACCAATATGGCCGCCAGAGGGGGCATCACCCAACTTTCCAAGACTCCTGAGAAGCAAGTCCGCCTAGTTTAGCAGTGATCCCCCCCTCCTTGTCTGAATCTTGGAAATACGGAGCAGATGCGCCATAAAAACTGTAGGAAAGCTGATCAGACCGGTAGATGTAATGGCGTCCATACTGGTTGTCACCCAGCTTTCCCAGGAACGGATATATCTAAGCTGTATATGACCCCGGTTACATGGACTATGGACCCGTCACGATCACACCTGTAGGATTGGACTGTGAGTAAAACCGTGAAGGGCGCGGCGACAAATCAATGGGAATTGTCAGAATAAATACGGAAATAACAGAGAGGGAAACTGGTAAGATTTTATTCACACAGTGCAGTTTTGGTGCAGTTTTGGTGCAGTTTTTGAAGCCACGTTCAGGAGGGGATCGGGGAGGAGGAGGTAAATAGGAAAGATTCAATTATTTTTTTAATCCACTCCTGACTGAGGCTTCAAAAACTGCACCGTGTGAATTTACCCTAAGGCTATGGTCACACACCCCAAAAAACGGCTGAAAATACGGGGGCTGAGCGCCCCCAAACATCTGCTCATTGATTTCAATGGGAAAAACGGTGTTCCGTTCCCATGGGGCGTTTTTTACGCGGTCGTTTTTTAAAAGCGGTGCATAAAAAAACACCCCGTAAAAAAGAAGTGCAGGTCATGTCTTGAGCCGTTTTTCATAAGGTCAAAAGACAAACATCTCCAAAAACGGCCGTAAAAAACGCAGCAAAAAACGCTTATTGCATAAAAAGCGGCTGAAAATCCGAGGCTTTCCCTTGAAATCAGCTCCGTATCTTCATCCGTTTTTTGTTTAGCGTGTGAACGTAGCCTGACACCTATAGTGCGACCCGCTTATTAGGGCACCTGGAATCTAGTGCGCTCCAATAGCACGAGCCCCTGATCGGACCCTCAGCCAATCAGAAGTGTTGCAGTCCTGGCGTGACGGAATCTTTCTGGCCCAGATGTTACATTGTTGCAGCCGCTGAGGTCATGTGACCTGCTCAGTGTTATTGCGGTCATGTGACCCGCTCAGTGTTATTGAGGTCATGTGACCCGCTCAGTGTTATTGGGGTCAGCAGTGGTGCGGAGAAAAAGTGGGAACAGCGTGTTCAGTTTTGAGGGCGCCGCTTGTTATCCAAATCTCCTCAGTCCCCCGCAGTAGACTCTGTGGTTCGGCTGGTGACGGCGTCACGAGGACTTTATTAGCTGCGCGATGTTCCTCCATTAGACGCACTTTACATTTGGGCTGTACGGACTGGAGCAGCGGCCGCCTCGTGACGCTGATCTTTTTGTCCACACCACACGATTTGCCGTCTCCTCTGGAGGATTTGTTGTTTTTTTGCCCGTCCTCTATTCTCCGCCGGGTGCCAGGCGATGTCTTGTTGGCGCAGCTAAGCGAATATGACGTGAGTTGTCGCACGACCCCCCAGGACGTCCGCCATGAAGGGCGAGCGCGAGGTGGTGGGGGGGCTGCGAATTCTCAAGCTCAATATTTCAAGGATGAGATCGTCTTCCCCGCGGCCACATCCAGTCCCAGCCGATCATGTTACCCCCTCCTGCCCTGTGTAATAGTAACGCACCCACCGCTGTGCCGAACCAGTCATCACATTATACAGGCAACTCCGCTAGTGAGGGGGGCACAAACTTATTATATCATAACCAGGGTCAGTGTGTGGCTGAGCCATGTATCTAATCCTATCATGTGTGATACTGTCTGCTGAGCTTCTGTATCTAATCCTATCATGTGTGATACTGTCTGCTGAGCTTCTGTATCTAATCCTATCATGTGTGATACTGTCTGCTGAGCTGGTGTACCTAATCCTATCATGTGTGATACTGTCTGCTGAGCCGTGTATCTAATCCTATCATGTGTGATACTGTCTGCTGAGCTGTGTATCTAATCCTATCATGTGTGATACTGTCTGCTGACCGTGTATCTAATCCTATCATGTGTGATACTGTCTGCTGAGCTGTGTATCTAATCCTATCATGTGTGATACTGTCTGTTGAGCTGCTGTATCTAATCCTATCATGTGTGATACTGTCTGCTGAGCTGTATCTAATCCTATCATGTGTGATACTGTGCTGAACTGCTGTATCGAATCCTATCATGTGTGATACTGTCTGCTGAGCTGCTGTATCTAATCCTATCATGTGTGATACTGTCTGCTGAGCTGTGTATCTAATCCTATCATGTGTGATACTGTCTGCTGAGCTGTGTATCTAATCCTATCATGTGTGATACTGTCTGCTGAGCCTGTGTATCTAATCCTATCATGTGTGATATACTGTCTGCTGAGCTGTGTATCTAATCCTATCATGTGTGATACTGTCTGCTGAGCTGTGTATCTAATCCTATCATGTGTGATACTGTCTGCTGAGCTGTGTATCTAATCCTATCATGTGTGATACTGTCTGCTGAGCCTCTGTATCTAATCCTATCATGTGTGATACTGTCTGCTGAGCTGCTGTATCTAATCCTATCATGTGTGATACTGTCTGCTGAGCTGTGTATCTAATCCTATCATGTGTGATACTGTCTGCTGAGCTGCTGTATCTAATCCTATCATGTGTGATACTGTCTGCTGAGCCGCTGTATCTAATCCTATCATGTGTGATACTGTCTGCTGAGCCGCTGTATCTAATCCTATCATGTGTGATACTGTCTGCTGAGCCGTGTATCTAATCCTATCATGTGTGATACTGGCTGCTGAGCCGCTGTATCTAATCCTATCATGTGTGATACTGTCTGAGCTTTGTATCTAATCCTTTCATGTGTGATACTGTCTGCTGAGCTGTGTATCTAATCCTATCGTGTGTGATACTGTCTGCTGAGCTGTGTATCTAATCCTATCATGTGTGATACTGTCTGCTGAGCTGTGTATCTAATCCTGTCATGTGTGATACTGGCTGCTGAGCTGTGTATCTAATCCTATCATGTGTGATACTGGCTGCTGAGCCACTGTATCTAATCCTATCAAAACCGCACCCCAATGTGACAGAACGTGCTGCGGGTTCCAGGTCGGACACGTTGCGTGGTTTTTACGCAGCAAATCCGCCCCATGGGAACCCGGCCTAACAAATACACTACATGTGATATCACTTTTTTCTTATTAAAGCCAATTCCCCTACATATAAGGGCAGATACAGACGGACGTTGCGTTTTTGCGCGCGCAGAAACCACTTGACAGCTCCGTGTGTCATCAGTGTATGATGCGCGGCTGCGTGATTTTCGCGCAGCCGCCATCATAGAGATGAGGCTAGTCGACGCCCGTCACTGTCCAGGGTGCTGAAAGAGCTAACTGATCGGCAGTAACTCTTTCAGCACCCGCGACAGTGAATGCCGATCACAATATACAGCAACCTGTGAATAAAAAAAAGAAAAAGTTCGTACTTACCGAGAACTTTCCCGCCGTTGCCTTGGTGACGCGTCCTTGTTGGTGACGCGCCTCTCTTGACATCGGGCCCCACCTCCCTGGATGACGCGGCAGTCCATGTGACCGCTGCAGCCTGTGCTTGGCTTGTGATTGGCTGGAGCTGTCACTTGGACTGAAGTGTCATCCCGGGAGGTCAGACTGGAGGAAGAAGCCGGGAGTTCTCGGTAAGTCAGAACTTCGTTTTTTTTCACAGGTTCATGTTTATTGGGATCGGTAGTCACTGTCCAGGGTGCTGAAACAGTTTAACTCTATCAGCACCCTGGACAGTGACTATCTCCGGACGTCGCGTACCGGAAATATTTTTGCCGGGTTCGGCCAAAACGAGTTCGGCCGAACCCGGTGAAGTTCGGCTCGATTGTCCGGGTTCGCTCATCTCAAAGACACTCCGTTTGGATGTTTGGAAACAGAAAAGCACGTGGTGCTTTTCTGGTTACATTCATCCTTTTGACAGCTGGTGCGCTGTTTCAGTCGGTTCGCACGGAAGTGCTTCCTGTCCGACCTGCGTGGTTTTCACGCACCCATTGACTTCAATGGGTGCGTGATGCGCGAAATACGCGGAGATATTGAACCTGTCGCGCTTTTTGCGCAGCTGACAAACACTGCACAAAAAGCACGGACTGTCTGTACTGCCCCATAGACTTGTATTGGTCCATGCGTGCCGCATGAAAACCATGCGGCCCGCACGGACCGAATACACGCTCGTGTGAATCCCCCCTAATGGTGAGACATCGGTCTGCATGGGAGCTGCGTACACAAGCCGGGAGGAGATTTATTATCAAGACTATTTGCAGAGTTGCTTCCCTTCTTATTTTGGATGCCGGGAGCGTAAAAAGAGACCTCCCCTCCCCCGTGTATATCAGACCGGTCATTATATGAGAGCCGCTCGGGTCTTGTCTTCTCCAGGGCAGAAGATTCCGCAGTTTATTAAAGTCACGACCCCGGATAATTCTGCAATACGCTCCTCTGCCGCCCTCTGTCCTCCAGTAAATTACTCCGATCCTCAGGGGACGTTGCAGGGACTGTGGGGAGCGGAACAAGTGCTGTGCGGGCGTCCTCAGCCTGAACACGTTATATGTCACTGCCCCCAACAGAAAAATGCAGAAGACCCCGTGACAATCCCGTCATGTCACCCATGCTTCACCAAAGTCTACTCCTCTGTAATTACTATGGAGGGAATGAGCTGTAAAGCATCTATCTATCTATCTATCTATCTATCTATCTATCTATCTATCTATCTATCTATCTATCTATCTATCTCATATCTATCTATCTATCTCCTATCTATCTATCTATCTATCTATCTATCTATCTATCTATCTATCTATCTATCTATCTATCTATCTATCTATCTATCTATCTATCTATCTATCTATCTATCTATCTATCTATCTCATATCTATCTATCTATCTATCTATCTATCTATCTATCTATCTATCTATCTATCTATCTATCTATCTATCTATCTATCTATCTATCTATCTATCTCATATCTATCTATCTATCTCCTATCTATCTATCTATCTCTCTATCTATCTATCTATCTATCTATCTATCTATCTATCTATCTATCTATCTATCTATCTATCTATCTATCTATCTATCTATCTCATATCTATCTATCTATCTCCTATCTATCTATCTATCTATCTATCTATCTATCTATCTATCTATCTATCTATCTATTTATCTATCTATCTATCTATCTATCTATCTATCTATCTCATATCTATCTATCTATCTCATATCTATCTATCTATCTATCTATCTATCTATCTATCTATCTATCTCATATCTATCTATCTATCTATCTATCTATCTATCTATCTATCTATCTATCTCATATCTATCTGTCTATCTATCTATCTATCTCATATCTATCTATCTATCTATCTCATATCTATCTATCTATCTCTATCTATCTATCTCATATCTATCTATCTATCTATCTATCTATCTATCTATCTATCTATCTATCTATCTATCTATCTATCTATCTATCATCTATCTATCTATCTATCTATCTATCTATCTATCTATCTATCTATCTATCTATCTATCTATCTATCTATCTCATATCTATCTATCTATCTATCTATCTATCTATCTATCTATCTATCTATCTATCTCATATCTTTCTATCTATCTATCTATCTATCTATCTATCTATCTATCTATCTATGTATCTATCTATCTATCTATCTATCTATCTATCTATCTATCTATCTATCTATCTATCTATCTATCTATCTCATATCTATCTATCTATCTATCTATCTATCTCATATCTATCTATCTATCTATCTCATATCTATCTATCTATCTCTATCTATCTATCTCATATCTATCTATCTATCTATCTATCTATCTATCTATCTATCTATCTATCTATCTATCTATCTATCTATCTATCTATCTATCTCATATCTATCTATCTATCTATCTATCTATCTATCTATCTCATATCTATCTGTCTATCTATCTATCTATCTCCTATCTATCTATCTATCTCATATCTATCTATCTATCTCATATCTATCTATCTATCTATCTATCTATCTATCTATCTCATATCTTTCTATCTATCTATCTATCTATCTATCTATCTATCTATCTATCTATCTATCTATCTATCTATCTATCTATCTATCTATCTCATATCTATCTATCTCATATCTATCTATCTATCTCATATCTATCTATCTATCTATCTATCTATCTATCTATCTATCTCATATCTATCTATCTATCTATCTATCTATCTATCTATCTATCTATCTATCTATCTATCTATCTATCTATCTATCTCATATCTATCTATCTATCTATCTCATATCTATCTATCTATCTCTATCTATCTATCTCATATCTATCTATCTATCTATCTATCTATCTATCTATCTATCTATCTATCTATCTCATATCTATCTCATATCTATCTATCTATCTATCTATCTATCTATCTATCTATCTATCTATCTATCTATCTATCTATCTATCTATCTATCTATCTATCTCTATCTATCTATCTATCTATCTATCTATCTATCTATCTATCTATCTATCTATCTATCTCATATCTATCTATCTATCTCTATCTATCTATCTCATATCTATCTATCCATCTATCTCATATCTATCTATCTATCTCTATCTATCTATCTCATATCTATCTATCTATCTCATATCTATCTCATATCTATCTATCTATCTATCTATCTATCTATCTATCTATCTATCTATCTATCTATCTATCTCATATCTATCTATCTATCTATCTATCTATCTATCTATCTATCTATCTATCTATCTATCTATCTATCTATCTATCTATCTATCTCATATCTATCTATCTATCTCCTATCTATCTATCTATCTATCTATCTATCTATCTATCTATCTATCTATCTATCTATCTCATATCTATCTGTCTATCTATCTATGTATCTATCTATCTATCTATCTATCTATCTATCTATCTATCTATCTCATATCTATCTGTCTATCTATCTATCTATCTATCTATCTATCTATCTATCTATCTATCTATCTATCTATCTATCTATCTATCTATCTATCTATCTATCTCATATCTATCTATCTAATATCTATCTATCTCATATCTATCTATCTATCTCATATCAATTCAATTCAATTCAATTCAATTCAAAGAAGCTTTATTGGCAGGACCAAATACATATTAGCATTGCCAAAGCAAGTAAGAAGTAAGGGAATGAGGGATAGGGACTGAGGGATTGGGGGATAGGGACATATCTAGGGTTGGGGTTATACAAGTCCATGGCATATCATGTCTCTCTCAGTTTATGGCATGCAGTGACATATTGTGCCGCTGTGCCCACTGTGGTTTCCTCTTCACCCAGCAGGATGTAGAGTTTCTCTTCCTCTTCCATGGAGCTGAAGTCCGGTAAGAGATCAGAGAGTCTCCTGAAGTGAGTGTCCCTCACTGCTGAGTATTTGGAGCAGTGTAGCAGGAAGTGGGCCTCATCCTCCACGGCCTCCTGGTCGCACTGTTGGCACAGTCGGCTCTCCCTGGGCTTGTAGGTCTGTCTGTGGCGCCCGGATTCGATGAGCAGGTTGTGGGCGCTCAGTCTGTAGCGGCTCAGGATCTGTCTGTCTCTGGGGTTTGGCAGTTTCTCCAGATATGGCGCCAGTTTATATTCCCGCTGTAGACTCCGGTATATTGTCAGTTTCTGGGATGTCTTTATGTCGTTCCTCCAGTCACTGATATATTCCTCTTGGCCTTTGTTTATTGTCTTCTTGATTTCGGCTTTTGTGAGGCCGCGCTGGGTGACATTTTCTTCAGGCCGGGTCAGGGTGAGATGTTCTGCGGGGCCTGGTTTACCTGGGACCCCTTGGTGTAACAGGGCTTTATGGTGATAGGATCTTTGCCTGCTGCTGTGTAGATGGGCCCAGAATGATAGCGCCCTCTTCTGGATTGTGAGGTGTAGTGGGAATCTGCCCAGTTCTGGCCGACAGGCACTATTTGAGGTGCTCCGATGGACTTGGAGAAGGTGTTTGCAGAATTCTAGGTGGAAGATTTCTGTTGGGCTGGAATCCCACCTTGACCAGTCTGGGTATGTGTCCGGACCCCAGACTTCACTGGCATACAGGAGGATTGGGGAGATCTATCTATCTATCTATCTATCTATCTATCTATCTATCTATCTATCTATCTATCTATCTCATATCTATCCATCTATCTCATATCTATCTATCTATCTATCTATCTCATATCTATCTATCTATCTCTATCTATCTATCTCATATCTATCTATCTATCTCTATCTATCTATCTCATATCTATCTATCTATCTATCTATCTATCTATCTCATATCTATCTATCTATCTATCTATCTCTATCTATCTATCTCATATCTATCTATCTATCTCTATCTATCTATCGCATATCTATCTATCTATCTATCTATCTATCTATCTATCTCTATCTATCTATCTATCTATCTATCTATCTATCTATCTATCTATCTATCTATCTATCTATCTATCTATCTATCTATCTATCTATCTATCTATCTATCTATCTATCTCATATCTATCTATCTATCTATCTATCTATCTCTATCTATCTATCTCATATCTATCTATCTATCTATCTATCTATCTATCTATCTATCTATCTATCTATCTATCTATCTATCTATCTCTATCTATCTATCTCATATCTATCTCATATCTATCTACAATCTATCTATCTATCTATCTATCTATCTATCTATCTATCTATCTATCTATCTATCTATCTATCTATCTCATATCTATCTATCTCATATCTATCTATCTCATATCTATCCATCTATCTCATATCTATCTATCTCATATCTATCATCTATCTATCTATCTATCTATCTATCTATCTATCTATCTATCTATCTATCTATCTATCTATCTATCTATCTATCTATCTATCTATCTATCTCATATCTATCTATCTATCTCATATCTATCTATCTATCTATCTATCTATCTATCTATCTATCTATCTATCTATCTATCTATCTATCTATCTATCTATCTATCTATCTATCTATCTCATATCTATCTATCTATCTCATATCTATCTATCTATCTATCTATCTATCTATCTATCTATCTATCTATCTATCTATCTATCTATCTATCTATCTATCTATCTATCTATCTATCTATCTATCTCATATCTATCTATCTCATATCTATCTATCTATCTATCTATCTATCTATCTATCTATCTATCTATCTATCATCTATCTATCTATCTCTATCTATCTATCTCATATCTATCTATCTATCTATCTATCTATCTATCTATCTATCTATCTCATATCTATCTATCTCATATCTATCTATCTCATATCTATCCATCTATCTCATATCTATCTATCTATCTCTATCTATCTATCTCATATCTATCTATCTATCTATCTCATATCTATCTATCTATCTATCTCATATCTATCTATCTATCTATCTATCTATCTATCTATCTATCTATCTATCTCATATCTATCTCATATCTATCTATCTCATATCTATCTATCTATCTATCTCCTATCTATCTATCTATCTCATATCTATCTATCTATCTATCTCATATCTATCTATCTATCTCATATCCGTCCATCCATCTTCAGTGTTTGTGTTTTCCGGGTTTCTTCCCAGTATAGAATGTTTCTCCCTCGTCTTTGCCGTCACTTTGTGATTGTTGTTGGTCCTACTATATAAATACGACGTTCTGCATCTCTCTAATGTACTTTGTCTTTGCATTCCTCACCCTTCTTGAGATCTCTGCTTGCTGTCAGTGCTTGTTTTATATAAAGTATAGGAGCACGGTCTGTAATAAGCAATAAATAGGACACGTCTTATCTTCTGCGGAGCCTTTCTACGGCCCGGACACCATGTAAATATACGGGAATGTGTTTGTCGGCCACAACTTTGTAATTGTCTTTGATGTGGTGTAAATCCAGACGTTGGCCCCTGTTCACACCTGGGTTTCCATTCTGTTTTGCTCCGTCAGAGGATCAGAACGTGGTAATAACTGGAAGCTGCGGGTGCGCTGCGCCACGGACACCACTGGAGGCCGACGGGACCCATTCACCATAATAATATTCCAGTCTATCGAGCGAGCGCGATAATCGCTAAATGTGAATCGGTGCGTCAGCCGGAAAACACTCGTCGTTCGTTCATATAGTGGTTTATGCGGACTTAAAACAACGGTTTGCGGTTCTGACGTTGCGCTATGTAACGAGTCGAGTGATGGACGGCCGACATGTGACACCGCTAAATAGGCGACCAAACGATGAATTATTAACCGTTCTGAGACGATAACGTTGTCTGTAAACGCTCGTCTACAATCGCTGACACGGATCTGCTCGCGGAAAGTGCGGCCCCCGCCAAAATCACAAACCCCTATAGGTGCCCTAAGACTATAGAAGATTGCGGCTCCGTCCTGTGACATCACCTATAGAGACCCCTCTGTATGGAGCTCCGCTCGCCCCTCTCCGTGCAGCCCCCTCTGTGTGTTCTGCAGTCATGTTGCCTAGCAACTCCATGTCTCCTGCCTGGGTGACCACCGCCTCCTCACGCTGCACACACTTGTTTTCAGTCCCTTATAATCTGGCAGCAGGGACAGGTCCCTTTATCACGTGCTGGAGGATTATACCGGTTATTACAGGGGTAGACGCGGGTCGGACGGCCTCATATAGCCAATACTTGTGTCGCCCGTTGATTTTAACCTGTGATTTCTGCTCCGCAGCTGCTTCCTGTCGCTCCTCCTGGTGGCCGCCGTGGTTTGGAAGATTAAGCAGACGTGTTGGGCGTCTCGGCGGAGGGAGGTAAGTGACAAACCCTGACCTGCTTACCCGTCTGCTGTAATAGCTTCACGTTACGCCCTTTAGTGTTACCGCGCAGCGTCACCCGGACTGTGCTGTGGGTCTCCGGTGCTGCAGTCATTGAGTCCCAGACCCCAGTGAAACAATGTAGCAGAATGCTGCTGTGTTCACTCTTGACCTTAGTCTGGGGGTCCACGGCGACCCGGTGCAGCGGGTAATTACCGCGATGCTTCTCTATGGTAAACCGTCACATTGTTGCTTTTGATATTTTTCCCATAGTGAAGAATTGGAGCTGCATTGGCGTGACTTGTGGCCGTCACGATGTGGAGTCTTGTCCAGAAATAGAGAACCATTAATGCAGAACAGCGCCACCCCTGTCCACAGGTTGTATGTGGTATTGTAGCTCAGTCCCATTCACGTCAATAGTGTCGAGCTGCAATACCAGATACAACCCGCGGGCAGGTGTGGCGCTGTTTCTGGAAAAAAAAGCTGCCATGTTTTTCTAATCCTGGACATCCATCAAAAAGAAGCCAATGCGGCGATCGTCTGATTGTTTCCTTCTTTCACCTCTGGCGACCAGTTGTCACAGCCGGGGGCGCCGCGGCGGCCACATATTAAGTAGCGTTACACGCCGGCTATTCAGATGAACGTGCGTCCGTGTAAAGGACGGCGCCAGAGAGAGGACCCCCCCCCTATATGACGTCCCGTGTAGGGGTAATATCTGATGTCATTTCTCCCTGTACCAAGTCGTGAAGGTTTTACTTTTCTGGTGGAATCATTTCCTTATAATATTTCCCTCTCCTTTCGTGCTTGTGCGTCTTGATCTAAGGCCCCGCGCACATGACCGCGCCTGTAATCACCGTCCATGATTGCGCGCACGGCCGACCGCGGACAGTCGTCTACAGGCCGTGCTCCCATTATAAAGTATGAGCGCACAGTCCGTAAAAAAAAGGCTTCTACGGCCCGGACACCTTCCCGCTAATATATGAGGTGTCCGTGGGCCATAGAAATGAATGGGGCGATAATTACGGACTAATTCTATGGTCGTGTTCATGGGGCCGGAGTTCCTATAGATTCGCCGGGGTCATTATGTTATTTACGGACTCCGGTTTTATATCAGAGATTCCAGTATCAGTAGGAACGATCGCACTATTCATCCTGACCTTATCGGTTCATGAATAAAATACCAGAATGACAGTGAAGACTGACACTTATAGATGTAATGATCCTGTTTCCATCCGCAAGTAATAACTGTTACATCTACCGGACAATCAACCAGAATCCGTTCATTTTCTGATGTTTGTGGGATTGTTCTGCGTATTTTGGGGGTTACAGCCTTGATTTGGGGTCTGGTTATTGTCATGTCTTTGGCCGGCAGAGCAGTAGAAGAGAACCATAAATGTAATGTAAGAAGGTGCCGTTCAGGGTCTGTGGAAAGCCGGGGACTCGGCTCTTTGTGTAGATTTCAGCGGCTCCTGCGTCATTACCGACGACCGTTCCTTATGAAGTGTAAAGCAGCCGTCAGATCTCTGAGCCGGTGAATCCGGCAGCTGCGCTGACAGGTGGACGAGCGCCGGGGGATCTGCCGACAAGCTGCCTGCTGCGCCCCAAGAGAGGCCGGGGGCGCCGAGCCACAGGCAGCGAGCGAGGAATCCCTGGTATTGATGGCGTGACAATCTGTTCATCCGCCGTGCGTTGTGTAACCGCGCCGCCAGGAAACGTAACTGGTGTCAGGACGGTGAATGTTTAGGATTTGGGGGCTCAGGTAACAATCTGTACGACGCTCAAGTTCTAATTTATTATTGATCTGAATCTTGGGGGCAGCAGCAAAATATCGTAACATTTCTAACAACTCAATGTCCGCGATCTGCGCCAAAAGAATAGTTTCCAGACAGACCAATCACAGGCCTCCCCCGCCTCAACCCCCTTATTGGCTCCTTCCTAGGAAGGTTTCACAGCGATCACCGGATTCCATCGTAGAGTAATGGCGCCCGTTTACGCCGCTATATGTGGTGCGTGACGCAGCGGCTGGACATGTTTCATGCGCCTGCGATTTCAGATTCCAGTGCGGCTCTCACAGGGTTATGACCCAGCTTTTCCAGACCCCTGAATGACCACTCTCCCCGTTCATAAAGTGACCCCCCCCCCCCCATACTGTATTTTGTATTCAGGGATCTAGGAGAGCCGGGTTTAACCCTGCGGGGGCTGTGATGGCGGCCATGTTGGTTGTGGCCCAGCTCTCTCAGGCCCCTGGCAATAATTCTCTCCAGATTTGCCATTCAGGATTTGGGGAAAGCTGGATGACGGCCCCTGTGATCGCCGTAGCGGCCGCCGTCTTGTTGTTACTCACCAGTAACATTTTCTGGTCATTTCTCGGCGACGATCACAAATCTGTTACAATGCGACCGTTTAGCTGCGTTTTCCCACAATCCTCGGCAGAGCGCCGGCCCCTCCTCCGATCGGACAGAAGATTTTATCCGAGCGCCTCCTGTAAACCTTCATCCTTAATCTTTAACCATAAAGTTTCCGTCTCCTCCCGGATTATCCCGCGCCCGTGTTACCGTCTCGCTGCTTAATTCTATCCAAATATACCGGAGCGCGGCCGGATCGTACCAGGAGGCGGGGGAGGGGCAGCTGCCATCACGCCGTGTAATCGGATTATCCGCCTGTGATGTTGGGTTATAAATAACAACCAGCGACTTCATTAACCCCGCGACTGCCAGATGTGGTGACATGAAAAGCCATAAAGTGCGCCCTGGCGAGGACGTCTGCCGCGAACGCTCCGGTCACTTGTATATATCATGTATACTGAGGTCATTGTCCGGGACGCCGTCACTACGAGGGTCTAATATAACAGAGCCGTCACTACGAGGGTCTAATATAACAGAGCGGTCACTATGGGGGTCTAATATAACAGGACGGTCACATGGGGGTGACTGTCAGTATTTGTATGAGCTGTGATTGGACGGCAGCGTGAATAGCTTCTTATGTTCCGTTCACACTTCGCAGATTTGTTGTGATTCTTTCCTCACTTTACTTCTCATCCACGTGGCCGGGACTGTAATCCGCACAGAAAATCTGTAGCATTTCCACGCCGTGCGCCGGGAGCCGTAGAATGACGGCGAGAACCTTCTAGAAATGTGGCAAGAAGTTACTTACTAAGTGTCGTCATCTGTGATGCATTGTGTCTTATACACCAGTCACAGCCAAAGCTGCATTTCACATTTTTCTGGTAGCCACTTGGAATCTGTCAACACTGCTGACAGACACGCCCCTAACTGCTTACCTGAGATTCTGTCATGTACTGGACTCTGCTGCATTGCATTCTGGGAGATGTCAACCACTGCGTTCACTACATATTCCACTATGCAGCACAGCAGAGCTGAGAGCTAACAGGAAAGCAGCAGGCTATTCAATGACTCTGCTTGTTCTGTTTTTTTTAGGAGGACTATGAGGTGGCTGGGTGGGGAATAAGCTGATAGCGGGGGAAGGGAAGCCCACGGCCTGCACCCCAATATCCTCATTTCCCCTGAAGCCGATCATTGACGTCACTGGCCTGTCTGTGTGATGCCCAACATCCTCCAGGGCTGATAGGAGGGGGAGGGGTCCTGAATGGGGGTGTCCTTATAGACATTCCCTCTAAAAGGTACATTAAAAATATATAATCTGTTCTAAAACAGCCCAGCTGCTGCAGAACCTCTTTTTGAAGGAGGGGGGGGGCTTATTCATTCCTAACACTGAAATAGAATAGAATGCCAGAACTACAGTGAAGACTGAAACTGTCGTAGACAGAACGGTAAGAAAGAGGTAGACGGTAACAAAGAATGATATGCCATTCAGAGTCTGTGGAAAGCTGGGTGACAACTCCTATGGGCAGCATTAGCGGTTGTCACTCACCATCTTTTTAGGGGGAAAGGCTCTTTAGTGTTTTAATGGGTTTGTCTGCTTTTGAAACCTCCTACCGTTTTATGTCTACAGCTCCTGGTCAGATTTATGTGTTTCCATGGTTACAGACTACAACAAACCCTGTGTAGTCGGATTCTGCCGTCTGTCTGTCTCCTGTTTCTTGGTAACGTACATTTAATAATTCATCCAGAAGAAAGTGCGGTCCCCTTGCTCATCAGACTACACAGGTTTTTTTTTGTAGTCTGTTACCATGGAAACACATAGGTCTGCATGGAAGCTGTAGACACAAAATGGAACATTTTTTTTTCTATTTTTGAGCTTTGGAACAATATAAATGTATTATTCTTTGGGTGTATTTGTTGTTGTTTTTCACCCTTTTCGCTTTGATCACCCGCATCGTGTTCAGCGTTGCCCGGAGCCGCCATCTTTGCAACGTGTATTAACGCAGCTTGGACGGGGATTCCTTCCCGTCAGCGCGAGGCATTCCTGCTGTGAATGGAGACAGTTGACTCAGTTTTCCTAATCACTTTCTTATTAATGAGACTTTCACTCTCTGAAGATCCTTAAAACACACAAATTACGCGGCAATGGATGTCCCCCGCGCCGCGCCGCCCCGAGCGCCACCGTAACCCCATTAACAGCAAAGTGTTTGCTTTAGTAAAATTAGCAAATGAATTGTGACGAGTCTGAGCTTCTGGGGCACCGACGCTCGTTGATGAAATATTAATGACTACGATGTCCATAGACATGAGCGGAAACTGCCGGCATCCAGGCCGCAGCCGCACTACAACTCCCATCATCATCTGCCTATACATTGTCACTCATGAATAGAACCAGTCTGTGCCCTTCTACTGGAAGCCCTGGTGCATTGTGGGTGACGTACAAGTTTATTCCAGGTACTGTCCAGTATAGAACAAGCTACATCTCTCACAATGCAATACATCAGAGTGCAGTGCATTGTGGGAGCTCAGTAAAGGCATTCGTTGTGTGATAGATTGTGCAGAACATCTAATAGTCCAGAAAGAAAGTAACAGGAGCTCAGCTTGTCCGTGTCCTATAGAATTCTCTGTCAGCACTACATCTCCCGGCGTGCAGTGCAGCAGAGTGTAGCGCGTCTCTCTGGGGGGCTGTTGATCTGATTATTAGGGTATGTTCACACGACCTATTTTCGGCCGTTTTTCAGGCCGTAAATGCCCGAAAAACGGCCGCAAAAAAGAAGTGCAGGACACTTCTTGGGAATTTTGGAGCCGAAAATTGCGAGTGGCTTAAAAAACGTCTGAATTTCCCTTGAAAACCGCCGCTCCGTATTTTCAGACGTTTTTGACTCCGCGTGTGAACAGAGCCGTACAGTGAAGTTCCTTTAATCCATCATATGATCCGTGGCGTCCACGTGGCCCGGCTGTGAGTGGTGAGATCCGGCGCGCCTCTCGTTTTGTGGCTTCCTTTGTGTAATTAATAATTGACATGAAACCTTTGCCTCGCGCTTTTATCTTGGCGCATTGATAGAAGTCGCCGCGAATTAAAAGTCTCGTGGAAGAAAAGAAAACGCTTTGAAATGCAAAATGATATTGAAATGAGTGCGGAGATATTTGGGGGAGGGTCGTCCGCGTCGCAGCCACTGGGAAGGTGATGAATATTTGAACAGACTATTATTTTAATCAGCGGCGTGTAATTAATACGGACGTCGCGGAGTCGGTTTGGGGTTTTTATTTTTTATGCATTTAGTTTGACAGCCAAGAAAGCGAAATTACCCCGGACGCTTCCACAATCAATTTAAACACGTAATTAACCGAAATGAAACCGCCACAAACACAATTGACTTGCGCCGTCCCGATACTTTATGTTTATTTAAGAACCTTCAGAGCAAAGTTAATAACGCGACGACTTAACGAGAAGACACTCGGGTGGATTGAGAGCAGACGCCGGCGTGTAATCACATCATGGCGGCAGATGTCCCTCGCTGTGTGATGCTGCAAGATTCGCTGGGACAATTCACGTATACGTAATGGGGGAGGGGCGGGAATTACGACTCGTACAAAGTGTCACATTGGAGGTCGTGTCCCCAGACTCCGGGCAGTGACGTTACTAATGTAGAGACCCCCGGACGTCATATGTATCGTGTAGATCTCCCGCACCACGGCTAGGCTTCATATGTTCTCTACTCCATGGCTAGGCTTCACATGTACCCCGCCCCTCCCCACTCCATGGCTAGGCTTCATATGTACCCCCCCCCCCTCCCCACTCCATGGCTAGACTTCATATGTACCCCCCCCCCCTCCCCACTCCATGGCTAGGCTTCATATGTACCCCCCCTCCCCACTCCATGGCTAGGCTTCACATGTACCCCCCCCCCCCTCCCCACTCCATGGCTAGACTTCATATGTACCCCCCCTCCCCACTCCATGGCTAGACTTCATATGTACCCCCCCTCCCCACTCCATGGCTAGGCTTCATATGTACCCCCCCCTCCCCACTCCATGGCTAGACTTCATATGTACCATGTACCCCCCCTCCCCACTCCATGGCTAGACTTCATATGTACCATGTACCCCCCCCCTCCCCACTCCATGGCTAGGCTTCATATGTACCCTCCTCCCCACTCCATGGCTAGACTTCATATGTACCCCCCTCCCCACTCCATGGCTAGGCTTCATATGTACCCCCCTCCCCACTCCATGGCTAGGCTTCATATGTACCCCCCCCTCCCCACTCCATGGCTAGACTTCATATGTACCCCCCCCCCCTCCCCACTCCATGGCTAGGCTTCATATGTACCCCCCCTCCCCACTCCATGGCTAGACTTCATATGTACCATGTACCCCCCCCCTCCCCACTCCATGGCTAGGCTTCGTATGTACCCCCTCTCCCCACTCCATGACTAGGCTTCATATGTACCCCCCCTCCCCACTCCATGGCTAGGCTTCATATGTACCCCCCCTCCCCGCTCCATGGCTAGGCTTCATATGTACCCCCCCTCCCCACTCCATGGCTAGGCTTCATATGTACCCCCCTCCCCACTCCATGGCTAGGCTTCATATGTACCCCCCCCCTCCCCACTCCATGGCTAGACTTCATATGTACCCCCCCCCCTCCCCACTCCATGGCTAGGCTTCATATGTACCCCCCCTCCCCACTCCATGGCTAGACTTCATATGTACCATGTACCCCCCCCCCTCCCCACTCCATGGCTAGGCTTCGTATGTACCCCCTCTCCCCACTCCATGACTAGGCTTCATATGTACCCCCCCTCCCCACTCCATGGCTAGGCTTCATATGTACCCCCCCCCTCCCCACTCCATGGCTAGACTTCATATGTACCCCCCTCCCCACTCCATGGCTAGGCTTCATATGTACCCCCCCCCCTCCCCACTCCATGGCTAGACTTCATATGTACCCCCCCCCCTCCCCACTCCATGGCTAGGCTTCATATGTACCCCCCCTCCCCACTCCATGGCTAGACTTCATATGTACCATGTACCCCCCCCCTCCCCACTCCATGGCTAGGCTTCGTATGTACCCCCTCTCCCCACTCCATGACTAGGCTTCATATGTACCCCCCCTCCCCACTCCATGGCTAGGCTTCATATGTACCCCCCCTCCCCACTCCATGGCTAGGCTTCATATGTACCCCCCCTCCCCACTCCATGGCTAGGCTTCATATGTACCCCCTCCCCACTCCATGGCTAGGCTTCATATGTACCCC
Source organism: Rhinoderma darwinii (assembly GCF_050947455.1). Classification (NCBI taxonomy): domain Eukaryota; kingdom Metazoa; phylum Chordata; class Amphibia; order Anura; family Rhinodermatidae; genus Rhinoderma; species Rhinoderma darwinii. The sequence continues at coordinate 2,717,303 of NC_134697.1, read as the reverse complement.
CCCCCTCCCCACTCCATGGCTAGACTTCATATGTACCCCCCCCCCTCCCCACTCCATGGCTAGGCTTCATATGTACCCCCCCTCCCCACTCCATGGCTAGACTTCATATGTACCATGTACCACCCCCCTCCCCACTCCATGGCTAGGCTTCGTATGTACCCCCTCTCCCCACTCCATGACTAGGCTTCATATGTACCCCCCCTCCCCACTCCATGGCTAGGCTTCATATGTACCCCCCCCCTCCCCACTCCATGGCTAGACTTCATATGTACCCCCCTCCCCACTCCATGGCTAGGCTTCATATGTACCCCCCCTCCCCGCTCCATGGCTAGGCTTCATATGTACCCCCCTCCCCACTCCATGGCTAGGCTTCATATGTACCCCCCCCCTCCCCACTCCATGGCTAGACTTCATATGTACCCCCCCCCCTCCCCACTCCATGGCTAGGCTTCATATGTACCCCCCCTCCCCACTCCATGGCTAGACTTCATATGTACCATGTACCCCCCCCCTCCCCACTCCATGGCTAGGCTTCGTATGTACCCCCTCTCCCCACTCCATGACTAGGCTTCATATGTACCCCCCCTCCCCACTCCATGGCTAGGCTTCATATGTACCCCCCCTCCCCGCTCCATGGCTAGGCTTCATATGTACCCCCCCTCCCCACTCCATGGCTAGGCTTCATATGTACCCCCCTCCCCACTCCATGGCTAGGCTTCATATGTACCCCCCCCCTCCCCACTCCATGGCTAGACTTCATATGTACCCCCCCCCCCCTCCCCACTCCATGGCTAGGCTTCATATGTACCCCCCTCCCCACTCCATGGCTAGACTTCATATGTACCATGTACCCCCCCCCCCTCCCCACTCCATGGCTAGGCTTCGTATGTACCCCCTCTCCCCACTCCATGACTAGGCTTCATATGTACCCCCCCTCCCCACTCCATGGCTAGGCTTCATATGTACCCCCCCCCCCCTCCCCACTCCATGGCTAGACTTCATATGTACCCCCCTCCCCACTCCATGGCTAGGCTTCATATGTACCCCCCCCCCCTCCCCACTCCATGGCTAGACTTCATATGTACCCCCCCCCCCTCCCCACTCCATGGCTAGGCTTCATATGTACCCCCCCTCCCCACTCCATGGCTAGACTTCATATGTACCATGTACCCCCCCCCCTCCCCACTCCATGGCTAGGCTTCGTATGTACCCGCTCTCCCCACTCCATGACTAGGCTTCATATGTACCCCCCCTCCCCACTCCATGGCTAGGCTTCATATGTACCCCCCCCCCCCTCCCCACTCCATGGCTAGACTTCATATGTACCCCCCTCCCCACTCCATGGCTAGGCTTCATATGTACCCCCCCCCCCCTCCCCACTCCATGGCTAGACTTCATATGTACCCCCCCCCCCTCCCCACTCCATGGCTAGGCTTCATATGTACCCCCCCTCCCCACTCCATGGCTAGACTTCATATGTACCATGTACCCCCCCCCTCCCCACTCCATGGCTAGGCTTCGTATGTACCCCCTCTCCCCACTCCATGACTAGGCTTCATATGTACCCCCCCTCCCCACTCCATGGCTAGGCTTCATATGTACCCCCCCTCCCCACTCCATGGCTAGGCTTCATATGTACCCCCCCTCCCCACTCCATGGCTAGGCTTCATATGTACCCCCCTCCCCACTCCATGGCTAGGCTTCATATGTACCCCCCCCCCTCCCCACTCCATGGCTAGACTTCATATGTACCCCCCCCCCTCCCCACTCCATGGCTAGGCTTCATATGTACCCCCCCTCCCCACTCCATGGCTAGACTTCATATGTACCATGTACCACCCCCCTCCCCACTCCATGGCTAGGCTTCGTATGTACCCCCTCTCCCCACTCCATGACTAGGCTTCATATGTACCCCCCCTCCCCACTCCATGGCTAGGCTTCATATGTACCCCCCCCCCCTCCCCACTCCATGGCTAGACTTCATATGTACCCCCCTCCCCACTCCATGGCTAGGCTTCATATGTACCCCCCCCCCTCCCCACTCCATGGCTAGACTTCATATGTACCCCCCCCCCTCCCCACTCCATGGCTAGGCTTCATATGTACCCCCCCTCCCCACTCCATGGCTAGACTTCATATGTACCATGTACCCCCCCCCCTCCCCACTCCATGGCTAGGCTTTGTATGTACCCCCTCTCCCCACTCCATGACTAGGCTTCATATGTACCCTCCCTACTCCATGGCTAGGCGTCATTAGTACCCCTCTCCCATGGTTGGGTGTTTTATATTTCCTCTGAGCTGTTATTGGTGGGACATTAGCTGGACACTGGAGGTCGTCCTATAAGATCTATGACCCCGGACCCAGAGATCCAGGGATCTGACCGGGGATGCAGCAGCCGCTTCTGTGTTTCGGCTTTCTTGGCATTGACCTGTTTCGGGCTCGTACATGATGTGCACTCGGAGCTCAGTAACGCTGGTAATACAAGTGTCGTAACGCTCGCCAGGCGCCGGCCATCAATATTCTGTACAGAACACAGCGCAATTCTCAGCAGGATCACAAATATCTCTCGTAACATGAAGGGGCTGATGGAGATGTGAAGTCAGGCTACACGCGCCCCCCCACCGCAGGACCCTCCTGTCCCCGGCCGACTGTTAATGGGTACAGGCTATTTCCTGGGCACTAAATAAGAAGGATTGATGGCAGTGAGGCTGGTGCCCCCATCACTGTGATGCCCGCAGGCTCTACATGGGTCTCAGCAGCTGCATTATTATACAGCCTAATTCCACCGGGGGACGAGGGGCGCGCTCCGCGCTCAGGCTCCGGGTTAAATGACTTTCCTGGCCGGCTAATTAGCTCAGCGACTTACTGTGCTTAGTCCTACAAAACGGAGAGGACAGAACCAATATCCCAGGACGTGATGCCGGCGGCAGGCACAACCTGAAATCACATCCTGTATGACGACTATAACACAGATATATAGGGGGAGAATGCATAAAGAATGGCGCACACTGCGGCGTGAGCGAGAAGATTCCGCCCGCTCGGAGCGACACAGCGTTTATAGGGATTTTACTGTTCTGTGTGAAACATTTTATAAGGAAAAGTTCTGCAACTTTATAATAGATTTTGTTGGAATTTATCAACACTTTCAAAATCTCTGCTTGCAGTCAGTGAATACAAACATCTTTCTTTGAATCCAGAGGGTTTATAGTCCTGACCAATTCTCTCAGCTGAGTGTTTGTTATAATTGTATCCAGTCCACACAATTCAGTGAGATAAACAGTCTGGACCCAACACAGAGACATTGTAACAAATTATAAGGACAGGAGAAAGCTCTGCCGATGTGTTTAACTCACAGAGGATTGTCTGGACTGAATAGAATTGTAACAAACCCTCAGCTGTGTGAGTAGTGCAAGATCTGTATTGCTTTTAAAACCTGTCAACGACATTTTACAGTTTATGTACAGTATAGGATTGATCTGCATATTAAAGGGGTTGTCCGAGATCCCAACATTTTTTCAAAAACTCTGTCATACATTACCCCTTATACAGACAACCTAAATAAAGCATTATTTTTTTAAAAAATTCTACTTAACACATTTCTTCTTTGAATTCAGCACAGTTTGTTTACATGCAGTTCAGCTCTGGTTTGTTGATCTTTCCTTGTGATGAAACTTTTTTCACGTGCACGCTCATTGCAGGCTGCAATGAGCGTGCACGTACCTTCCAAGAGTTCATGTGAGCTGTCCTTGCTCCTCCCCGCTGACCTCCTTCACTGCACTTGTCTTCTTGATGACATTCTTGAAGGATGATGAGCAAATGTTCTCCCCCCCATTATGTTTTTCACATTTATGTTTTATTTCTCTTTTCACCTCTTCGTGTCTACCCTAAGGGTATGTTCACACGCACTAATTACGGACATAATTCGGGCGTTTTTGCCCCGAATTACGTCCGAAAATAGCGCCTCAATAGCGTTGACAAACATCTGCCCATTGAAAGCAATGGGCAGACGTTTGTCTGTTCACACGAGGCGTATATTTATGCGCCGCTGTCAAATGACGGCGCGTAAATAGACGCCCGCGTCAAAGAAGTGACCTGTCACTTCTTTGGGCATAATTGGAGCCATTACTCATTGACTCCAATGAATAGCAGCGCCAATTACGCCCCTAATGGACGCGGCGTTCAAGCGCCTGCACATGCCGTTATGGCTGAAATTACGGTGATGTTTTCAGGCTGAAACATCCCCGTAATTTCAGCCGTTACGGACGCCCTCGTGTGAACATACCCTAACCCTTGTCCGCCCTCCTCTATCTCATGTCTCTCTCCACTAAGGCTATGTTCACACAGAGTTTTTTGGCAGGAACAATATCTGCCTCAAAATTCCGTCTTGAAGATTGCGGCAGATTTACCTCTCCCTGCACGCTGTTTTTTGCGTCGTTTTTCCCGGCGTTTTTTGTGCGCTGTTTGCGTTTTTCTTTGCCGATTTTTTTCGGGGCGTTGTTCGCTTACTTTATCTTGGCGTTTTTTGCTTGTTTGTTTGCGTCTTTTTTTGCGATGTTTTTGAATGTGTTTTCCGTTTCGTTTATCGTATCCTTTTTTTCGCGTCGTTTATCGTTTCTTTTTTTGCGTCGTTGTTGTCGGAAATTTTTTATGCGTTTTTCGTTGCGTCTTTCGTGTGGTTTTCCCCGTTTTTTTTCGCAGCCTTCTTTGCCTCTTTGTTTGCGGCTTTTTTCGCGTCATTTTCCACTATATTTTTTTCGTCGTTTTGCGTGTCGTTTATCATAGCCTTTTTTTCTACGCTTTTCGCGTATTTTTGGGGGGTTTTTTATTTCTGCGTTTTTCGTTGCGTCTTTCGTGGCGTTTTCCCTGTCGTTTTTCGTGGCGTTCTTTGCCTCTTTGTTTGCTGTTTTTTTCACGTTTTTTTTTTAATGTTTTTCCCCGCGTTTATCGTAGCCTTTTTGGCGTTGTTTTTTTATTGTTTTTTGCGGCGTTGTTTGCGGCTTTTTTTGCGTTCGTCCAGCCCCGTCTTATGCCTCATGCACACTTGCGTGTAAGATTGACGCCCGTGAGAAACGCATATGAAAACAGGCCAATTTAAAATAATGGGTCGCGTGTGCTGTGCGTGGTTTTCACAATCAGCACACGGGCGAGATTCACCCTGTTGAGAATGGGGCCTTAGGCACGATTTACACAAGCGTGAATCACGTCCGTGTGCTGTGCTTTGAAAAAACGCACAACACACGCGACCCATTTATTTCAATGGGGCCGTTGACACATGCGTGACTTTTCACGCAGCGAGAGTCCGCTGCGTGAAACATACTGCATGTCCTCTATTGGTGCGTTATCCTGCACCTACACTCACATTGAAGTCAATGCATGCGTGAAAACCACGCACCGCACACACGTGTTTGGTGCGTGATTTACACAATTTGTTAGATGAAAAAAATGTGCTGGCTTTGTGAGTGCGTGAATAACACATGACAATCGAAAAGCACACTGATGCATAAGGGCGGATTTACACGAGCGTGTGCGTTTTGCGCACGCAAATACAGTGGCGTTTTGCGTGCACAAAATGCACTTGACAGCTCCGTGTCATGTTCATATGGTGCGCAGCTGCGTGCTTTTCGCGCAGCCACCATCATTATGACACTATGTTTGGATGTTTGTAAACAGAAAAGCATGTGGTGCTTTCCTGTTTACATTCATACTTTTTACTGCTGTTGCGTGAATCACGCGTGTCCCACGGAAGTGCTTCTGTGTGGTGCGCGTGATTTTTACGCACCCATTGACTTCAATGGGTGCGTGATGCTCGAAAAACGCAGAAATATAGAACATGTCGCGAGTTTTACGTAGCGTACTTACGCTGGGCAAAACTCACGGACAGTCTGCACTGCCCCCATAGACTTGCATAGGTCCGTGCGACCCGCGTGAAAACCACGCGGGTTGCACGGACGTATAGCACGTTCGTGTAAATCCGCCGTAACGCACACACACAGACATGATTGACGCAAGTTTTTCACGCGTGTAAAATACACACGCTCGTGTGCATGAAGCCTTACTAATGGACGCTGTTAGACAGTAATGAACTAGTAATACATTTTAAAATAAATGAGGACATAGAAAAAATATTGTAATGAAATAACACACACAACACTGGTTAACGATTTTATTAAAAATAAAAAAGGGTGTCATTGAAGTAGTCCTTGAACTGTAAAAAACACATAACTAAGAAAAAAAAAGTGATGCTTAGATACACTGCTCATGTGTGATACTGTCTGTTTGACCATGTATCTAAGCCTACCACAAGGTAGCCTTAGATACATTACCCAAGCAGACAGTGTCACACATGGGCCATGTATCTAAGAATACATGTTAGGCTTAGATACAGGGCCCCAAAACACAAATCTTATACAGGAATAAAAAGAATGTCATCTGGGGTCCTGTATCTAAGCATACATTGTGTTAGGCTTAGATACAGGCTCCATGTGTGACAATTTTTTTTAGCCACTGTATCTAAGCCTAACAATGTAGGCTTAGATACAGGACCCCAGAAGATCTTTTACAGTTTAATATTATACGCTCTGCTCCGGGACTCCTGACATCGTAGCAGAGCCTATAATAGCGTAGTGCGGCTCCTCCTTGGGCCTGCTCAGTGCTACGGCGCAACGGTGTCCCGCGGGCCGCAGATAACAGCCTCAAGGGCTGCATGCGACCCGTGTACTGCATCGAGTTGTCTGATCCCCTATCAAAGCCTACTATGTGTAGGCTTTGATAGGGGAAGAACTAAAAGTACAGAGGTCACTGTACCTCTCTAGTCCGCGGGTGCCGTCCCTCTTCACTTTTTTCACTGTGAACACGCATAGGCGCGCTCACAGTGAAAAAAAGCTGCATAGGCTGGGCGGGCACCCGCAGAAACGACACATCTCCAGTGACGTGTCGTGTCCCATCCGAGGTCTCGCTGGGGCGAGACCATGTGATCGGGACACGACACGACAGTGGAGGAGGAAGAAAACGTGACGTCAGAAGACATGTGATCGGCAGAAAAGAGCTGCCAGAACGGAGAACAGAAGCAAGATTGCACAGGTAAGTATATTAGGGAATAGTTAATGTGTGTATTGTGTGTTTAACTTTTAAATAAAAATATATCTCGGACAACCCAAAAGGCTCATAATTCTGCAGACTTCAGAGCTGAAATCTCCCAGCAACTTTTTCTGTTGAATTACATTTTGGGAAGTGTCATCTTTATACCAAGCACTGTGCAATCATCTGATGTAGGAAAAGCGAACAGCCCCCTGCAATATAAAAGCTACACTAATCTGGTAGGATATTGTCTGTTTACAAGCATGCTGACTGTTTCCAATAAAAATCTGCATAATTGTGCAGCTCTCGAGTATAATACAGGATGTAACTCAGGATAAGTAATGTATGTACTCAGTGACTCTACTAGCAGAATAGCGAGTGCAGCTCTGGAGTATAATACAGGATGTAACTCAGGATCAGTACAGGATAAGTAATGTAATGTATGTACACAGTGACTCCACCAGCAGAATAGTGAGTGCAGCTCTGGAGTATAATACAGGATGTAACTCAGGATCAGTACAGGATAAGTAATGTATGTACACAGTGACTCCACCAGCAGAATACTGAGTGCAGCTCTGGAGTATAATACAGGATATAACTCAGGACCAGTACAGGAGAAGGAATGTATGTACACAGTGACTCCACCAGCAGAATAGTGAGTGCAGCTCTGGAATATAATACAGGATATAACTCAGGATCAGTACAGGATAAGTAATGTAATGTATGTACACAGTGACTCCACCAGCAGAATAGTGAGTGCAGCTCTGGAGTATAATACAGGATGTAACTCAGGATCAGTACAGGATAAGTAATGTAATGTATGTACACAGTGACTCCACCAGCAGAATAGTGAGTGCAGCTCTGGAGTATAATACAGGATGTAACTCAGGATCAGTACAGGATAAGTAATGTAATGTATGTACACAGTGACCCCACCAGCAGAATAGTGAGTGCAGCTCTGGAGTATAATACAGGATGTAACTCAGGATCAGTACAGGATAAGTAATGTAATGTATGTACACAGTGACTCCACCAGCAGAATAGTGAGTGCAGCTCTGGAGTATAATACAGGATGTAACTCAGGATCAGTACAGGATAAGTAATGTAATGTATATATACAGTGACTCCACCAGCAGAATAGTGAGTGCAGCTCTGGAGTATAATACAGGATGTAACTTAGGGTCAGTACAGGATAAGTAATGTAATGTATGTACACAGTGACTCCACCAGCAGAATAGTGAGTGCAGCTCTGGAGTATAATACAGGATGTAACTCAGGATCAGTACAGGATAAGTAATGTAATGTATATATACAGTGACTCCACCAGCAGAATAGTGAGTGCAGCTCTGGAGTATAATACAGGATATAACTCAGGATCAGTACAGGATAAGTAATGTATGTACACAGTGACTCCACCAGCAGAATAGTGAGTGCAGCTCTGGAGTATAATACAGGATATAACTCAGGATCAGTACAGGATAAGTAATGTATGTACACAGTGACTCCACCAGCAGAATAGTGAGTGCAGCTCTGGAGTATAATACAGGATATAACTCAGGATCAGTACAGGATAAGTAATGTACTGTAGGTACACAGTGACTCCACCAGCAGACTAGTGAGTGCAGCTCTGGAGTATAATACAGGATAAGTAATGCAATGTATGTTCACAGTGACTCTGCTTTGTACGCGGTTCGGCACCAGTGTCATCCTGGGATTGTCGATTAAACTGTTAAGAATCTTTATTATCTCCGGTTTCAGTTCACAGATTTATTAATATAACCGGCGATTTACTTTTTCGACATGTCAGCAGAATATAAATAAATGATGGGGAACCGTGCGGCTGGTGGACGGGGGGAAGGCTTCTGATTAGCTTTGCATAATAACATCTTTACCGGGGAGTTATTTTCAGGTGAATGCGTTACTGTAGCAGCTGTCAGGGCCACCGGCTTCTCTTCTGCCGCCATCGGGCGCTGCAATAAACTGACAAACGACAACAGGAATCTGACCCAAAAGTGGATGCTGCTTCATGAGATTGTTTCTGAGTCCAACCAAAAGTGGCGCAACCCACGAGCAGTTCCGTATAATCATAGCGCGGTGTGGGTCTCGCAGGGGGGGGGGGCCTTCCACTCTTCTTTAGATAAAGTTGAATAATGATATAGCGTAAAGTTCTAAAAAAATTTTTTTACCATTTTCAAGAGCTCAGATTGCTGTCAGTAAATGGGAACTTTCAACATCCAGGGGATATAAACGGATCCTGACAAAATTGTATCTAGTTTAGACCATCCTATTTTAGGTAAACAGCCTAGACTGCAGATACGATACATTTTACCTGCACTGACACAATGCAACAAACTATCAGGACAGGACAGAAATGTGTGCTACTGATGTTTATCTCACAGAGTATACAATTGTAACAAACCCTCAGTTGTCTATTGGACCAGCTGAGGATCAGAATGAGACACCCCTGAGGCCCAGGGTAGGAATAGTTATGTTGAGGACCAAGAACAAGGGGGATGTGACAGTGACCACTGGATTGAGTTCAGGGCCCCCAGCAGAGGTGTACCCTACATTTATATATCTGCTGTCCTCATATGTGGCACAGGGTCCAGGTATGACTGCAACCTCTTACAATGCTGATGGTTCCCATTAGAAACAGTCAGCAAGCTTAAGACAGACACCAGTAAACAGCTTAGCTGAGCTTCTATAATGCAGGGGGGGGGGGTGAGTTAGTTTTATTAGATATATTAGATAACTGCACAGCACCAGGAATTGAGGAGCGAGCTCAGCGCAGACACTGAACAAGCAGGGGGCGCTGCACAACTAATCACATCCCCGGGACCAGCGTGAAGCCAAATGAGTCCTACATTGGAAACGTTGAACAGTCATTTCTAACTTTCCTGCATGCTGGGACTTGTAGTCACAGGGAAGCGGCGTCAGTGGATTAAATACGTCGTCATCTCGTTCTGCGCCGGACACTTTATCTGAGGCGTGAAGTGTAAGACGACCGTCACCCTGAATGCAGCATGAGAGATGAACACGGCCGCCATTGTGCACAGTATGAGGGAGGCGGCGCCGGGCGGCTCATTGTAGGGGATGTAAAGCGCGGGCGATGTCAGCAGATGGCGGGTGCTGCCGGGACGGCTTGTTAACTTTCAGTGCAAAAATGTTTTCTCCTTGAATTCCTTGATTGACTGGAGTCTGAGAGCGTTTTACGATTCATCGGATTCAATCTTTCCATCTCGCTGGAGAAGCTGCGACACTTTCCACGTATCCTGGACAGAGCTGTAAACTTCAGATGTCCGCAAACTGATTACATTTATAAGATGAACTCGTTACAAGATGGAGATCCTCGTCTTCATCATCTCCAGACTGTCAAGATAGTACTAAAACATTTCCCCCTTGTCTTCCAGTTTCTCATCTTTTTAAGGATCTCTCCGTGCTCTCAGTGAATAGAAATATCCAGGGGAATGAAATGTATGTACTGATCCTGAGTTACATCCTGTATTATACTCCAGAGCTGCACTCACTATTCTGCTGGTGGAGTCACTGTGTACATACATTACATTACTTATCCTGTACTGATCCTGAGTTACATCCTGTATTATACTCCAGAGCTGCACTCACTATTCTGCTGGTGGAGTCACTGTGTACATACATTACATTACTTATCCTGTACTGATCCTGAGTTACATCCTGTATTATACTCCAGAGCTGCACTCTCTATTCTGCTGGTGGAGTCACTGTGTACATATATTACATTAGTTATCCTGTACTGATCCTGAGTTACATCCTGTATTATACTCCAGAGCTACACTCGCTATTCTGCTGGTGGAGTCACTATGTACATACTTTACTTATCCTGAGTTACATCCTGTATTATACTCCAGAGCTGCACTCTCTATTCTGCTGGTGGAGTCACTGTGTACATATATTACATTACTTATCCTGTACTGATCCTGAGTTACATCCTGTATTATACTCCAGAGCTACACTCACTATTCTGCTGGTGGAGTCACTATGTACATACTTTACTTATCCTGAGTTACATCCTGTATTATACTCCAGAGCTGCACTCACTATTCTGCTGATGGAGTCACTGTGTACATACATTACATTACTTATCCAGTACTGATCCTGAGTTACATCCTGTATTATACTCCAGAGCTGCACTCACTATTCTGCTGGTGGAGTCACTGTGTATATATATTACATTACTTATCCTGTACTGATCCTGAGTTACATCCTGTATTATACTCCAGAGCTGCACTCACTATTCTGCTGGTGGAGTCACTGTGTCCATACATTACATTACTTATCCTGTACTGATCCTGAGTTACATCCTGTATTATACTCCAGAGCTGCACTCACTATTCTGCTGCTGGAGTCACTGTGTACATACATTACATTACTTATCCTGTACTGATCCTGAGTTACATCCTGTATTATACTCCAGAGCTGCACTCACTATTCTGCTGGTGGAGTCACTGTGTACATACATTACATTACTTATCCTGTACTGATCCTGAGTTACATCCTGTATTATACTCCAGAGCTGCACTCACTATTCTTCTGGTGGAGTCACTGTGTACATACATTACTTATCCTGTACTGATCCTGAGTTACATCCTGTATTATACTCCAGAGCTGCACTCACTATTCTGCTGGAGGAGTCACTGTGTACATACATTACATTACTTATCCTGTACTGATCCTGAGTTATATCCTGTATTATACTCCAGAGCTGCACTCACTATTCTGCTGGTGGAGTCACTGTGTCCATACATTACATTACTTATCCTGTACTGATCCTGAGTTACATCCTGTATTATACTCCAGAGCTGCACTCACTATTCTGCTGGTGGAGTCACTGTGTACATACATTACATTACTTATCCTGTACTGATCCTGAGTTACATCCTGTATTATACTCCAGAGCTGTACTCACTATTCTGCTGGGGGAGTCACTGTGTACATACATTACATGACTTATCCTGTACTGACCCTGAGTTACATCCTGTATTATACTCCAGAGCTGCACTCACTATTCTGCTGCTGGAGTCACTGTGTACATACATTACATTACTTATCCTGTGCTGATCCTGAGTTACATCCTGCATTATACTCCAGAGCTGCACTCACTATTCTGCTGGTGGAGTCACTGTGTACATACATTACATTACTTATCCTGTACTGATCCTGAGTTACATCCTGCATTATACTCCAGAGCTGCACTCACTATCCTGCTGGTGGAGTCACTGTGTACATACATTACATTACTTATCCTGTACTGATCCTGAGTTACATCCTGCATTATACTCCAGAGCTGCAGTCACTGTTCTGCTGATGGAGTCACGTTGTACATACATGACCCTGAACCACCAGGGGGTGCTAGTGAGATGTGAGCGTATGCAACCTAATCACTGAGAGGAAACCAGCAGAATTGTAAATGCAGCTCTTGATATGATTGGAGTATAACTTGTGATGTAATAACAGAATTGAGAATGCAGCTCTGGGTGTGATTGGAATATAAGACATGATGTAACAGCAGAATTTTGAATGCAGCTGTGGGTGTGACTGGAGTAGAAGACATGATGTAACAGCAGGAGTGTGAGTGCAGCGTTACTCCGTGTATATGAGGATTCACATTCTGGGAGGAGCTTGTTCGGAGACTTGGCGTCCAGGTTACCGGTTTTTCCAGCCACTTTGTGTGTCGAGATTTTAGACCCTCAGTCACTAAACGTTTTTTCGCACAAATAATCCTCTGATCGCGCTGATTCCCTCCCTCCGCCCAGTTCTGCGCTATCGGCGAGCGCCACCACCCTGTGACCGGACGCGCTGCTCATCCTGAAGGTCGGACGCGAGTGTCAGAATTAGTCATCGCCTTTTTATTGTATTAGTTCCTCAGAGAGACGTTGATTACAAATCTGTGTTTACACCGACCCAAATACGTCCGGAAAGGTCCACAGTTCTGCATTAGCGCTGGCACAGCCTAAATCCATGGAGATCGCACATTAATGAGTAAGAGGAGGGGTGTTCGCTTCAATGTCACATAGATGTGGGAAAATGTCTGGAGTTGGTGCCTGGCGGGAGGTGACGCCGCGGCCTCGGCTCTGGTCAGGTTATTGGGGTCAACAAAGGATCGGTGAAGGATTTTCTTGCGTCGATCAGTTGATAACTCGGTAACACACTCCGTAATATAAGAGCGCGGCCCGATACCGCGGATCGCGGGACCTCCCGGATCCATCAAGAAGAAGCCGCACGCGTCTGTTACACTTCTGTAGTTACAAATGTCATCAATGCTTCATATTTGTCAGTGTTTCTGGCTCAGGACGTAAAGAACAGGACAATGTCCACAACCTCTTCCCATACGGTAACCCCCTGGGCCCCCCCAGTTACGCCCAGCTTAGCCCCCACATAGGAGGACCCCAGTTTTGCCTCTTGTGGGCAGCTGGGACGTCCATTGGCCGCACTGGGCTTTGTCCCGCTCACAATCATTGCGTCTCCCACGTTGCAGTCAGTTGGGGGGCTCGGGGTCACCCCCAATACCTCATACTCTGCTCTGTATGGCTATTACTCAGCTCTGCCCCACCTGCATCAGGAGGTTCAGGATGAGCGAGGACGCGCCGGTGTCTCCCAACAAAGAGAAACCTGATGGGGGGAACAGATCGGACGTCTCTCTGGATTTTTGTTCAATTGCCCGTGAGATTGAGTTGTTAAATAATCAGACTCGTACAAATGGCGGGACAGGAAACGGCACGGCGCCCTCCGTCTAACCCATCACTGGCTTGGAATTGCAGAATTCGTTAAGGTTTCCCCCGTTCCCCTCCTCGTCCGCCGGATTGGGCTGTAATGTGAGATTTCCAAATAATTCAGGAGAGTGTAAAAGTCGGTGATTAAAACAGAATCATTTCCGCGGAGACGGTTTTATGGCTACGTATAACACCGCGAGATGATGGCGTCAATCACTCTGCACCGCGGTCCGGGGGAAAAGGAGCCACAACCCCCCGCAAAACCCAAACACTCCCCAGAAAATCAGTCCTGGAGTCTAATCTTCTGTTTCTAGGAAAGCTGGGTGACCAGGAAACGTCTGCCGTAACATCCCACACAAGGCAGGCCGCTCCGCTACATAACGTGGCAGACTTGCTCTTCAGGGGTCTGGGAAAGCTGGGTGACCAAGCTCTATATTGTTTAATATCCAGTAATCCAAGATAAATAGTAGAGATCTGGCAGAAGAGGACGACGGACGGGAAAGGGTTACTCAGTGTCCTCTCCTCACACCCTCAGGCCGCTAATTCCCAGAATCCTGTGCAGCGCGGGATCGATGCTCCTGTTATTGGACGGACAAGTGTTTGATTTTGCAGAATCTTTTATTGCCGCTTGTAATGAGATTGGCGATAACGTCGCTGGTAATGTCGCTGATTACTCTTCTGACATGTTCTGGCTCAGCGGCAGCAGTTATGGGGGCGCCGCTCGTCTGCTGATTGTGGAGTTTCAGGAAGTTTCTTGTGTTGTGACAAGTTCAGCATTGGCCGGAGGGTGGGGGAGGGGCTGTGACACTATTTGTCCTATTACCTGGGTTGTCGGGGTCTGTCCGCTGCTGATTTGGGTGCAGTCATTACGGATCTTTATGTCATTACTTTTCAGTCTTCATTTCCTTATATTTTTCCCTACAGACTCAATGAGACAACCTGTAGACAAACATAGAGTTGAAAGTCTCTCACAGCAGCGCATAGTATTTCAGGATAAAATTGTGTTGACCTTGTGAGAGGTTAGAGACCGATCAGCCTTATATTCCGTTCGCTCTACAGATATCCAGTTATATTATACAGCAGTGACATCACCGCTCCCCTGATATATTATATTATATTATACAGCAGTGACATCACCGCTCTCCAGATATAAGTTATATTATACAGCAGTGACATCACCGCTCTCCAGATATCAGTTATATTATACAGCAGTGACATCACCACTCTCCAGATATCAGTTATATTATACAGCAGTGACATCACCGCTCTCCAGATATCAGTTATATTATACAGCAGTGACATCACCGCTCTCCAGATATAAGTTATATTATACAGCAGTGACATCACCGCTCTCCAGATATCAGTTATATTATACAGCAGTGACATCACCACTCTCCAGATATATTATATTATACAGCAGTGACATCACCGCTCTCCAGATATAAGTTATATTATACAGCAGTGACATCACCGCTCTCCAGATATCAGTTATATTATACAGCAGTGACATCACCACTCTCCAGATATCAGTTATATTATACAGCAGTGACATCACCGCTCTCCAGATATCAGTTATATTATACAGAAGTGACATCACCGCTCTCCAGATATAAGTTATATTATACAGCAGTGACATCACCGCTCTCCAGATATCAGATATATTATACAGCAGTGACATCACCGCTCTCCAGATATATTATATTATACAGTAGTGACATCACCGCTCTCCAGATATCAGTTATATTATACAGCAGTGACATCACCGCTCTCCAGATATCAGTTATATTATACAGCAGTGACATCACCGCTCTCCAGATATCAGTTATATTATACAGCAGTGACATCACCGCTCTCCAGATATATTATGTTATACAGCAGTGACATCACTGCTCTCCAGATATAAGATATATTATACAGCAGTGACATCACCGCTCTCCAGATATATTATATTATACAGTAGTGACATCACCGCTCTCCAGATATAAGATATATTATACAGCAGTGACATCACCGCTCTCCAGATATCAGTTATATTATACAGCAGTGACATCACCGCTCCCCTGATATAAGTTATATTATACAGCAGTGACATCACCACTCTCCAGATATCAGTTATATTATACAGCAGTGACATCACCGCTCTCCAGATATCAGTTATATTATACAGAAGTGACATCACCGCTCTCCAGATATAAGTTATATTATACAGCAGTGACATCACCGCTCTCCAGATATCAGATATATTATACAGCAGTGACATCACCGCTCTCCAGATATATTATATTATACAGTAGTGACATCACCGCTCTCCAGATATCAGTTATATTATACAGCAGTGACATCACCGCTCTCCAGATATCAGTTATATTATACAGCAGTGACATCACCGCTCTCCAGATATCAGTTATATTATACAGCAGTGACATCACCGCTCTCCAGATATATTATGTTATACAGCAGTGACATCACTGCTCTCCAGATATAAGATATATTATACAGCAGTGACATCACCGCTCTCCAGATATATTATATTATACAGTAGTGACATCACCGCTCTCCAGATATAAGATATATTATACAGCAGTGACATCACCGCTCTCCAGATATCAGTTATATTATACAGCAGTGACATCACCGCTCCCCTGATATAAGTTATATTATACAGCAGTGACATCACCGCTTTCCAGATATCAGTTATATTATACAGCAGTGACATCACCGCTCTCCAGATATCAGTTATATTATACAGCAGTGACATCACCGCTCTCCAGATATAAGTTATATTATACAGCAGTGACATCACCGCTCCCCTGATATCAGTTATATTATACAGCAGTGACATCACCGCTCTCCAGATATCAGTTATATTATACAGCAGTGACATCACCGCTCCCCAGATATCAGATATATTATACAGCAGTGACATCACCGCTCTCCAGATATCAGTTATATTATACAGCAGTGACATCACCGCTCTCCAGATATCAGTTATATTATACAGCAGTGACATCACCACTCTCCAGATATCAGTTATATTATACAGCAGTGACATCACCGCTCTCCAGATATCAGTTATATTATACAGCAGTGACATCACCGCTCTCCAGATATCAGTTATATTATACAGCAGTGACATCACCGCTCTCCAGATATATTATGTTATACAGCAGTGACATCACTGCTCTCCAGATATAAGATATATTATACAGCAGTGACATCACCGCTCTCCAGATATATTATATTATACAGTAGTGACATCACCGCTCTCCAGATATAAGATATATTATACAGCAGTGACATCACCGCTCTCCAGATATCAGTTATATTATACAGCAGTGACATCACCGCTCCCCTGATATAAGTTATATTATACAGCAGTGACATCACCGCTTTCCAGATATAAGATATATTATACAGAAGTGACATCACCGCTCCCCTGATATAAGTTATATTATACAGCAGTGACATCACCGCTCTCCAGATATCAGTTATATTATACAGCAGTGACATCACCGCCCTCCAGATATCAGTTATATTATACAGCAGTGACATCACCGCTCCCCAGATATCAGATATATTATACAGCAGTGACATCACCGCTCCCCTGATATAAGTTATATTATACAGCAGTGACATCACCGCTCTCCAGATATCAGTTATATTATACAGTAGTGATATCACCGCTCTCCAGATATCAGTTATATTATACAGCAGTGACATCACCGCTCTCCAGATATCAGTTATATTATACAGCAGTGACATCACCGCTCTCCAGATATCAGTTATATTATACAGCAGTGACATCACCGCTCTCCAGATATAAGTTATATTATACAGCAGTGACATCACCGCTCCCCTGATATCAGTTATATTATACAGCAGTGACATCACCGCTCTCCAGATATCAGTTATATTATACAGCAGTGACATCACCGCTCCCCAGATATCAGATATATTATACAGCAGTGACATCACCGCTCTCCAGATATCAGTTATATTATACAGCAGTGACATCACCGCTCTCCAGATATCAGTTATATTATACAGCAGTGACATCACCACTCTCCAGATATCAGTTATATTATACAGCAGTGACATCACCGCTCTCCAGATATCAGTTATATTATACAGCAGTGACATCACCGCTCTCCAGATATCAGTTATATTATACAGCAGTGACATCACCGCTCTCCAGATATATTATGTTATACAGCAGTGACATCACTGCTCTCCAGATATAAGATATATTATACAGCAGTGACATCACCGCTCTCCAGATATATTATATTATACAGTAGTGACATCACCGCTCTCCAGATATAAGATATATTATACAGCAGTGACATCACCGCTCTCCAGATATCAGTTATATTATACAGCAGTGACATCACCGCTCCCCTG
Source organism: Rhinoderma darwinii (assembly GCF_050947455.1). Taxonomy (NCBI): domain Eukaryota; kingdom Metazoa; phylum Chordata; class Amphibia; order Anura; family Rhinodermatidae; genus Rhinoderma; species Rhinoderma darwinii. Next base: position 2,699,075 of record NC_134697.1, on the reverse strand, counting down.
ATATAAGTTATATTATACAGCAGTGACATCACCGCTTTCCAGATATAAGATATATTATACAGAAGTGACATCACCGCTCCCCTGATATAAGTTATATTATACAGCAGTGACATCACCGCTCTCCAGATATCAGTTATATTATACAGCAGTGACATCACCGCCCTCCAGATATCAGTTATATTATACAGCAGTGACATCACCGCTCCCCAGATATCAGATATATTATACAGCAGTGACATCACCGCTCCCCTGATATAAGTTATATTATACAGCAGTGACATCACCGCTCTCCAGATATCAGTTATATTATACAGTAGTGACATCACCGCTCTCCAGATATCAGTTATATTATACAGCAGTGACATCACCGCTCTCCAGATATCAGTTATATTATACAGCAGTGACATCACCACTCTCCAGATATCAGTTATATTATACAGCAGTGACATCACCGCTCTCCAGATATAAGTTATATTATACAGCAGTGACATCACCGCTCTCCAGATATGTTATATTATACAGCAGTGACATCACCGCTCTCCAGATATGTTATATTATACAGCAGTGACATCACCGCTCTCCAGATATCAGTTATATTATACAGTAGTGACATCACCGCTCTCCAGATATCAGTTATATTATACAGCAGTGACATCACCGCTCTCCAGATATCAGTTATATTATACAGCAGTGACATCACCGCTCTCCAGATATCAGTTATATTATACAGCAGTGACATCACCACTCTCCAGATATCAGTTATATTATACAGCAGTGACATCACCGCTCTCCAGATATAAGTTATATTATACAGCAGTGACATCACCGCTCTCCAGATATGTTATATTATACAGCAGTGACATCACCGCTCTCCAGATATGTTATATTATACAGCAGTGACATCACCGCTCTCCAGATATCAGTTATATTATACAGCAGTGACATCACCGCTCTCCAGATATGTTATATTATACAGCAGTGACATCACCGCTCTCCAGATATCAGTTATATTATACAGCAGTGACATCACCGCTCTCCAGATATGTTATATTATACAGCAGTGACATCACCGTCCTCCAGATATAAGTTATATTATACAGCAGTGACATCACCGCCCTCCAGATATAAGTTATATTATACAGCAGTGACATCACCGCTCCCCAGATATCAGTTATATTATACAGCAGTGACATCACCGCTCTCCAGATATATTATATTATACAGCAGTGACATCACCGCTCTCCAGATATCAGTTATATTATACAGCAGTGACATCACCGCTCTCCAGATATGTTATATTATACAGCAGTGACATCACCGCTCTCCAGATATCAGTTATATTATACAGCAGTGACATCACCACTCTCCAGATATATTATATTATACAGCAGTGACATCACCGCTCTCCAGATATCAGTTATATTATACAGCAGTGACATCACCACTCTCCAGATATCAGTTATATTATACAGCAATGACATCACCACTCTCCAGATATATTATATTATACAGTAGTGACATCACCGCTCTCCAGATATCTGTTATATTATACAGCAGTGACATCACCGCTCTCCAGATATAAGATATATTATACAGCAGTGACATCACCGCTCTCCAGATATCAGTTATATTATACAGCAGTGACAACACCGCTCTCCGGATATCAGTTATATTATACAGCAGTGACATCACCGCCCTCCAGATATCAGTTATATTATACAGCAGTGACATCACCGCTCCCCACATATCAGTTATATTATACAGCAGTGACATCACTTCTCTCCAGATATCAGTTATATTATACAGCAGTGACATCACCACTCTCCAGATATAAGTTATATTATACAGCAGTGACATCACCGCCCTCCAGATATCAGTTATATTATACAGCAGTGACATCACCGCTCCCCAGATATCAGTTATATTATACAGCAGTGACATCACCGCTCTCCAGATATCAGTTATATTATACAGCAGTGACATCACCGCTCCCCTGATATAAGTTATATTGGAAGAAAATATAGATATAGTTGGTGTTGCTGAAACATGGCTGGACTCTTCACATGACTGGGCTGTAAATCTACAGGGTTTTACACTTTTTCGTAAAGACAGGACAAATAGGAAAGGTGGTGGTGTGTCTGTATGTGAGAAGTGATATGAAGGCGAGTGTGAAAGAGACAATAGTGGGTGAAGACTGTGAGGAGGTTGAAACCTTGTGGGTGGAACTAGAAAGGGAGGTAAACACTGAAAAAATTACTTTTGGTGTAATCTATAGACCCCCCAATATAACTGAGGAGATGGAAGTTCAGCTATATAAACAGATGGAGCGGGCTGCACAGGCGGGTACTGTAGTGATAATGGGAGATTTTAATTATCGGGATATTAATTGGTGTCATGGTTCGGCTTCAACTGCAAAGGGGAGACATTTCCTCAACCTGTTGCAGGAAAATTTTATGTGCCAGTTTGTGGAAGACCCGACTAGAGGTGAAGCTCTGTTGGATCTGGTCATTTCTAATAATGCAGATCTTGTTGGGAATGTCAATGTTCGTGAAAACCTCGGTAACAGTGATCATAATATAGTTACATTTTACCTATACTGTAAAAAACAAACGCAGGCTGGGAGGGCAAAAACATTTAATTTTAAGAAAGCCAATTTCCCCAGGATGAGGGCGGCAATTCAGGATATAGACTGGGAAGAACTAATGTCAAATAATGGAACAAATGATAAATGGGAGATTTTCAAATCTACTTTGGGTAATTATAGTGCAAAATTTATTCCTACAGGTAATAAGTATAAACGACTCAAATTAAACCCCACATGGCTTACACCTTCTGTGAAAGGGGCAATACATGACAAAAAAAGGGCATTTAAAAAATACAAATCTGAGGGTACAGCTGTAGCCTTTGTAAAATATAAGGAGCTTAATAAAATCTGTAAAAATGTAATAAAATTAGCAAAAATACAAAATGAAAGGCAGGTGGCCAAGGATAGTAAAACAAATCCCAAAAAATTCTTCAAGCATATAAATGCAAAAAAGCCAAGGTCTGAACATGTAGGACCCCTAGATAATGGTAATGGGGAGTTGATCACAGGGGATCAAGAGAAGGCAGAGTTACTAAATGGGTTCTTCAGCTCTGTATATACAACAGAAGAAAGAGCAGCTGATGTAGCCGGTGCCAGTGCTGTTAATATATCAGTTGATATACTGAATTGGATGAATGTAGAGATGGTCCAAACTAAATTAAATAAAATAAATGTGCACAAGGCCCCGGGACCAGATGGGTTACACCCTAGAGTTCTTAAAGAGCTTAGTTCAGTTATTTCTGTCCCCCTTTTCATAATATTCAGAGAATCTCTAGTGACTGGTATAGTGCCAAGGGACTGGCGCAGGGCAAATGTGGTGCCTATTTTCAAAAAGGGCTCTAGGTCTTCCCCGGGTAATTATAGACCAGTAAGCTTAACATCCATCGTGGGGAAAATGTTTGAGGGGCTATTGAGGGACTATATACAGGATTATGTGACAATAAATGGCATTATAAGTGACAGCCAGCACGGTTTTACTAAGGACAGAAGTTGTCAAACTAACCTAATCTGTTTTTATGAAGAGGTGAGCAGAAGTCTAGACAGAGGGGCCGCTGTGGATTTAGTGATTATATGAGAGGTGAGCAGAAGCCTAGACAGAGGGGCCGCTGTGGATTTAGTGATTATATGAGAGGTGAGCAGAAGTCTAGACAGAGGGGCCGCTGTGGATTTAGTGTTTTTGGACTTTGCAAAGGCATTTGACACTGTCCCCCATAGACGCCTAATGGGTAAATTAAGGACTATAGGTTTAGAAAATATAGTTTGTAATTGGATTGAGAATTGGCTCAAGGACCGTATCCAGAGGGTTGTGGTCAATGATTCCTACTCTGAATGGTCCCCAGTTATAAGTGGTGACCCCAGGGTTCAGTGCTGGGACCCCTATTATTCACCTTATTTATTAATGATATAGAGGATGGGATTAATAGCACTATTTCTATTTTTGCAGATGACACCGAGCTATGTAATATAGTTCAGTCTATGGAAGATGTTTGTGAATTGCAGGCAGATTTAAACAAACTAAGTGTTTGGGCGTCCACTTGGCAGATGAAGTTTAATGTAGATAAATGTAAAGTTATGCATCTGGGTACCAACAACCTGCATGCATCATATGTCCTAGGGGGCGCTACACTGGGGGAGTCACTTGTTGAGAAGGATCTGGGTGTAATAATCTGCAGCATCATATGTCCTAGGGGGCGCTACACTGGCGGATTCACTTGTTGAGAAGGATCTGGGTGTAATAATCTGCAGCATCATATGTCCTAGGGGGCGCTACACTGGGGGAGTCACTTGTTGAGAAGGATCTGGGTGTAATAATCTGCAGCATCATATGTCCTAGGGGGCGCTACACTGGCGGATTCACTTGTTGAGAAGGATCTGGGTGTTCTTGTAAATCATAAACTCAATAACAGCATGCAGTGTCAATCAGCTGCTTCAAAGGCCAGCAAGATATTGTCGTGTATTAAAAGAGGCATGGACTCGCGGGACAGGGAGGTAATATTGCCACTTTACAAAGCATTAGTGAGGCCTCATCTAGAATATGCAGTTCAGTTCTGGGCTCCAGTTCATAGAAAGGATGCCCTGGAGTTGGAAAAAATACAAAGAAGAGCAACGAAGCTAATAAGGGGCATGGAGAATTTAAGTTATGAGGAAAGATTGAAAGAATTAAACCTATTTAGCCTTGAAAAAAGACGACTAAGGGGGGACATGATTAACTTATATAAATATATTAATGGCACATACAAAAAATATGGTGAAATCCTGTTCCTTGTAATACCCCCTCAAAAAACAAGGGGGCACTCCCTCCGTCTGGAGAAAAAAAGGTTCAAGCTGCAGAGGCGACAAGGCTTCTTTACAGTAAGAACGGTGAATTTATGGAATAGCCGACCGCAGGAGCCGTCACAGCAGGGACAGGAGACACCGCAGGAGCCGTCACAGCATGGACAGGAGACACCGCAGGAGCCGTCACAGCATGGACAGGAGACACCGCAGGAGCCGTCACAGCAGGGACAGTAGATGGCTTTAAAAAAGGGTTAGATAATTTCCTAGAACAAAAAAATATTAGCTCCTATGTGTAGAAATTTTTCCTTCCCTTTTCCCTTCCCTTGGTTGGACTTGATGGACATGTGTCTTTTTTCAGCCGTACTAACTATGTAACTATGTAACTATGTATACAGCAGTGACATCACCGCTCTCCAGATATCAGTTATATTATACAGCAGTGACATCACCGCTTTCCAGATATAAGATATATTATACAGCAGGGACATCACCGCTCTCCAGATATAAGTTACATTATACAGCAGTGACATCACCGCTCTCCAGATATAAGATATATTATACAGCAGTGACATCACCACTCTCCAGATATCAGTTATATTATACAGCAGTGACATCACCGCTCTCCAGATATCAGTTATATTATACAGCAGTGACATCACCGCTTTCCAGATATAAGATATATTATACAGCAGGGACATCACCGCTCTCCAGATATATTATATTATACAGCAGTGACATCACCGCTCTCCAGATATAAGTTACATTATACAGCAGTGACATCACCACTCTCCAGATATAAGATATATTATACAGCAGTGACATCACTGCTCTCCAGATATAAGTTATATTATACAGCAGTGACATCACCACTCTCCAGATATCAGTTATATTATACAGCAGTGACATCACCGCTCTCCAGATATCAGTTATATTATACAGCAGTGACATCACCGCTCTCCAGATATCAGTTATATTATACAGCAGTGACATCACCGCTCTCCAGATATCAGTTATATTATACAGCAGTGACATCACCACTCTCCAGATATCAGTTATATTATACAGCAGTGACATCACCGCTCTCCAGATATCAGTTATATTATACAGCAGTGACATCACCGCTCTCCAGATATCAGTTATATTATACAGCAGTGACATCACCACTCTCCAGATATCAGTTATATTATACAGCAGTGACATCACCGCTCTCCAGATATCAGTTATATTATACAGCAGTGACATCACCGCTCTCCAGATATATTATATAGCAGTGACATCACCGCTCTCCAGATATATTATATAGCAGTGACATCACCGCTCTCCAGTTATATTATATAGCAGTGACATCACCGCTCTCCAGATAGCAGTTATATTATACAGCAGTGACATCACCACTCTCCAGATATCAGTTATATTATACAGCAGTGACATCACCGCTCTCCAGATATCAGTTATATTATACAGCAGTGACATCACCGCTCCCCTGATATAAGTTATATTATACAGCAGTGACATCACCACTCTCCAGTTATATTATATAGCAGTGACATCACCGCTCTCCAGATAGCAGTTATATTATACAGCAGTGACATCACCACTCTCCAGATATCAGTTATATTATACAGCAGTGACATCACCACTCTCCAGATATCAGTTATATTATACAGCAGTGACATCACCGCTCTCCAGATATCAGTTATATTATACAGCAGTGACATCACCGCTCCCCAGATATGTGGTTATAGTCTGGAGGATATTCCCCTCTTGTGGTGACTTGTGGCTATATACTGACCTGTGCTGTGTACAGCTGTGGGGGCTGGATGTTTGTAAGGTGACTGAGCACTTCTCTGTGTCTGTCAGCAGGTAGGTTGTCAGCAGGTAGGTTGTCCTCTTTCATCGTGATGGGGGCCCCTCTGGTGGGATTCGGGCTCCGAGCGGCTGGAGATTGGGCTGTCAGCGCATAATGTTGTAAATCTCTATAATTACATCTAATGGAAATACTTTCCTCAGCGCTGGGTGTTTAGATCTGTGACATGTTGTACGGGGGCGTCCTCCTGCACCGTGACATTATCTGCCACTTACCTGCTCCCAGCCGAGCGCCGTATACACGGGAAAGATTGCCGCGTAGCAGCTACTGAGCGCTCACCGGCCGCCGCCACCCAGGACTCAAGAAAATGTCTCCGGATAGAAGAAGGTTGTGAAATATTCTGCAGGAAAACGTCCAAAAAGTCACCGAAGATTTCAATGTTACTTCTAAGGGTATGTTCACACGGCCTATTTACGGACGTAATTCGGGCGTTTTTGCCCCGAATTACGCCCGAAAATAGCGCCTCAATAGCGCTGACAAACATCTGCCCATTGAAAGCAATGGGCAGACGTTTGTCTGTTCACACGAGGCGTATATTTACGCGCCGCTGTCAAATGACGGCGCGTAAATAGACGCCCGCGTAGAAGAAGTGACCTGTCACTTCTTTGGCCGTAATTGGAGCCGTTATTAATTGACTCCAATGAATAGCAGCGCTAATTACGGCCGTAATGGACGCGGCGTTCAAGCGCCTGCACATGCCGTTACGGCTGAAATTACGGGGATGTTTTCAGGCTGAAACATCCCCGTAATTTCAGCCGTAACGGACCCCCGCCGTGTGAACATACCCTTAACAGTCTGTCTTTTCACACGTAACTGCCTCTCAGCGTGTGAACATACCCTAAATGTTCTGGAATGAGACAATTAAAAACGGATCCAAACACGGCTGAAGAAGTGACGCGCTCCTTCATTTTACGGGGAGTTGTTTTACACGCCGTTATTACAGACAGCCGCGTAAAAAAAGCGCCCCGGCGGAACGATACGCCGTTTTTCCCATTGAAATGAATGGGCAGATGTTTGTTGGCGTTCAGCCCCCACATTTTTTGCCGTTTTTTGGGGCGTTTACGGCTGTGTGAACATGCCCTGACACTCAATCTGTGACCAAGATCCACACACTTATCTCCTGATATACTCTGTGCTGCTGATAACCCTGCTATGTAACTGACCGTGTCCACCCACAGGATCAGCACACTCATCTGCTGACATACTCTGTGCTGCTGGGGACCGTGGTCCTTCCACTCTGACCCCCGCCGTTTTCTGGCATTTCGTCCTGTATCTCTGAGATTCGCTTCATTGCCCCCTCCCCCACCCCCTGGTATAATTCTCGTGTTTCGTCGTCCGGCGCCCCTTGACCTCCGGCTCCCGGTGATCCGCACTGCTCCATTACACAGTCACTAATGTTCAGCGATTCCTCCTCTCGTCATCAGATCCACGGAGACGCCGCTAATCCCATCACGCCGCATTCAGCCGCAAATAGACAAATTGTGGTAATTAAACGCTTACGCCGCGATCCTGGAATTAGCTCGCCGTAGCGTTAACGCCATAATCCCTCTGCCGGAGACAATCTGTTAATTTCATTTGACATCGGCCTTTGTGTTGATTTGGAATTTGTTAATTATCCGGTAGAATCCGTGAGAAATGCGTCCGCCGGCGTCTGCACGTTATCAGCGTTTCAGAGTAAAATGAGAATTTGATTTTCTAATTATTTTAATTAAAAATGGCGCATTAAAGGGGGGCTCTTCTTTGGACATTCTCTTTCATTATAACCGTCCACCAAGAATAACTACTTCTGCCTTCAGCTGCAAACTGTGGGGGAACTCCGCCTGTTCAGTGCCCTGCAGCACCACCACATGGGCAGTTGCAGTATTACAGGTGTGTATGGAAATGAATGGGCTGTCTGTGTAAAGCATGGACAGGCCGGGACCCCCAGCGATCAGCCGCTCCTACTTCTTGCCTATATTCCATTGCACTATTGTATATACTCCATGGACTGTAATGTGAGTGTATGACCTCCAGGGGGAGCCACCTGCTATTCAGACTGTACATCAATGTATATTAAAATTGGGCAGGACAGTACCATTCCTGCTGAGCAAAGGCCACATATCCCTCACGAAACTTAGCATTTCTAATACTCCAATCACATCCAAAGCTGCAGACAAAATATTTCCCGCAAAACACCACTGCAGAACATACATTGTGCAGACTCTCAACCAGCAGGGGGCAGGAAAGAGCAATGAGCTCCAACATCCTGAGTACTGACCAGCAGAATACTGATATGGGGGTGTCATAATGATGGCGGCTGCGCGAAAATCACGCAGCCGTGCATTATATGAACAGGACACACGGAGCTGTCAAGTGCCTTTTGCGTGCGCAAAGCGCCGCGTTTTTTGCGCGCGCAAAATGCACACGCTCTTCCGTGAATCCGTGTACAATGTATCAGTGTAGACAATCCTCCGTGAGATAAACCCAGCAGCACAAACCTCTCTCCTGTCCTGGTAGTTTGTTACATTGTATCAGTCAGAAGTCCAGGCTGTTTAGCGCAGAGAGGATTGTCCAGACTGGATACAACTGTAACAAACTCTCCGTTGTGAGAATTATTAGAACAGGAAAGGTGTTTAGCCTGTAGAATGTTTCCATTGACTGACAGCAAGCAGAGATCTTGAAAATGGGGATGAGTTGAAACACAAAGTCTGTTAGAAAGTTGCAGAACTTTTCACTGTAGACTGATGAAGTCTTAATGAGCGGAGCTGCAGCGCGATAAGTCAGGTGTGAATCCCCGTAAAAACGCCAACGTGCTACAACCTGTCGGAATAATTCGCCAGTGACCCCATAACTGTCGCAAAAGTCTCCACACGGTCGGAGCTCCTGACACAACTTTTCTTGCAGCCATTTCGCCCATAGAGAAACATTGGGGTCACATTGTGACGATGATGTTCCTGCGATCCATCCGTGATTTTTCACCGCCACGTCGCTGTCCCTCCCAGTCGGAGAAATGTCGCTGCTCTGCAGTTTTCCGATAACCTCTTTGGCGCGCAGATTGCGTCACCGATGCAGATAATTTATGGCTTCTATAATTGTGTTGCGCTATTTTTGCTCGGGTGTATCGGCGCCTCCGGCTTTTGTGAAGTGCGGGGAACGCTGCATCAATCACGTGGAGCGCGGCTATTTCTAGAGGAGTGTGCGCCGGCGGCTCGTACCGCCATTACCTCAGCATCCGTTGTCACTCGTCTTCATAATCTCGTCAGACTCGTGAGCGCGATCTCGCCGTGCGTTACATCCGGCGCTGGAGACAAAAACAGCAAGAAATCTCCGACACTCCAAATATCACACGTGTCTGCCGCGCTCTCACTGCAGGAACACGTCCAAGATGGCCGCCATTATAGCCGGTAGATGGGTTGTCCCTGAGGGGGGCGTCTGCCTAATTATGCAGCAATTAGTAAGGGGGCTGCAAAGGGGGCTGGGCTCTGTGTGGGGGCTCCTGGGGAGGAGGCAAGTTCTTGTAGAGGGGACTGGGCTCTGCGGGGGCTTCCGGGAAGGAGGGCTGGGCTCTGGGGGGGCTCTTGTACAAGGGGGCAGGGCTCTGTGGGTCTCCTGGGGAGAGAAGCTGGGCTCAGTGGGGGCTCTAGTAGAGGGGGGCCGGATCTGGCGTGGGCTTCCGGAAAGGGGGGGATGGGCTCCTGGGAAGGGGAGCTGGGCTCTGCAGGGTTCCTGGGGAGGGTCTGGGCACTGTGGGGGCTCTTGTACAGGGGGGCTGGGCTGTGCGGGGACCTGATATTTTTGTATCGCACAGTAAAGTAATGATTTCACGCTGTCTCGGCGCGGCGGTGTACGGAGCACTGCCCCTCGCGTCCTGTCAGCGCTGCCCCTCGCGTCCTGTCAGCGCTCAGACAGCCGTCATGTACAGCCGGGCTCAATTCCCTGAGATCTGGGAAATATTTCGGAGCATTACAGCGATAGGACTCGACTCAGAACCAAATTGCAGCACGTGGCGGCCGAGACGAAATCCAGAAAAGCTGAAATTAAATGTGACAAATACAATTAGTCTCCGGGGGCTGAACTCAAGCTCTTCCCAGAGCGCGGCGGCGACTTCTCCGCGCTGCATAATACGGCTCCTCGGGGCCTATTTACAGAGGCGGTTGTAACACGGATTGAAGGAAGACGCTTCATCGACTCTCATGTCTCAGCATCATTTACAGGAAACCGTAGAAGACGAGATAACGGGCGAAAAGACGGCGAATAAACCCAACAGAGGCCGCGCTGCGCCGTCCAAACGCTGCGAAACCGCCGCCCAGTCACCGGGAAGAAGCACCAAATGTGTATAATACATAATACCAATTATCAGACAGAGCAATGTTCTGCAGAGAGGTCAGTGGTGTAATAATCTGCAGGATATATCACTATGTATCTGTCAGGAGGTAGAGGAGCAATGTTCTGCAGATCTGTAGAGAGGTCAGTGGTGTAATAATCTGCAGGATATATCACTATGTATCTGTCAGGAGGTAGAGGAGCAATGTTCTGCAGATCTGTAGAGTGGTCAGTGGTGTAATAATCTGCAGGATATATCACTATGTATCTGTCAGGAGGTAGAGGAGCAATGTTCTGCAGATCTGTAGAGAGGTCAGTGGTGTAATAATCTGCAGGATATATCACTATGTACCTGTCAGGAGGTAGAGGAGCGATGTTCTGCAGATCTGTAGAGAGGTCAGTGGTGTGATAATCTGCAGGATATATCACTATGTATCTGTCAGGAGGTAGAGGAGCAATGTTCTGCAGATCTGTAGAGAGGTCAGTGGTGTAATAATCTGCAGGATATATCACTATGTATCTGTCAGGAGGTAGAGGAGCAATGTTCTGCAGATCTGTAGAGTGGTCAGTGGTGTAATAATCTGCAGGATATATCACTATGTATCTGTCAGGAGGTAGAGGAGCAATGTTCTGCAGATCTGTAGAGAGGTCAGTGGTGTAATAATCTGCAGGATATATCACTATGTATCTGTCAGGAGGTAGAGGAGCAATGTTCTGCAGATCTCTGGAGGTCAGTGGTGTAATAATCTGCAGGATATATCACTATGTATCTGTCAGGAGGTAGAGGAGCAATGTTCTGCAGATCTGTAGAGAGGTCAGTGGTGTAATAATCTGCAGGATATATCACTATGTATCTGTCAGGAGGTAGAGGAGCAATGTTCTGCAGATCTGTAGAGAGGTCAGTGGTGTAATAATCTGCAGGATATATCACTATGTATCTGTCAGGAGGTAGAGGAGCAATGTTCTGCAGATCTGTAGAGAGGTCAGTGGTGTAATAATCTGCAGGATATATCACTATGTATCTGTCAGGAGGTAGAGGAGCAATGTTCTGCAGATCTCTGGAGGTCAGTGGTGTAATAATCTGCAGGATATATCACTATGTATCTGTCAGGAGGTAGAGGAGCAATGTTCTGCAGATCTGTAGAGAGGTCAGTGGTGTAATAATCTGCAGGATATATCACTATGTATCAGGAGGTAGAGGAGCAATGTTCTGCAGATCTGTAGAGGAGGTCAGTGGTGTAATAATCTGCAGGATATATCACTATGTATCTGTCAGGAGGTAGAGGAGCAATGTTCTGCAGATCTGTAGAGAGGTCAGTGGTGTAATAATCTGCAGGATATATCGCTATGTATCTGTCAGGAGGTAGAGGAGCAATGTTCTGCAGATCTGCAGAGAGGACAGTGGTGTAATAATCTGCAGGATATATCACTATGTATCTGTCAGGAGGTAGAGGAGCAATGTTCTGCAGATCTCTAGAGCGGTCAGTGGTGTAATAATCTGCAGGATATATCACTATGTATATGTCAGGAGGTAGAGAAGCGATGTTCTGCAGATCTGTAGAGAGGTCAGTGGTGTAATAATCTGCAGGATATATCACTATGTATCTGTCAGGAGGTAGAGGAGCAATGTTCTGCAGTTCTCTAGAGAGGTCAGTGGTGTAATAATCTGCAGGATATATCACTATGTATCAGGAGGTAGAGGAGCGATGTTCTGCAGATCTGTAGAGAGGACAGTGGTGTAATAATCTGCAGAATATATCACTATGTATCTGTCAGGAGGTAGAGGAGCAATGTTCTGCAGATCTGTAGAGAGGTCAGTGGTGTAATAATCTGCAGGATATATCACTATGTATCTGTCAGGAGGTAGAGGAGCAATGTTCTGCAGATCTATAGAGAGGTCAGTGGTGTAATCTGCAGGATATATCACTATGTATCTGTCAGGAGGTAGAGGAGCAATGTTCTGCAGATCTGTAGAGGAGGTCAGTGGTGTAATAATCTGCAGAATATATCACTATGTATCTGTCAGGAGGTAGAGGAGCAATGTTCTGCAGATCTCTAGAGCGGTCAGTGGTGTAATAATCTGCAGGATATATCACTATGTATATGTCAGGAGGTAGAGGAGCAATGTTCTGCAGATCTGTAGAGAGGTCAGTGGTGTAATAATCTGCAGGATATATCACTATGTATCTGTCAGGAGGTGGAGGAGCAATGTTCTGCAGACTGTAGAGAGGTCAGTGGTGTAATAATCTGCAGGATATATCACTATGTATCTGTCAGGAGGTAGAGGAGCAATGTTCTGCAGATCTGTAGAGAGGTTAGTGGTGTAATAATCTGCAGGATATATCACTATGTATCTGTCAGGAGGTAGAGGAGCAATGTTCTGCAGATCTGTAGAGGAGGTCAGTGGTGTAATAATCTGCAGGATATATCACTATGTATCTGTCAGGAGGTAGAGGAGCAATGTTCTGCAGATCTGTAGAGCGGTCAGTGGTGTAATAATCTGCAGGATATATCACTATGTATCTGTCAGGGGTTAGAGGAGCAATGTTCTGCAGATCTCTAGAGCGGTCAGTGGTGTAATAATCTGCAGGATATATCACTATGTATCTGTCAGGAGGTAGAGGAGCAATGTTCTGCAGATCTCTAGAGCGGTCAGTGGTGTAATAGTCTGCAGGATATATCACTATGTATCTGTCAGGAGGTGGAGGAGCAATGTTCTGCAGATCTGTAGAGAGGTCAGTGGTGTAATAATCTGCAGGATATATCACTATGTATCTGTCAGGAGGTAGAGGAGCAATGTTCTGCAGATCTCTAGAGCGGTCAGTGGTGTAATAATCTGCAGGATATATCACTATGTATCTGTCAGGAGGTGGAGGAGCAATGTTCTGCAGATCTGTAGAGAGGACAGTGGTGTAATAATCTGCAGGATATATCACTATGTATCTGTCAGGAGGTAGAGGAGCAATGTTCTGCAGATCTCTAGAGCGGTCAGTGGTGTAATAATCTGCAGGATATATCACTATGTATATGTCAGGAGGTAGAGGAGCAATGTTCTGCAGATCTGTAGAGAGGTTAGTGGTGTAATAATCTCCAGGATATATCACTATGTATCTGTCAGGAGGTAGAGGAGCGATGTTCTGCAGATCTGTAGAGAGGTCAGTGGTGTAATAATCTGCAGGATATATCACTATGTATCTGTCAGGAGGTAGAGGAGCAATGTTCTGCAGATCTGCAGAGAGGTCAGTGGTGTAATAATCTGCAGGATATATCACTATGTATATGTCAGGAGGTAGAGGAGCAATGTTCTGCAGATCTCTAGAGCGGTCAGTTGTGTAATAATCTGCAGGATATATCACTATGTATCTGTCAGGAGGTAGAGGAGCAATGTTCTGCAGATCTGTAGAGGAGGTCAGTGGTGTAATAATCTGCAGGATATATCACTATGTATCGGGAGGTAGAGGAGCAATGTTCTGCAGATCTGTAGAGAGGACAGTGGTGTAATAATCTGCAGAATATATCACTATGTATCTGTCAGGAGGTAGAGGTGCAATGTTCTGCAGATCTGTAGAGAGGTCAGTGGTGTAATAATCTGCAGGATATATCACCATGTGTCTGTCAGGAGGTAGAGGAGCAATGTTCTGCAGATCTATAGAGGTCAGTGGTGTAATAATCTGCAGGATATATCACTATGTATCTGTCAGGAGGTAGAGGAGCAATGTTCTGCAGATCTGTAGAGAGGTCAGTGGTGTAATAATCTGCAGAATATATCACTATGTATCTGTCAGGAGGTAGAGGAGCAATGTTCTGCAGATCTGTAGAGAGGACAGTGGTGTAATAATCTGCAGAATATATCACTGTATCTGTCAGGAGGTAGAGGAGCAATGTTCTGCAGATCTGTAGAGAGGTCAGTGGTGTAATAATCTGCAGGATATATCACTATGTATCTGTCAGGAGGTAGAGGAGAAATGTTCTGCAGATCTCTAGAGGTCAGTGGTGTAATAATCTGCAGGATATATCACTATGTATCTGTCAGGAGGTAGAGGAGCAATGTTCTGCAGATCTCTAGAGAGGTCAGTGGTGTAATAATCTGCAGGATATATCACTATGTATCTGTCAGGAGGTAGAGGAGCAATGTTCTGCATATCTGTAGAGAGGTCAGTGGTGTAATAATCTGCAGGATATATCACTATGTATCTGTCAGGGGGTAGAGGAGCAATGTTCTGCAGATCTGTAGAGAGGTCAGTGGTGTAATAGTCTGCAGGATATATCACTATGTATCTGTCAGGAGGTGGAGGAGCAATGTTCTGCAGATCTGTAGAGAGGTCAGTGGTGTAATAATCTGCAGAATATATCACTATGTATCTGTCAGGAGGTAGAGGAGCAATGTTCTGCAGATCTGTAGAGAGGTCAGTGGTGTAATAATCTGCAGGATATATCACTATGTATCTGTCAGGAGGTAGAGGAGCAATGTTCTGCAGATCTGTAGAGAGGTCAGTGGTGTAATAATCTGCAGGATATATCACTGTGTATCTGTCAGGGGGTAGAGGAGCAATGTTCTGCAGATCTGTAGAGAGGTCAGTGGTGTAATAGTCTGCAGGATATATCACTATGTATCTGTCAGGAGGTGGAGGAGCAATGTTCTGCAGATCTGTAGAGAGGTCAGTGGTGTAATAATCTGCAGAATATATCACAATGTATCTGTCAGGAGGTAGAGGAGCAATGTTCTGCAGATCTGTAGAGAGGTCAGTGGTGTAATAATCTGCAGAATATATCACTATGTATCTGTCAGGAGGTAGAGGAGCAGCGATGTTCTGCAGATCTGTAGAGAGGTCAGTGGTGTAATAATCTGCAGGATATATCACTATGTATCTGTCAGGGGGTAGAGGAGCAATGTTTTGCAGATCTGTAGAGAGGACAGTGGTGTAATAATCTGCAGGATATATCACTATGTATCTGTCAGGAGGTAAAGGAGCAATGTTCTGCAGATCTGTAGAGAGTTCAGTGGTGTGATAATCTGCAGGATATATCACTATGTATCTGTCAGGAGGTAGAGGAGCAATGTTCTGCAGATCTGTAGAGAGGTCAGTGGTGTAATAATCTGCAGGATATATCACTATGTACCTGTCAGGAGGTAGAGGAGCGATGTTCTGCAGATCTGTAGAGAGGACAGTGGTGTAATAATCTGCAGGATATATCACTATGTACCTGTCAGGAGGTAGAGGAGCGATGTTCTGCAGATCTGTAGAGAGGTCAGTGGTGTGATAATCTGCAGGATATATCACTATGTATCTGTCAGGAGGTAGAGGAGCAATGTTCTGCAGATCTCTAGAGCGGTCAGTGGTGTAATAATCTGCAGGATATATCACTATGTATCTGTCAGGAGGTAGAGGAGCAATGTTCTGCAGATCTGTAGAGAGGTCAGTGGTGTAATAATCTACAGGATATATCACTATGTATCTGTCAGGAGGTAGAGGAGCGATGTTCTGCAGATCTGTAGAGGAGGTCAGTGGTGTAATAATCTGCAGGATATATCACTATGTATCTGTCAGGAGGTGGAGGAGCAATGTTCTGCAGATCTCTAGAGAGGTCAGTGGTGTAATAATCTGCAGGATATATCACTATGTATCTGTCAGGAGGTAGAGGAGCAATGCTCTGCAGATCTGTAGAGAGGACAGTGGTGTAATAATCTGCAGAATATATCACTATGTATCTGTCAGGAGGTAGAGGTGCAATGTTCTGCAGATCTGTAGAGAGGTCAGTGGTGTAATAATCTGCAGGATATATCACCATGTGTCTGTCAGGAGGTAGAGGAGCAATGTTCTGCAGATCTATAGAGGTCAGTGGTGTAATAATCCGCAGGATATATCACTATGTATCTGTCAGGAGGTAGAGGAGCAATGTTCTGCAGATCTGTAGAGAGGTCAGTGGTGTAATAATCTGCAGAATATATCACTATGTATCTGTCAGGAGGTAGAGGAGCAATGTTCTGCAGATCTGTAGAGAGGACAGTGGTGTAATAATCTGCAGAATATATCACTGTATCTGTCAGGAGGTAGAGGAGCAATGTTCTGCAGATCTGTAGAGAGGTCAGTGGTGTAATAATCTGCAGGATATATCACTATGTATCTGTCAGGAGGTAGAGGAGCAATGTTCTGCAGATCTCTAGAGGTCAGTGGTGTAATAATCTGCAGGATATATCACTATGTATCTGTCAGGAGGTAGAGGAGCAATGTTCTGCAGATCTCTAGAGAGGTCAGTGGTGTAATAATCTGCAGGATATATCACTATGTATCTGTCAGGAGGTAGAGGAGCAATGTTCTGCAGATCTGTAGAGGTCAGTGGTGTAATAATCTGCAGGATATATCACTATGTATCTGTCAGGAGGTAGAGGAGCAATGTTCTGCATATCTGTAGAGAGGTCAGTGGTGTAATAATCTGCAGGATATATCACTATGTATCTGTCAGGAGGTAGAGGTGCAATGTTCTGCAGATCTGTAGAGAGGTCAGTGGTGTAATAATCTGCAGGATATATCACCATGTGTCTGTCAGGAGGTAGAGGAGCAATGTTCTGCAGATCTATAGAGGTCAGTGGTGTAATAATCTGCAGAATATATCACTATGTATCTGTCAGGAGGTAGAGGAGCAATGTTCTGCAGATCTGTAGAGAGGACAGTGGTGTAATAATCTGCAGAATATATCACTGTATCTGTCAGGAGGTAGAGGAGCAATGTTCTGCAGATCTGTAGAGAGGTCAGTGGTGTAATAATCTGCAGGATATATCACTATGTATCTGTCAGGAGGTAGAGGAGAAATGTTCTGCAGATCTCTAGAGGTCAGTGGTGTAATAATCTGCAGGATATATCACTATGTATCTGTCAGGAGGTAGAGGAGCAATGTTCTGCAGATCTCTAGAGAGGTCAGTGGTGTAATAATCTGCAGGATATATCACTATGTATCTGTCAGGAGGTAGAGGAGCAATGTTCTGCAGATCTGTAGAGGTCAGTGGTGTAATAATCTGCATGATATATCACTATGTATCTGTCAGGAGGTAGAGGAGCAATGTTCTGCATATCTGTAGAGAGGTCAGTGGTGTAATAATCTGCAGGATATATCACTATGTATCTGTCAGGGGGTAGAGGAGCAATGTTCTGCAGATCTGTAGAGAGGTCAGTGGTGTAATAGTCTGCAGGATATATCACTATGTATCTGTCAGGAGGTGGAGGAGCAATGTTCTGCAGATCTGTAGAGAGGTCAGTGGTGTAATAATCTGCAGGATATATCACTATGTATCTGTCAGGAGGTAGAGGAGCAATGTTCTGCAGATCTGTAGAGAGGTCAGTGGTGTAATAATCTGCAGGATATATCACTATGTATCTGTCAGGGGGTAGAGGAGCAATGTTCTGCAGATCTGTAGAGAGGTCAGTGGTGTAATAGTCTGCAGGATATATCACTATGTATCTGTCAGGAGGTGGAGGAGCAATGTTCTGCAGATCTGTAGAGAGGTCAGTGGTGTAATAATCTGCAGAATATATCACAATGTATCTGTCAGGAGGTAGAGGAGCAATGTTCTGCAGATCTGTAGAGAGGTCAGTGGTGTAATAATCTGCAGGATATATCACTATGTATCTGTCAGGAGGTAGAAGAGCAATGTTCTGCAGATCTGTAGAGAGGTCAGTGGTGTAATAATCTGCAGAATATATCACTATGTATCTGTCAGGAGGTAGAGGAGCAGCGATGTTCTGCAGATCTGTAGAGAGGTCAGTGGTGTAATAATCTGCAGGATATATCACTATGTATCTGTCAGGGGGTAGAGGAGCAATGTTCTGCAGATCTGTAGAGAGGACAGTGGTGTAATAATCTGCAGGATATATCACTATGTATCTGTCAGGAGGTAAAGGAGCAATGTTCTGCAGATCTGTAGAGAGTTCAGTGGTGTGATAATCTGCAGGATATATCACTATGTATCTGTCAGGAGGTAGAGGAGCAATGTTCTGCAGATCTGTAGAGAGGTCAGTGGTGTAATAATCTGCAGGATATATCACTATGTACCTGTCAGGAGGTAGAGGAGCGATGTTCTGCAGATCTGTAGAGAGGACAGTGGTGTAATAATCTGCAGGATATATCACTATGTACCTGTCAGGAGGTAGAGGAGCGATGTTCTGCAGATCTGTAGAGAGGTCAGTGGTGTGATAATCTGCAGGATATATCACTATGTATCTGTCAGGAGGTAGAGGAGCAATGTTCTGCAGATCTCTAGAGCGGTCAGTGGTGTAATAATCTGCAGGATATATCACTATGTATCTGTCAGGAGGTAGAGGAGCAATGTTCTGCAGATCTGTAGAGAGGTCAGTGGTGTAATAATCTACAGGATATATCACTATGTATCTGTCAGGAGGTAGAGGAGCAATGTTCTGCAGATCTCTAGAGGGGTCAGTGGTGTAATAATCTGCAGGATATATCACTATGTATCTGTCAGGAGGTAGAGGAGCGATGTTCTGCAGATCTGTAGAGGAGGTCAGTGGTGTAATAATCTGCAGGATATATCACTATGTATCTGTCAGGAGGTGGAGGAGCAATGTTCTGCAGATCTCTAGAGAGGTCAGTGGTGTAATAATCTGCAGGATATATCACTATGTATCTGTCAGGAGGTAGAGGAGCAATGCTCTGCAGATCTGTAGAGAGGACAGTGGTGTAATAATCTGCAGAATATATCACTATGTATCTGTCAGGAGGTAGAGGTGCAATGTTCTGCAGATCTGTAGAGACGTCAGTGGTGTAATAATCTGCAGGATATATCACCATGTGTCTGTCAGGAGGTAGAGGAGCAATGTTCTGCAGATCTATAGAGGTCAGTGGTGTAATAATCCGCAGGATATATCACTATGTATCTGTCAGGAGGTAGAGGAGCAATGTTCTGCAGATCTGTAGAGAGGTCAGTGGTGTAATAATCTGCAGAATATATCACTATGTATCTGTCAGGAGGTAGAGGAGCAATGTTCTGCAGATCTGTAGAGAGGACAGTGGTGTAATAATCTGCAGAATATATCACTGTATCTGTCAGGAGGTAGAGGAGCAATGTTCTGCAGATCTGTAGAGAGGTCAGTGGTGTAATAATCTGCAGGATATATCACTATGTATCTGTCAGGAGGTAGAGGAGAAATGTTCTGCAGATCTGTAGAGGAGGTCAGTGGTGTAATAATCTGCAGGATATATCACTATGTATCTGTCAGGAGGTGGAGGAGCAATGTTCTGCAGATCTCTAGAGAGGTCAGTGGTGTAATAATCTGCAGGATATATCACTATGTATCTGTCAGGAGGTAGAGGAGCAATGTTCTGCAGATCTGTAGAGGTCAGTGGTGTAATAATCTGCAGGATATATCACTATGTATCTGTCAGGAGGTAGAGGAGCAATGTTCTGCATATCTGTAGAGAGGTCAGTGGTGTAATAATCTGCAGGATATATCACTATGTATCTGTCAGGAGGTAGAGGTGCAATGTTCTGCAGATCTGTAGAGAGGTCAGTGGTGTAATAATCTGCAGGATATATCACCATGTGTCTGTCAGGAGGTAGAGGAGCAATGTTCTGCAGATCTATAGAGGTCAGTGGTGTAATAATCTGCAGGATATATCACTATGTATCTGTCAGGAGGTAGAGGAGCAATGTTCTGCAGATCTCTAGAGAGGTCAGTGGTGTAATAATCTGCAGGATATATCACTATGTATCTGTCAGGAGGTAGAGGAGCGATGTTCTGCAGATCTGTAGAGGAGGTCAGTGGTGTAATAATCTGCAGGATATATCACTATGTATCTGTCAGGAGGTAGAGGAGCAATGTTCTGCAGATCTGTAGAGGTCAGTGGTGTAATAATCTGCATGATATATCACTATGTATCTGTCAGGAGGTAGAGGAGCAATGTTCTGCAGATCTGTAGAGAGGTCAGTGGTGTAATAATCTGCAGTATATATCACTATGTATCTGTCAGGAGGTAGAGGAGCAATGTTCTGCAGATCTGTAGAGAGGTCAGTGGTGTAATCTGCAGAATATATCACTATGTATCTGTCAGGAGGTAGAGGAGCAATGTTCTGCATATCTGTAGAGAGGTCAGTGGTGTAATAATCTGCAGGATATATCACTATGTATCTGTCAGGGGGTAGAGGAGCAATGTTCTGCAGATCTGTAGAGAGGTCAGTGGTGTAATAGTCTGCAGGATATATCACTATGTATCTGTCAGGAGGTGGAGGAGCAATATTCTGCAGATCTGTGGAGAGGTCAGTGGTGTAATAATCTGCAGGATATATCACTATGTATCTGTCAGGAGGTAGAGGAGCAATGTTCTGCAGATCTGTAGAGAGGTCAGTGGTGTAATAATCTGCAGGATATATCACTATGTATCTGTCAGGGGGTAGAGGAGCAATGTTCTGCAGATCTGTAGAGAGGTCAGTGGTGTAATAGTCTGCAGGATATATCACTATGTATCTGTCAGGAGGTGGAGGAGCAATGTTCTGCAGATCTGTAGAGAGGTCAGTGGTGTAATAATCTGCAGAATATATCACAATGTATCTGTCAGGAGGTAGAGGAGCAATGTTCTGCAGATCTGTAGAGAGGTCAGTGGTGTAATAATCTGCAGGATATATCACTATGTATCTGTCAGGGGGTAGAAGAGCAATGTTCTGCAGATCTGTAGAGAGGTCAGTGGTGTAATAATCTGCAGAATATATCACTATGTATCTGTCAGGAGGTAGAGGAGCGATGTTCTGCAGATCTGTAGAGAGGTCAGTGGTGTAATAATCTGCAGGATATATCACTATGTATCTGTCAGGGGGTAGAGGAGCAATGTTCTGCAGATCTGTAGAGAGGACAGTGGTGTAATAATCTGCAGGATATATCACTATGTATCTGTCAGGAGGTAGAGGAGCAATGTTCTGCAGATCTATAGAGAGGTCAGTGGTGTAATCTGCAGGATATATCACTATGTATCTGTCAGGAGGTAGAGGAGCAATGTTCTGCAGATCTGTAGAGGAGGTCAGTGGTGTAATAATCTGCAGAATATATCACTATGTATCTGTCAGGAGGTAGAGGAGCAATGTTCTGCAGATCTCTAGAGCGGTCAGTGGTGTAATAATCTGCAGGATATATCACTATGTATATGTCAGGAGGTAGAGGAGCAATGTTCTGCAGATCTGTAGAGAGGTCAGTGGTGTAATAATCTGCAGGATATATCACTATGTATCTGTCAGGAGGTGGAGGAGCAATGTTCTGCAGACTGTAGACAGGTCAGTGGTGTAATAATCTGCAGGATATATCACTATGTATCTGTCAGGAGGTAGAGGAGCAATGTTCTGCAGATCTGTAGAGAGGTTAGTGGTGTAATAATCTGTAGGATATATCACTATGTATCTGTCAGGAGGTAGAGGAGCAATGTTCTGCAGATCTGTAGAGGAGGTCAGTGGTGTAATAATCTGCAGGATATATCACTATGTATCTGTCAGGAGGTAGAGGAGCAATGTTCTGCAGATCTGTAGAGAGGTCAGTGGTGTAATAATCTGCAGGATATATCACTATGTATCTGTCAGGGGTTAGAGGAGCAATGTTCTGCAGATCTCTAGAGCGGTCAGTGGTGTAATAATCTGCAGGATATATCACTATGTATCTGTCAGGAGGTAGAGGAGCAATGTTCTGCAGATCTCTAGAGCGGTCAGAGGTGTAATAGTCTGCAGGATATATCACTATGTATCTGTCAGGAGGTGGAGGAGCAATGTTCTGCAGATCTGTAGAGAGGTCAGTGGTGTAATAATCTGCAGGATATATCACTATGTATCTGTCAGGAGGTAGAGGAGCAATGTTCTGCAGATCTCTAGAGCGGTCAGTGGTGTAATAATCTGCAGGATATATCACTATGTATCTGTCAGGAGGTGGAGGAGCAATGTTCTGCAGATCTGTAGAGAGGACAGTGGTGTAATAATCTGCAGGATATATCACTATGTATCTGTCAGGAGGTAGAGGAGCAATGTTCTGCAGATCTCTAGAGCGGTCAGTGGTGTAATAATCTGCAGGATATATCACTATGTATATGTCAGGAGGTAGAGGAGCAATGTTCTGCAGATCTGTAGAGAGGTTAGTGGTGTAATAATCTCCAGGATATATCACTATGTATCTGTCAGGAGGTAGAGGAGCGATGTTCTGCAGATCTGTAGAGAGGTCAGTGGTGTAATAATCTGCAGGATATATCACTATGTATCTGTCAGGAGGTAGAGGAGCAATGTTCTGCAGATCTGCAGAGAGGTCAGTGGTGTAATAATCTGCAGGATATATCACTATGTATATGTCAGGAGGTAGAGGAGCAATGTTCTGCAGATCTCTAGAGCGGTCAGTTGTGTAATAATCTGCAGGATATATCACTATGTATCTGTCAGGAGGTAGAGGAGCAATGTTCTGCAGATCTGTAGAGAGGTCAGTGGTGTAATAATCTGCAGGATATATCACTATGTATCTGTCAGGAGGTAGAGGAGCGATGTTCTGCAGATCTGTAGAGGAGGTCAGTGGTGTAATAATCTGCAGGATATATCACTATGTATCTGTCAGGAGGTGGAGGAGCAATGTTCTGCAGATCTGTAGAGAGGACAGTGGTGTAATAATCTGCAGAATATATCACTATGTATCTGTCAGGAGGTAGAGGTGCAATGTTCTGCAGATCTGTAGAGAGGTCAGTGGTGTAATAATCTGCAGGATATATCACCATGTGTCTGTCAGGAGGTAGAGGAGCAATGTTCTGCAGATCTATAGAGGTCAGTGGTGTAATAATCTGCAGGATATATCACTATGTATCTGTCAGGAGGTAGAGGAGCAATGTTCTGCAGATCTGTAGAGAGGTCAGTGGTGTAATAATCTGCAGAATATATCACTATGTATCTGTCAGGAGGTAGAGGAGCAATGTTCTGCAGATCTGTAGAGAGGTCAGTGGTGTAATAATCTGCAGGATATATCACTTTGTATCTGTCAGGGGGTAGAGGAGCAATGTTCTGCAGATCTGTAGAGAGGACAGTGGTGTAATAATCTGCAGGATATATCACTATGTATCTGTCAGGAGGTAAAGGAGCAATGTTCTGCAGATCTGTAGAGAGTTCAGTGGTGTGATAATCTGCAGGATATATCACTATGTATCTGTCAGGAGGTAGAGGAGCAATGTTCTGCAGATCTGTAGAGAGGTCAGTGGTGTAATAATCTGCAGGATATATCACTATGTACCTGTCAGGAGGTAGAGGAGCGATGTTCTGCAGATCTGTAGAGAGGACAGTGGTGTAATAATCTGCAGGATATATCACTATGTACCTGTCAGGAGGTAGAGGAGCGATGTTCTGCAGATCTGTAGAGAGGTCAGTGGTGTGATAATCTGCAGGATATATCACTATGTATCTGTCAGGAGGTAGAGGAGCAATGTTCTGCAGATCTCTAGAGCGGTCAGTGGTGTAATAATCTGCAGGATATATCACTATGTATCTGTCAGGAGGTAGAGGAGCAATGTTCTGCAGATCTGTAGAGAGGTCAGTGGTGTAATAATCTACAGGATATATCACTATGTATCTGTCAGGAGGTAGAGGAGCGATGTTCTGCAGATCTGTAGAGGAGGTCAGTGGTGTAATAATCTGCAGGATATATCACTATGTATCTGTCAGGAGGTGGAGGAGCAATGTTCTGCAGATCTCTAGAGAGGTCAGTGGTGTAATAATCTGCAGGATATATCACTATGTATCTGTCAGGAGGTAGAGGAGCAATGCTCTGCAGATCTGTAGAGGACAGTGGTGTAATAATCTGCAGAATATATCACTATGTATCTGTCAGGAGGTAGAGGTGCAATGTTCTGCAGATCTGTAGAGAGGTCAGTGGTGTAATAATCTGCAGGATATATCACCATGTGTCTGTCAGGAGGTAGAGGAGCAATGTTCTGCAGATCTATAGAGGTCAGTGGTGTAATAATCCGCAGGATATATCACTATGTATCTGTCAGGAGGTAGAGGAGCAATGTTCTGCAGATCTGTAGAGAGGTCAGTGGTGTAATAATCTGCAGAATATATCACTATGTATCTGTCAGGAGGTAGAGGAGCAATGTTCTGCAGATCTGTAGAGAGGACAGTGGTGTAATAATCTGCAGAATATATCACTGTATCTGTCAGGAGGTAGAGGAGCAATGTTCTGCAGATCTGTAGAGAGGTCAGTGGTGTAATAATCTGCAGGATATATCACTATGTATCTGTCAGGAGGTAGAGGAGCAATGTTCTGCAGATCTCTAGAGGTCAGTGGTGTAATAATCTGCAGGATATATCACTATGTATCTGTCAGGAGGTAGAGGAGCAATGTTCTGCAGATCTCTAGAGAGGTCAGTGGTGTAATAATCTGCAGGATATATCACTATGTATCTGTCAGGAGGTAGAGGAGCAATGTTCTGCAGATCTGTAGAGGTCAGTGGTGTAATAATCTGCAGGATATATCACTATGTATCTGTCAGGAGGTAGAGGAGCAATGTTCTGCATATCTGTAGA
Organism: Rhinoderma darwinii; assembly: GCF_050947455.1. Lineage (NCBI taxonomy): Eukaryota > Metazoa > Chordata > Amphibia > Anura > Rhinodermatidae > Rhinoderma > Rhinoderma darwinii. The sequence continues at coordinate 2,673,509 of NC_134697.1, read as the reverse complement.
GAGGTCAGTGGTGTAATAATCTGCAGGATATATCACTATGTATCTGTCAGGAGGTAGAGGTGCAATGTTCTGCAGATCTGTAGAGAGGTCAGTGGTGTAATAATCTGCAGGATATATCACCATGTGTCTGTCAGGAGGTAGAGGAGCAATGTTCTGCAGATCTATAGAGGTCAGTGGTGTAATAATCTGCAGAATATATCACTATGTATTTGTCAGGAGGTAGAGGAGCAATGTTCTGCAGATCTGTAGAGAGGACAGTGGTGTAATAATCTGCAGAATATATCACTGTATCTGTCAGGAGGTAGAGGAGCAATGTTCTGCAGATCTGTAGAGAGGTCAGTGGTGTAATAATCTGCAGGATATATCACTATGTATCTGTCAGGAGGTAGAGGAGAAATGTTCTGCAGATCTCTAGAGGTCAGTGGTGTAATAATCTGCAGGATATATCACTATGTATCTGTCAGGAGGCAGAGGAGCAATGTTCTGCAGATCTGTAGAGGTCAGTGGTGTAATAATCTGCATGATATATCACTATGTATCTGTCAGGAGGTAGAGGAGCAATGTTCTGCATATCTGTAGAGAGGTCAGTGGTGTAATAATCTGCAGGATATATCACTATGTATCTGTCAGGGGGTAGAGGAGCAATGTTCTGCAGATCTGTAGAGAGGTCAGTGGTGTAATAGTCTGCAGGATATATCACTATGTATCTGTCAGGAGGTGGAGGAGCAATGTTCTGCAGATCTGTAGAGAGGTCAGTGGTGTAATAATCTGCAGGATATATCACTATGTATCTGTCAGGAGGTAGAGGAGCAATGTTCTGCAGATCTGTAGAGAGGTCAGTGGTGTAATAATCTGCAGGATATATCTCTATGTATCTGTCAGGGGGTAGAGGAGCAATGTTCTGCAGATCTGTAGAGAGGTCAGTGGTGTAATAGTCTGCAGGATATATCACTATGTATCTGTCAGGAGGTGGAGGAGCAATGTTCTGCAGATCTGTAGAGAGGTCAGTGGTGTAATAATCTGCAGAATATATCACAATGTATCTGTCAGGAGGTAGAGGAGCAATGTTCTGCAGATCTGTAGAGAGGTCAGTGGTGTAATAATCTGCAGGATATATCACTATGTATCTGTCAGGAGGTAGAAGAGCAATGTTCTGCAGATCTGTAGAGAGGTCAGTGGTGTAATAATCTGCAGAATATATCACTATGTATCTGTCAGGAGGTAGAGGAGCAGCGCTGTTCTGCAGATCTGTAGAGAGGTCAGTGGTGTAATAATCTGCAGGATATATCACTATGTATCTGTCAGGGGGTAGAGGAGCAATGTTCTGCAGATCTGTAGAGAGGACAGTGGTGTAATAATCTGCAGGATATATCACTATGTATCTGTCAGGAGGTAAAGGAGCAATGTTCTGCAGATCTGTAGAGAGTTCAGTGGTGTGATAATCTGCAGGATATATCACTATGTATCTGTCAGGAGGTAGAGGAGCAATGTTCTGCAGATCTGTAGAGAGGTCAGTGGTGTAATAATCTGCAGGATATATCACTATGTACCTGTCAGGAGGTAGAGGAGCGATGTTCTGCAGATCTGTAGAGAGGACAGTGGTGTAATAATCTGCAGGATATATCACTATGTACCTGTCAGGAGGTAGAGGAGCGATGTTCTGCAGATCTGTAGAGAGGTCAGTGGTGTGATAATCTGCAGGATATATCACTATGTATCTGTCAGGAGGTAGAGGAGCAATGTTCTGCAGATCTCTAGAGCGGTCAGTGGTGTAATAATCTGCAGGATATATCACTATGTATCTGTCAGGAGGTAGAGGAGCAATGTTCTGCAGATCTGTAGAGAGGTCAGTGGTGTAATAATCTACAGGATATATCACTATGTATCTGTCAGGAGGTAGAGGAGCAATGTTCTGCAGATCTCTAGAGGGGTCAGTGGTGTAATAATCTGCAGGATATATCACTATGTATCTGTCAGGAGGTAGAGGAGCGATGTTCTGCAGATCTGTAGAGGAGGTCAGTGGTGTAATAATCTGCAGGATATATCACTATGTATCTGTCAGGAGGTGGAGGAGCAATGTTCTGCAGATCTCTAGAGAGGTCAGTGGTGTAATAATCTGCAGGATATATCACTATGTATCTGTCAGGAGGTAGAGGAGCAATGCTCTGCAGATCTGTAGAGAGGACAGTGGTGTAATAATCTGCAGAATATATCACTATGTATCTGTCAGGAGGTAGAGGTGCAATGTTCTGCAGATCTGTAGAGAGGTCAGTGGTGTAATAATCTGCAGGATATATCACCATGTGTCTGTCAGGAGGTAGAGGAGCAATGTTCTGCAGATCTATAGAGGTCAGTGGTGTAATAATCCGCAGGATATATCACTATGTATCTGTCAGGAGGTAGAGGAGCAATGTTCTGCAGATCTGTAGAGAGGTCAGTGGTGTAATAATCTGCAGAATATATCACTATGTATCTGTCAGGAGGTAGAGGAGCAATGTTCTGCAGATCTGTAGAGAGGACAGTGGTGTAATAATCTGCAGAATATATCACTGTATCTGTCAGGAGGTAGAGGAGCAATGTTCTGCAGATCTGTAGAGAGGTCAGTGGTGTAATAATCTGCAGGATATATCACTATGTATCTGTCAGGAGGTAGAGGAGAAATGTTCTGCAGATCTCTAGAGGTCAGTGGTGTAATAATCTGCAGGATATATCACTATGTATCTGTCAGGAGGTAGAGGAGCAATGTTCTGCAGATCTCTAGAGAGGTCAGTGGTGTAATAATCTGCAGGATATATCACCATGTGTCTGTCAGGAGGTAGAGGAGCAATGTTCTGCAGATCTATAGAGGTCAGTGGTGTAATAATCCGCAGGATATATCACTATGTATCTGTCAGGAGGTAGAGGAGCAATGTTCTGCAGATCTGTAGAGAGGTCAGTGGTGTAATAATCTGCAGAATATATCACTATGTATCTGTCAGGAGGTAGAGGAGCAATGTTCTGCAGATCTGTAGAGAGGACAGTGGTGTAATAATCTGCAGAATATATCACTGTATCTGTCAGGAGGTAGAGGAGCAATGTTCTGCAGATCTGTAGAGAGGTCAGTGGTGTAATAATCTGCAGGATATATCACTATGTATCTGTCAGGAGGTAGAGGAGAAATGTTCTGCAGATCTCTAGAGGTCAGTGGTGTAATAATCTGCAGGATATATCACTATGTATCTGTCAGGAGGTAGAGGAGCAATGTTCTGCATATCTGTAGAGAGGTCAGTGGTGTAATAATCTGCAGGATATATCACTATGTATCTGTCAGGAGGTAGAGGTGCAATGTTCTGCAGATCTGTAGAGAGGTCAGTGGTGTAATAATCTGCAGGATATATCACCATGTGTCTGTCAGGAGGTAGAGGAGCAATGTTCTGCAGATCTATAGAGGTCAGTGGTGTAATAATCTGCAGAATATATCACTATGTATCTGTCAGGAGGTAGAGGAGCAATGTTCTGCAGATCTGTAGAGAGGACAGTGGTGTAATAATCTGCAGAATATATCACTGTATCTGTCAGGAGGTAGAGGAGCAATGTTCTGCAGATCTGTAGAGAGGTCAGTGGTGTAATAATCTGCAGGATATATCACTATGTATCTGTCAGGAGGTAGAGGAGAAATGTTCTGCAGATCTCTAGAGATCAGTGGTGTAATAATCTGCAGGATATATCACTATGTATCTGTCAGGAGGTAGAGGAGCAATGTTCTGCAGATCTCTAGAGAGGTCAGTGGTGTAATAATCTGCAGGATATATCACTATGTATCTGTCAGGAGGTAGAGGAGCAATGTTCTGCAGATCTGTAGAGGTCAGTGGTGTAATAATCTGCATGATATATCACTATGTATCTGTCAGGAGGTAGAGGAGCAATGTTCTGCAGATCTGTAGAGAGGTCAGTGGTGTAATAATCTGCAGTATATATCACTATGTATCTGTCAGGAGGTAGAGGAGCAATGTTCTGCAGATCTGTAGAGAGGTCAGTGGTGTAATCTGCAGAATATATCACTATGTATCTGTCAGGAGGTAGAGGAGCAATGTTCTGCATATCTGTAGAGAGGTCAGTGGTGTAATAATCTGCAGGATATATCACTATGTATCTGTCAGGGGGTAGAGGAGCAATGTTCTGCAGATCTGTAGAGAGGTCAGTGGTGTAATAGTCTGCAGGATATATCACTATGTATCTGTCAGGAGGTGGAGGAGCAATATTCTGCAGATCTGTAGAGAGGTCAGTGGTGTAATAATCTGCAGGATATATCACTATGTATCTGTCAGGAGGTAGAGGAGCAATGTTCTGCAGATCTGTAGAGAGGTCAGTGGTGTAATAATCTGCAGGATATATCACTATGTATCTGTCAGGGGGTAGAGGAGCAATGTTCTGCAGATCTGTAGAGAGGTCAGTGGTGTAATAGTCTGCAGGATATATCACTATGTATCTGTCAGGAGGTGGAGGAGCAATGTTCTGCAGATCTGTAGAGAGGTCAGTGGTGTAATAATCTGCAGAATATATCACAATGTATCTGTCAGGAGGTAGAGGAGCAATGTTCTGCAGATCTGTAGAGAGGTCAGTGGTGTAATAATCTGCAGGATATATCACTATGTATCTGTCAGGGGGTAGAAGAGCAATGTTCTGCAGATCTGTAGAGAGGTCAGTGGTGTAATAATCTGCAGAATATATCACTATGTATCTGTCAGGAGGTAGAGGAGCGATGTTCTGCAGATCTGTAGAGAGGTCAGTGGTGTAATAATCTGCAGGATATATCACTATGTATCTGTCAGGGGGTAGAGGAGCAATGTTCTGCAGATCTGTAGAGAGGACAGTGGTGTAATAATCTGCAGGATATATCACTATGTATCTGTCAGGAGGTAGAGGAGCAATGTTCTGCAGATCTATAGAGAGGTCAGTGGTGTAATCTGCAGGATATATCACTATGTATCTGTCAGGAGGTAGAGGAGCAATGTTCTGCAGATCTGTAGAGGAGGTCAGTGGTGTAATAATCTGCAGAATATATCACTATGTATCTGTCAGGAGGTAGAGGAGCAATGTTCTGCAGATCTCTAGAGCGGTCAGTGGTGTAATAATCTGCAGGATATATCACTATGTATATGTCAGGAGGTAGAGGAGCAATGTTCTGCAGATCTGTAGAGAGGTCAGTGGTGTAATAATCTGCAGGATATATCACTATGTATCTGTCAGGAGGTGGAGGAGCAATGTTCTGCAGACTGTAGACAGGTCAGTGGTGTAATAATCTGCAGGATATATCACTATGTATCTGTCAGGAGGTAGAGGAGCAATGTTCTGCAGATCTGTAGAGAGGTTAGTGGTGTAATAATCTGTAGGATATATCACTATGTATCTGTCAGGAGGTAGAGGAGCAATGTTCTGCAGATCTGTAGAGGAGGTCAGTGGTGTAATAATCTGCAGGATATATCACTATGTATCTGTCAGGAGGTAGAGGAGCAATGTTCTGCAGATCTGTAGAGAGGTCAGTGGTGTAATAATCTGCAGGATATATCACTATGTATCTGTCAGGGGTTAGAGGAGCAATGTTCTGCAGATCTCTAGAGCGGTCAGTGGTGTAATAATCTGCAGGATATATCACTATGTATCTGTCAGGAGGTAGAGGAGCAATGTTCTGCAGATCTCTAGAGCGGTCAGTGGTGTAATAGTCTGCAGGATATATCACTATGTATCTGTCAGGAGGTGGAGGAGCAATGTTCTGCAGATCTGTAGAGAGGTCAGTGGTGTAATAATCTGCAGGATATATCACTATGTATCTGTCAGGAGGTAGAGGAGCAATGTTCTGCAGATCTCTAGAGCGGTCAGTGGTGTAATAATCTGCAGGATATATCACTATGTATCTGTCAGGAGGTGGAGGAGCAATGTTCTGCAGATCTGTAGAGAGGACAGTGGTGTAATAATCTGCAGGATATATCACTATGTATCTGTCAGGAGGTAGAGGAGCAATGTTCTGCAGATCTCTAGAGCGGTCAGTGGTGTAATAATCTGCAGGATATATCACTATGTATATGTCAGGAGGTAGAGGAGCAATGTTCTGCAGATCTGTAGAGAGGTTAGTGGTGTAATAATCTCCAGGATATATCACTATGTATCTGTCAGGAGGTAGAGGAGCGATGTTCTGCAGATCTGTAGAGAGGTCAGTGGTGTAATAATCTGCAGGATATATCACTATGTATCTGTCAGGAGGTAGAGGAGCAATGTTCTGCAGATCTGCAGAGAGGTCAGTGGTGTAATAATCTGCAGGATATATCACTATGTATATGTCAGGAGGTAGAGGAGCAATGTTCTGCAGATCTCTAGAGCGGTCAGTTGTGTAATAATCTGCAGGATATATCACTATGTATCTGTCAGGAGGTAGAGGAGCAATGTTCTGCAGATCTGTAGAGAGGTCAGTGGTGTAATAATCTGCAGGATATATCACTATGTATCTGTCAGGAGGTAGAGGAGCGATGTTCTGCAGATCTGTAGAGGAGGTCAGTGGTGTAATAATCTGCAGGATATATCACTATGTATCTGTCAGGAGGTGGAGGAGCAATGTTCTGCAGATCTGTAGAGAGGACAGTGGTGTAATAATCTGCAGAATATATCACTATGTATCTGTCAGGAGGTAGAGGTGCAATGTTCTGCAGATCTGTAGAGAGGTCAGTGGTGTAATAATCTGCAGGATATATCACCATGTGTCTGTCAGGAGGTAGAGGAGCAATGTTCTGCAGATCTATAGAGGTCAGTGGTGTAATAATCTGCAGGATATATCACTATGTATCTGTCAGGAGGTAGAGGAGCAATGTTCTGCAGATCTGTAGAGAGGTCAGTGGTGTAATAATCTGCAGAATATATCACTATGTATCTGTCAGGAGGTAGAGGAGCAATGTTCTGCAGATCTGTAGAGAGGACAGTGGTGTAATAATCTGCAGAATATATCACTGTATCTGTCAGGAGGTAGAGGAGCAATGTTCTGCAGATCTGTAGAGAGGTCAGTGGTGTAATAATCTGCAGGATATATCACTATGTATCTGTCAGGAGGTAGAGGAGAAATGTTCTGCAGATCTCTAGAGGTCAGTGGTGTAATAATCTGCAGGATATATCACTATGTATCTGTCAGGAGGTAGAGGAGCAATGTTCTGCAGATCTGTAGAGAGGTCAGTGGTGTAATAATCTGCAGGATATATCACTATGTATCTGTCAGGAGGTAGAGGAGAAATGTTCTGCAGATCTCTAGAGGTCAGTGGTGTAATAATCTGCAGGATATATCACTATGTATCTGTCAGGAGGTAGAGGAGCAATGTTCTGCATATCTGTAGAGAGGTCAGTGGTGTAATAATCTGCAGGATATATCACTATGTATCTGTCAGGAGGTAGAGGTGCAATGTTCTGCAGATCTGTAGAGAGGTCAGTGGTGTAATAATCTGCAGGATATATCACCATGTGTCTGTCAGGAGGTAGAGGAGCAATGTTCTGCAGATCTATAGAGGTCAGTGGTGTAATAATCTGCAGAATATATCACTATGTATCTGTCAGGAGGTAGAGGAGCAATGTTCTGCAGATCTGTAGAGAGGACAGTGGTGTAATAATCTGCAGAATATATCACTGTATCTGTCAGGAGGTAGAGGAGCAATGTTCTGCAGATCTGTAGAGAGGTCAGTGGTGTAATAATCTGCAGGATATATCACTATGTATCTGTCAGGAGGTAGAGGAGAAATGTTCTGCAGATCTCTAGAGATCAGTGGTGTAATAATCTGCAGGATATATCACTATGTATCTGTCAGGAGGTAGAGGAGCAATGTTCTGCAGATCTCTAGAGAGGTCAGTGGTGTAATAATCTGCAGGATATATCACTATGTATCTGTCAGGAGGTAGAGGAGCAATGTTCTGCAGATCTGTAGAGGTCAGTGGTGTAATAATCTGCATGATATATCACTATGTATCTGTCAGGAGGTAGAGGAGCAATGTTCTGCAGATCTGTAGAGAGGTCAGTGGTGTAATAATCTGCATGATATATCACTATGTATCTGTCAGGAGGTAGAGGAGCAATGTTCTGCAGATCTGTAGAGAGGTCAGTAGTGTAATAATCTGCAGGATATATCACTATGTATCTGTCAGGAGGTAGAGGAGCGATGTTCTGCAGATCTGTAGAGAGGTCAGTGGTGTAATCTGCAGAATATATCACTATGTATCTGTCAGGAGGTAGAGGAGCAATGTTCTGCATATCTGTAGAGAGGTCAGTGGTGTAATAATCTGCAGGATATATCACTATGTATCTGTCAGGGGGTAGAGGAGCAATGTTCTGCAGATCTGTAGAGAGGTCAGTGGTGTAATAGTCTGCAGGATATATCACTATGTATCTGTCAGGAGGTGGAGGAGCAATATTCTGCAGATCTGTAGAGAGGTCAGTGGTGTAATAATCTGCAGGATATATCACTATGTATCTGTCAGGAGGTAGAGGAGCAATGTTCTGCAGATCTGTAGAGAGGTCAGTGGTGTAATAATCTGCAGGATATATCACTATGTATCTGTCAGGGGGTAGAGGAGCAATGTTCTGCAGATCTGTAGAGAGGTCAGTGGTGTAATAGTCTGCAGGATATATCACTATGTATCTGTCAGGAGGTGGAGGAGCAATGTTCTGCAGATCTGTAGAGAGGTCAGTGGTGTAATAATCTGCAGAATATATCACAATGTATCTGTCAGGAGGTAGAGGAGCAATGTTCTGCAGATCTGTAGAGAGGTCAGTGGTGTAATAATCTGCAGGATATATCACTATGTATCTGTCAGGGGGTAGAAGAGCAATGTTCTGCAGATCTGTAGAGAGGTCAGTGGTGTAATAATCTGCAGAATATATCACTATGTATCTGTCAGGAGGTAGAGGAGCGATGTTCTGCAGATCTGTAGAGAGGTCAGTGGTGTAATAATCTGCAGGATATATCACTATGTATCTGTCAGGGGGTAGAGGAGCAATGTTCTGCAGATCTGTAGAGAGGACAGTGGTGTAATAATCTGCAGGATATATCACTATGTATCTGTCAGGAGGTAGAGGAGCAATGTTCTGCAGATCTATAGAGAGGTCAGTGGTGTAATCTGCAGGATATATCACTATGTATCTGTCAGGAGGTAGAGGAGCAATGTTCTGCAGATCTGTAGAGGAGGTCAGTGGTGTAATAATCTGCAGAATATATCACTATGTATCTGTCAGGAGGTAGAGGAGCAATGTTCTGCAGATCTCTAGAGCGGTCAGTGGTGTAATAATCTGCAGGATATATCACTATGTATATGTCAGGAGGTAGAGGAGCAATGTTCTGCAGATCTGTAGAGAGGTCAGTGGTGTAATAATCTGCAGGATATATCACTATGTATCTGTCAGGAGGTGGAGGAGCAATGTTCTGCAGACTGTAGACAGGTCAGTGGTGTAATAATCTGCAGGATATATCACTATGTATCTGTCAGGAGGTAGAGGAGCAATGTTCTGCAGATCTGTAGAGAGGTCAGTGGTGTAATAATCTGCAGGATATATCACTATGTATCTGTCAGGGGGTAGAAGAGCAATGTTCTGCAGATCTGTAGAGAGGTCAGTGGTGTAATAATCTGCAGAATATATCACTATGTATCTGTCAGGAGGTAGAGGAGCGATGTTCTGCAGATCTGTAGAGAGGTCAGTGGTGTAATAATCTGCAGGATATATCACTATGTATCTGTCAGGGGGTAGAGGAGCAATGTTCTGCAGATCTGTAGAGAGGACAGTGGTGTAATAATCTGCAGGATATATCACTATGTATCTGTCAGGAGGTAGAGGAGCAATGTTCTGCAGATCTATAGAGAGGTCAGTGGTGTAATCTGCAGGATATATCACTATGTATCTGTCAGGAGGTAGAGGAGCAATGTTCTGCAGATCTGTAGAGGAGGTCAGTGGTGTAATAATCTGCAGAATATATCACTATGTATCTGTCAGGAGGTAGAGGAGCAATGTTCTGCAGATCTCTAGAGCGGTCAGTGGTGTAATAATCTGCAGGATATATCACTATGTATATGTCAGGAGGTAGAGGAGCAATGTTCTGCAGATCTGTAGAGAGGTCAGTGGTGTAATAATCTGCAGGATATATCACTATGTATCTGTCAGGAGGTGGAGGAGCAATGTTCTGCAGACTGTAGACAGGTCAGTGGTGTAATAATCTGCAGGATATATCACTATGTATCTGTCAGGAGGTAGAGGAGCAATGTTCTGCAGATCTGTAGAGAGGTTAGTGGTGTAATAATCTGTAGGATATATCACTATGTATCTGTCAGGAGGTAGAGGAGCAATGTTCTGCAGATCTGTAGAGGAGGTCAGTGGTGTAATAATCTGCAGGATATATCACTATGTATCTGTCAGGAGGTAGAGGAGCAATGTTCTGCAGATCTGTAGAGAGGTCAGTGGTGTAATAATCTGCAGGATATATCACTATGTATCTGTCAGGGGTTAGAGGAGCAATGTTCTGCAGATCTCTAGAGCGGTCAGTGGTGTAATAATCTGCAGGATATATCACTATGTATCTGTCAGGAGGTAGAGGAGCAATGTTCTGCAGATCTCTAGAGCGGTCAGTGGTGTAATAGTCTGCAGGATATATCACTATGTATCTGTCAGGAGGTGGAGGAGCAATGTTCTGCAGATCTGTAGAGAGGTCAGTGGTGTAATAATCTGCAGGATATATCACTATGTATCTGTCAGGAGGTAGAGGAGCAATGTTCTGCAGATCTCTAGAGCGGTCAGTGGTGTAATAATCTGCAGGATATATCACTATGTATCTGTCAGGAGGTGGAGGAGCAATGTTCTGCAGATCTGTAGAGAGGACAGTGGTGTAATAATCTGCAGGATATATCACTATGTATCTGTCAGGAGGTAGAGGAGCAATGTTCTGCAGATCTCTAGAGCGGTCAGTGGTGTAATAATCTGCAGGATATATCACTATGTATATGTCAGGAGGTAGAGGAGCAATGTTCTGCAGATCTGTAGAGAGGTTAGTTGTGTAATAATCTCCAGGATATATCACTATGTATCTGTCAGGAGGTAGAGGAGCGATGTTCTGCAGATCTGTAGAGAGGTCAGTGGTGTAATAATCTGCAGGATATATCACTATGTATCTGTCAGGAGGTAGAGGAGCAATGTTCTGCAGATCTGCAGAGAGGTCAGTGGTGTAATAATCTGCAGGATATATCACTATGTATATGTCAGGAGGTAGAGGAGCAATGTTCTGCAGATCTCTAGAGCGGTCAGTTGTGTAATAATCTGCAGGATATATCACTATGTATCTGTCAGGAGGTAGAGGAGCAATGTTCTGCAGATCTGTAGAGAGGTCAGTGGTGTAATAATCTGCAGGATATATCACTATGTATCTGTCAGGAGGTAGAGGAGCGATGTTCTGCAGATCTGTAGAGGAGGTCAGTGGTGTAATAATCTGCAGGATATATCACTATGTATCTGTCAGGAGGTGGAGGAGCAATGTTCTGCAGATCTGTAGAGAGGACAGTGGTGTAATAATCTGCAGAATATATCACTATGTATCTGTCAGGAGGTAGAGGTGCAATGTTCTGCAGATCTGTAGAGAGGTCAGTGGTGTAATAATCTGCAGGATATATCACCATGTGTCTGTCAGGAGGTAGAGGAGCAATGTTCTGCAGATCTATAGAGGTCAGTGGTGTAATAATCTGCAGGATATATCACTATGTATCTGTCAGGAGGTAGAGGAGCAATGTTCTGCAGATCTGTAGAGAGGTCAGTGGTGTAATAATCTGCAGAATATATCACTATGTATCTGTCAGGAGGTAGAGGAGCAATGTTCTGCAGATCTGTAGAGAGGACAGTGGTGTAATAATCTGCAGAATATATCACTGTATCTGTCAGGAGGTAGAGGAGCAATGTTCTGCAGATCTGTAGAGAGGTCAGTGGTGTAATAATCTGCAGGATATATCACTATGTATCTGTCAGGAGGTAGAGGAGAAATGTTCTGCAGATCTCTAGAGGTCAGTGGTGTAATAATCTGCAGGATATATCACTATGTATCTGTCAGGAGGTAGAGGAGCAATGTTCTGCAGATCTCTAGAGAGGTCAGTGGTGTAATAATCTGCAGGATATATCACTATGTATCTGTCAGGAGTTAGAGGAGCAATGTTCTGCAGATCTGTAGAGGTCAGTGGTGTAATAATCTGCAGGATATATCACTATGTATCTGTCAGGAGGTAGAGGAGCAATGTTCTGCATATCTGTAGAGAGGTCAGTGGTGTAATAATCTGCAGGATATATCACTATGTATCTGTCAGGGGGTAGAGGAGCAATGTTCTGCAGATCTGTAGAGAGGTCAGTGGTGTAATAGTCTGCAGGATATATCACTATGTATCTGTCAGGAGGTGGAGGAGCAATGTTCTGCAGATCTGTAGAGAGGTCAGTGGTGTAATAATCTGCAGAATATATCACTATGTATCTGTCAGGAGGTAGAGGAGCAATGTTCTGCAGATCTGTAGAGAGGTCAGTGGTGTAATAATCTGCAGGATATATCACTATGTATCTGTCAGGAGGTAGAGGAGCAATGTTCTGCAGATCTGTAGAGAGGTCAGTGGTGTAATAATCTGCAGGATATATCACTATGTATCTGTCAGGGGGTAGAGGAGCAATGTTCTGCAGATCTGTAGAGAGGTCAGTGGTGTAATAGTCTGCAGGATATATCACTAAGTATCTGTCAGGAGGTGGAGGAGCAATGTTCTGCAGATCTGTAGAGAGGTCAGTGGTGTAATAATCTGCAGAATATATCACAATGTATCTGTCAGGAGGTAGAGGAGCAATGTTCTGCAGATCTGTAGAGAGGTCAGTGGTGTAATAATCTGCAGGATATATCACTATGTATCTGTCAGGAGGTAGAAGAGCAATGTTCTGCAGATCTGTAGAGAGGTCAGTGGTGTAATAATCTGCAGAATATATCACTATGTATCTGTCAGGAGGTAGAGGAGCAGCGATGTTCTGCAGATCTGTAGAGAGGTCAGTGGTGTAATAATCTGAAGGATATATCACTATGTATCTGTCAGGGGGTAGAGGAGCAATGTTCTGCAGATCTGTAGAGAGGACAGTGGTGTAATAATCTGCAGGATATATCACTATGTATCTGTCAGGAGGTAAAGGAGCAATGTTCTGCAGATCTGTAGAGAGTTCAGTGGTGTGATAATCTGCAGGATATATCACTATGTATCTGTCAGGAGGTAGAGGAGCAATGTTCTGCAGATCTGTAGAGAGGTCAGTGGTGTAATAATCTGCAGGATATATCACTATGTACCTGTCAGGAGGTAGAGGAGCGATGTTCTGCAGATCTGTAGAGAGGACAGTGGTGTAATAATCTGCAGGATATATCACTATGTACCTGTCAGGAGGTAGAGGAGCGATGTTCTGCAGATATGTAGAGAGGTCAGTGGTGTGATAATCTGCAGGATATATCACTATGTATCTGTCAGGAGGTAGAGGAGCAATGTTCTGCAGATCTCTAGAGCGGTCAGTGGTGTAATAATCTGCAGGATATATCACTATGTATCTGTCAGGAGGTAGAGGAGCAATGTTCTGCAGATCTGTAGAGAGGTCAGTGGTGTAATAATCTACAGGATATATCACTATGTATCTGTCAGGAGGTAGAGGAGCGATGTTCTGCAGATCTGTAGAGGAGGTCAGTGGTGTAATAATCTGCAGGATATATCACTATGTATCTGTCAGGAGGTGGAGGAGCAATGTTCTGCAGATCTCTAGAGAGGTCAGTGGTGTAATAATCTGCAGGATATATCACTATGTATCTGTCAGGAGGTAGAGGAGCAATGCTCTGCAGATCTGTAGAGAGGACAGTGGTGTAATAATCTGCAGAATATATCACTATGTATCTGTCAGGAGGTAGAGGTGCAATGTTCTGCAGATCTGTAGAGAGGTCAGTGGTGTAATAATCTGCAGGATATATCACCATGTGTCTGTCAGGAGGTAGAGGAGCAATGTTCTGCAGATCTATAGAGGTCAGTGGTGTAATAATCCGCAGGATATATCACTATGTATCTGTCAGGAGGTAGAGGAGCAATGTTCTGCAGATCTGTAGAGAGGTCAGTGGTGTAATAATCTGCAGAATATATCACTATGTATCTGTCAGGAGGTAGAGGAGCAATGTTCTGCAGATCTGTAGAGAGGACAGTGGTGTAATAATCTGCAGAATATATCACTGTATCTGTCAGGAGGTAGAGGAGCAATGTTCTGCAGATCTGTAGAGAGGTCAGTGGTGTAATAATCTGCAGGATATATCACTATGTATCTGTCAGGAGGTAGAGGAGAAATGTTCTGCAGATCTCTAGAGGTCAGTGGTGTAATAATCTGCAGGATATATCACTATGTATCTGTCAGGAGGTAGAGGAGCAATGTTCTGCAGATCTCTAGAGAGGTCAGTGGTGTAATAATCTGCAGGATATATCACTATGTATCTGTCAGGAGGTAGAGGAGCAATGTTCTGCAGATCTGTAGAGGTCAGTGGTGTAATAATCTGCAGGATATATCACTATGTATCTGTCAGGAGGTAGAGGAGCAATGTTCTGCATATCTGTAGAGAGGTCAGTGGTGTAATAATCTGCAGGATATATCACTATGTATCTGTCAGGAGGTAGAGGTGCAATATTCTGCAGATCTGTAGAGAGGTCAGTGGTGTAATAATCTGCAGGATATATCACCATGTGTCTGTCAGGAGGTAGAGGAGCAATGTTCTGCAGATCTATAGAGGTCAGTGGTGTAATAATCTGCAGAATATATCACTATGTATCTGTCAGGAGGTAGAGGAGCAATGTTCTGCAGATCTGTAGAGAGGACAGTGGTGTAATAATCTGCAGAATATATCACTGTATCTGTCAGGAGGTAGAGGAGCAATGTTCTGCAGATCTGTAGAGAGGTCAGTGGTGTAATAATCTGCAGGATATATCACTATGTATCTGTCAGGAGGTAGAGGAGAAATGTTCTGCAGATCTCTAGAGGTCAGTGGTGTAATAATCTGCAGGATATATCACTATGTATCTGTCAGGAGGTAGAGGAGCAATGTTCTGCAGATCTCTAGAGAGGTCAGTGGTGTAATAATCTGCAGGATATATCACTATGTATCTGTCAGGAGGTAGAGGAGCAATGTTCTGCAGATCTGTAGAGGTCAGTGGTGTAATAATCTGCATGATATATCACTATGTATCTGTCAGGAGGTAGAGGAGCAATGTTCTGCATATCTGTAGAGAGGTCAGTGGTGTAATAATCTGCAGGATATATCACTATGTATCTGTCAGGGGGTAGAGGAGCAATGTTCTGCAGATCTGTAGAGAGGTCAGTGGTGTAATAGTCTGCAGGATATATCACTATGTATCTGTCAGGAGGTGGAGGAGCAATGTTCTGCAGATCTGTAGAGAGGTCAGTGGTGTAATAATCTGCAGGATATATCACTATGTATCTGTCAGGAGGTAGAGGAGCAATGTTCTGCAGATCTGTAGAGAGGTCAGTGGTGTAATAATCTGCAGGATATATCACTATGTATCTGTCAGGGGGTAGAGGAGCAATGTTCTGCAGATCTGTAGAGAGGTCAGTGGTGTAATAGTCTGCAGGATATATCACTATGTATCTGTCAGGAGGTGGAGGAGCAATGTTCTGCAGATCTGTAGAGAGGTCAGTGGTGTAATAATCTGCAGAATATATAACAATGTATCTGTCAGGAGGTAGAGGAGCAATGTTCTGCAGATCTGTAGAGAGGTCAGTGGTGTAATAATCTGCAGGATATATCACTATGTATCTGTCAGGAGGTAGAAGAGCAATGTTCTGCAGATCTGTAGAGAGGTCAGTGGTGTAATAATCTGCAGAATATATCACTATGTATCTGTCAGGAGGTAGAGGAGCAGCGATGTTCTGCAGATCTGTAGAGAGGTCAGTGGTGTAATAATCTGCAGGATATATCACTATGTATCTGTCAGGGGGTAGAGGAGCAATGTTCTGCAGATCTGTAGAGAGGACAGTGGTGTAATAATCTGCAGGATATATCACTATGTATCTGTCAGGAGGTAAAGGAGCAATGTTCTGCAGATCTGTAGAGAGTTCAGTGGTGTGATAATCTGCAGGATATATCACTATGTATCTGTCAGGAGGTAGAGGAGCAATGTTCTGCAGATCTGTAGAGAGGTCAGTGGTGTAATAATCTGCAGGATATATCACTATGTACCTGTCAGGAGGTAGAGGAGCGATGTTCTGCAGATCTGTAGAGAGGACAGTGGTGTAATAATCTGCAGGATATATCACTATGTACCTGTCAGGAGGTAGAGGAGCGATGTTCTGCAGATCTGTAGAGAGGTCAGTGGTGTGATAATCTGCAGGATATATCACTATGTATCTGTCAGGAGGTAGAGGAGCAATGTTCTGCAGATCTGTAGAGCGGTCAGTGGTGTAATAATCTGCAGGATATATCACTATGTATCTGTCAGGAGGTAGAGGAGCAATGTTCTGCAGATCTGTAGAGAGGTCAGTGGTGTAATAATCTACAGGATATATCACTATGTATCTGTCAGGAGGTAGAGGAGCAATGTTCTGCAGATCTCTAGAGGGGTCAGTGGTGTAATAATCTGCAGGATATATCACTATGTATCTGTCAGGAGGTAGAGGAGCGATGTTCTGCAGATCTGTAGAGGAGGTCAGTGGTGTAATAATCTGCAGGATATATCACTATGTATCTGTCAGGAGGTGGAGGAGCAATGTTCTGCAGATCTCTAGAGAGGTCAGTGGTGTAATAATCTGCAGGATATATCACTATGTATCTGTCAGGAGGTAGAGGAGCAATGCTCTGCAGATCTGTAGAGAGGACAGTGGTGTAATAATCTGCAGAATATATCACTATGTATCTGTCAGGAGGTAGAGGTGCAATGTTCTGCAGATCTGTAGAGAGGTCAGTGGTGTAATAATCTGCAGGATATATCACCATGTGTCTGTCAGGAGGTAGAGGAGCAATGTTCTGCAGATCTATAGAGGTCAGTGGTGTAATAATCCGCAGGATATATCACTATGTATCTGTCAGGAGGTAGAGGAGCAATGTTCTGCAGATCTGTAGAGAGGTCAGTGGTGTAATAATCTGCAGGATATATCGCTATGTATCTGTCAGGAGGTAGAGGAGCAATGTTCTGCAGATCTATAGAGGTCAGTGGTGTAATAATCCGCAGGATATATCACCATGTGTCTGTCAGGAGGTAGAGGAGCAATGTTCTGCAGATCTGTAGAGAGGTCAGTGGTGTAATAATCTGCAGAATATATCACTATGTATCTGTCAGGAGGTAGAGGAGCAATGTTCTGCAGATCTGTAGAGAGGACAGTGGTGTAATAATCTGCAGAATATATCACTGTATCTGTCAGGAGGTAGAGGAGCAATGTTCTGCAGATCTGTAGAGAGGTCAGTGGTGTAATAATCTGCAGGATATATCACTATGTATCTGTCAGGAGGTAGAGGAGAAATGTTCTGCAGATCTCTAGAGGTCAGTGGTGTAATAATCTGCAGGATATATCACTATGTATCTGTCAGGAGGTAGAGGAGCAATGTTCTGCAGATCTCTAGAGAGGTCAGTGGTGTAATAATCTGCAGGATATATCACTATGTATCTGTCAGGAGGTAGAGGAGCAATGTTCTGCAGATCTGTAGAGAGGTCAGTGGTGTAATAATCTGCAGAATATATCACTATGTATCTGTCAGGAGGTAGAGGAGCGATGTTCTGCAGATCTGTAGAGAGGTCAGTGGTGTAATAATCTGCAGGATATATCACTATGTATCTGTCAGGGGGTAGAGGAGCAATGTTCTGCAGATCTGTAGAGAGGACAGTGGTGTAATAATCTGCAGGATATATCACTATGTATCTGTCAGGAGGTAAAGGAGCAATGTTCTGCAGATCTGTAGAGAGTTCAGTGGTGTGATAATCTGCAGGATATATCACTATGTATCTGTCAGGAGGTAGAGGAGCAATGTTCTGCAGATCTGTAGAGAGGTCAGTGGTGTAATAATCTGCAGGATATATCACTATGTACCTGTCAGGAGGTAGAGGAGCGATGTTCTGCAGATCTGTAGAGAGGACAGTGGTGTAATAATCTGCAGGATATATCACTATGTACCTGTCAGGAGGTAGAGGAGCGATGTTCTGCAGATCTGTAGAGAGGTCAGTGGTGTGATAATCTGCAGGATATATCACTATGTATCTGTCAGGAGGTAGAGGAGCAATGTTCTGCAGATCTCTAGAGCGGTCAGTGGTGTAATAATCTGCAGGATATATCACTATGTATATGTCAGGAGGTAGAGGAGCAATGTTCTGCAGATCTCTAGAGAGGTCAGTGGTGTAATAATCTGCAGGATATATCACTATGTATCTGTCAGGAGGTAGAGGAGCAATGTTCTGCAGATCTGTAGAGGAGGTCAGTGGTGTAATAGTCTGCAGGATATATCACTATGTATCTGTCAGGAGGTAGAGGAGCGATGTTCTGCAGATCTGTAGAGCGGTCAGTGGTGTAATAATCTGCAGGATATATCACTATGTATCTGTCAGGAGGTAGAGGAGCGATGTTCTGCAGATCTGTAGAGAGGTCAGTGGTGTAATAATCTGCAGGATATATCACTGTGTATCTGTCAGGAGGTAGAGGAGCAATGTTCTGCAGATCTGTAGAGAGGTCAGTGGTGTAATAATCTGCAGGATATATCACCATGTGTCTGTCAGGAGGTAGAGGAGCAATGTTCTGCAGATCTATAGAGGTCAGTGGTGTAATAATCCGCAGGATATATCACTATGTATCTGTCAGGAGGTAGAGGAGCAATGTTCTGCAGATCTGTAGAGAGGTCAGTGGTGTAATAATCTGCAGAATATATCACTATGTATCTGTCAGGAGGTAGAGGAGCAATGTTCTGCAGATCTGTAGAGAGGACAGTGGTGTAATAATCTGCAGAATATATCACTGTATCTGTCAGGAGGTAGAGGAGCAATGTTCTGCAGATCTGTAGAGAGGTCAGTGGTGTAATAATCTGCAGGATATATCACTATGTATCTGTCAGGAGGTAGAGGAGAAATGTTCTGCAGATCTCTAGAGGTCAGTGGTGTAATAATCTGCAGGATATATCACTATGTATCTGTCAGGAGGTAGAGGAGCAATGTTCTGCAGATCTCTAGAGAGGTCAGTGGTGTAATAATCTGCAGGATATATCACTATGTATCTGTCAGGAGGTAGAGGAGCAATGTTCTGCAGATCTGTAGAGGTCAGTGGTGTAATAATCTGCAGGATATATCACTATGTATCTGTCAGGAGGTAGAGGAGCAATGTTCTGCATATCTGTAGAGAGGTCAGTGGTGTAATAATCTGCAGGATATATCACTATGTATCTGTCAGGAGGTAGAGGTGCAATGTTCTGCAGATCTGTAGAGAGGTCAGTGGTGTAATAATCTGCAGGATATATCACCATGTGTCTGTCAGGAGGTAGAGGAGCAATGTTCTGCAGATCTATAGAGGTCAGTGGTGTAATAATCTGCAGAATATATCACTATGTATCTGTCAGGAGGTAGAGGAGCAATGTTCTGCAGATCTGTAGAGAGGACAGTGGTGTAATAATCTGCAGAATATATCACTGTATCTGTCAGGAGGTAGAGGAGCAATGTTCTGCAGATCTGTAGAGAAGTCAGTGGTGTAATAATCTGCAGGATATATCACTATGTATCTGTCAGGAGGTAGAGGAGAAATGTTCTGCAGATCTCTAGAGGTCAGTGGTGTAATAATCTGCAGGATATATCACTATGTATCTGTCAGGAGGTAGAGGAGCAATGTTCTGCAGATCTCTAGAGAGGTCAGTGGTGTAATAATCTGCAGGATATATCACTATGTATCTGTCAGGAGGTAGAGGAGCAATGTTCTGCAGATCTGTAGAGGTCAGTGGTGTAATAATCTGCATGATATATCACTATGTATCTGTCAGGAGGTAGAGGAGCAATGTTCTGCAGATCTGTAGAGAGGTCAGTGGTGTAATAGTCTGCAGGATATATCACTATGTATCTGTCAGGAGGTGGAGGAGCAATGTTCTGCAGATCTGTAGAGAGGTCAGTGGTGTAATAATCTGCAGAATATATCACTATGTATCTGTCAGGAGGTAGAGGAGCAATGTTCTGCAGATCTGTAGAGAGGTCAGTGGTGTAATAATCTGCAGGATATATCACTATGTATCTGTCAGGAGGTAGAGGAGCAATGTTCTGCAGATCTGTAGAGAGGTCAGTGGCGTAATAATCTGCAGGATATATCACTATGTATCTGTCAGGGGGTAGAGGAGCAATGTTCTGCAGATCTGTAGAGAGGTCAGTGGTGTAATAGTCTGCAGGATATATCACTATGTATGTCAGGAGGTGGAGGAGCAATGTTCTGCAGATCTGTAGAGAGGTCAGTGGTGTAATAATCTGCAGAATATATCACAATGTATCTGTCAGGAGGTAGAGGAGCAATGTTCTGCAGATCTGTAGAGAGGTCAGTGGTGTAATAATCTGCAGGATATATCACTATGTATCTGTCAGGGGGTAGAAGAGCAATGTTCTGCAGATCTGTAGAGAGGTCAGTGGTGTAATAATCTGCAGAATATATCACTATGTATCTGTCAGGAGGTAGAGGAGCGATGTTCTGCAGATCTGTAGAGAGGTCAGTGGTGTAATAATCTGCAGGATATATCACTATGTATCTGTCAGGGGGTAGAGGAGCAATGTTCTGCAGATCTGTAGAGAGGACAGTGGTGTAATAATCTGCAGGATATATCACTATGTATCTGTCAGGAGGTAAAGGAGCAATGTTCTGCAGATCTGTAGAGAGTTCAGTGGTGTGATAATCTGCAGGATATATCACTATGTATCTGTCAGGAGGTAGAGGAGCAATGTTCTGCAGATCTGTAGAGAGGTCAGTGGTGTAATAATCTGCAGGATATATCACTATGTACCTGTCAGGAGGTAGAGGAGCGATGTTCTGCAGATCTGTAGAGAGGACAGTGGTGTAATAATCTGCAGGATATATCACTATGTACCTGTCAGGAGGTAGAGGAGCGATGTTCTGCAGATCTGTAGAGAGGTCAGTGGTGTGATAATCTGCAGGATATATCACTATGTATCTGTCAGGAGGTAGAGGAGCAATGTTCTGCAGATCTCTAGAGCGGTCAGTGGTGTAATAATCTGCAGGATATATCACTATGTATATGTCAGGAGGTAGAGGAGCAATGTTCTGCAGATCTCTAGAGAGGTCAGTGGTGTAATAATCTGCAGGATATATTACTATGTATCTGTCAGGAGGTAGAGGAGCAATGTTCTGCAGATCTGTAGAGGAGGTCAGTGGTGTAATAGTCTGCAGGATATATCACTATGTATCTGTCAGGAGGTAGAGGAGCGATGTTCTGCAGATCTGTAGAGCGGTCAGTGGTGTAATAATCTGCAGGATATATCACTATGTATCTGTCAGGAGGTAGAGGAGCGATGTTCTGCAGATCTGTAGAGAGGTCAGTGGTGTAATAATCTGCAGGATATATCACTATGTATCTGTCAGGAGGTAGAGGAGCGATGTTCTGCAGATCTGTAGAGAGGTCAGTGGTGTAATAATCTGCAGGATATATCACTATGTACCTGTCAGGAGGTGGAGGAGCAATGTTCTGCAGATCTGTAGAGAGGTCAGTGGTGTAATAGTCTGCAGGATATATCACTATGTATCTGTCAGGAGGTAGAGGAGCGATGTTCTGCAGATCTCTAGAGCGGTCAGTGGTGTAATAATCTGCAGGATATATCACTATGTATCTGTCAGGAGGTAGAGGAGCGATGTTCTGCAGATCTGTAGAGAGGTCAGTGGTGTGATAATCTGCAGGATATATCACTATGTATCTGTCAGGAGGTAGAGGAGCAATGTTCTGCAGATCTCTAGAGCGGTCAGTGGTGTAATAATCTGCAGGATATATCACTATGTATCTGTCAGGAGGTAGAGGAGCAATGTTCTGCATATCTGTAGAGAGGTCAGTGGTGTAATAATCTGCAGGATATATCACTATGTACCTGTCAGGAGGTAGAGGAGCGATGTTCTGCAGATCTGTAGAGAGGTCAGTGGTGTGATAATCTGCAGGATATATCACTATGTATCTGTCAGGAGGTAGAGGAGCAATGTTCTGCAGATCTCTAGAGCGGTCAGTGGTGTAATAATCTGCAGGATATATCACTATGTACCTGTCAGGAGGTAGAGGAGCAATGTTCTGTAGAGAGGTCAGTGGTGTAATAATCTGCAGAATATATCACTATGTATCTGTCAGGAGGTAGAGGAGCGATGTTCTGCAGATCTGTAGAGAGGTCAGTGGTGTAATAATCTGCAGGATATATCACTATGTATCTGTCAGGGGGTAGAGGAGCAATGTTCTGCAGATCTGTAGAGAGGACAGTGGTGTAATAATCTGCAGGATATATCACTATGTATCTGTCAGGAGGTAAAGGAGCAATGTTCTGCAGATCTGTAGAGAGTTCAGTGGTGTGATAATCTGCAGGATATATCACTATGTATCTGTCAGGAGGTAGAGGAGCAATGTTCTGCATATCTGTAGAGAGGTCAGTGGTGTAATAATCTGCAGGATATATCACTATGTACCTGTCAGGAGGTAGAGGAGCGATGTTCTGCAGATCTGTAGAGAGGTCAGTGGTGTGATAATCTGCAGGATATATCACTATGTATCTGTCAGGAGGTAGAGGAGCAATGTTCTGCAGATCTCTAGAGCGGTCAGTGGTGTAATAATCTGCAGGATATATCACTATGTATCTGTCAGGAGGTAGAGGAGCAATGTTCTGCATATCTGTAGAGAGGTCAGTGGTGTAATAATCTGCAGGATATATCACTATGTACCTGTCAGGAGGTAGAGGAGCAATGTTCTGTAGAGAGGTCAGTGGTGTAATAATCTGCAGAATATATCACTATGTATCTGTCAGGAGGTAGAGGAGCGATGTTCTGCAGATCTGTAGAGAGGTCAGTGGTGTAATAATCTGCAGGATATATCACTATGTATCTGTCAGGGGGTAGAGGAGCAATGTTCTGCAGATCTGTAGAGAGGTCAGTGGTGTAATAATCTGCAGGATATATCACTATGTATCTGTCAGGAGGTAGAGGAGCGATGTTCTGCAGATCTGTAGAGGAGGTCAGTGGTGTAATAATCTGCAGGATATATCACTGTGTATCTGTCAGGAGGTGTCGGTCGCTCTGGCTCAGTGATTTTGCTCCCGGTGTTGGGGCCGCACATATGTCAGTTGCTGCAGAATATAACAAGACGTGAGATTCCGGCCGTGTCCTTCCCCGGGCCTCAGTCCAACACATGCGGTAATCTGGACGCAGGACGGATCCCGACGTCTCTGACTGCGGAGAGACGAGATTCCCTGTGCACTTCATTAGCGACTCAATGTGATCCATCCCCGCGCAAGCCGCTCACTGCTGTCCATGGCCCATAACTAGAGCAGTGCAATGTCCTGCAGAACTAGAGAGGTCAGGGGTGTAATAATCTGCAGGATAGATCACTATGTATCTGTCAGGAGGTAGAGGAGCAATGTTCTGCAGAACCAGTGAGGTCAGTGGTGTGATAATCTGCAGGATATATCACTATGTATCTGTCAGGAGGTAGAGGAGCAATGTTCTGCAGAACCAGAGAGGTCAGTGGTGTAATAATCTGCAGGATATATCACTATGTATCTGTCAGGAGGTAGAGGAACAATGTCCTGCAGATCTGTAGAGAGGTCAGTGGTGTAATAATCTGCAGGATATATCACTATGTATCGGGAGGTAGAGGAGCAATGCTCTGCAGTTTCTCTAGCACATGGGGCTGATGCTGTAGAGCGCACTGCTGTTTGCGTCGGTTTCGCGCTCGTGTCGCTTGTTGAGTTTTTGTTGTATAAAATGAGCAGCGAGACCGAAGAGTTAATGAGTCCAGAAGAACATCTGCTGTAAGGACCCTCATTACCATGAAGTACAGAGGAACGAACCGCGCAGCGAGGAAGCGGCTGCCACAGATCTGAGAGATCTACAAAGGAAACAATGTAACAGGACGCAGATAATATACAGACCCGGCCCCGGTGCTGGAAACAATGTAACAGGACGCAGATTCTATACAGACCCGGCCCCGGTGCTGGAAACAATGTAACAGGACGCAGATAATATACAGACCCGGCCCCGGTGCTGGAAACAATGTAACAGGACGCAGATAATATACAGACCAGGCCCCGGTGCTGGAAACAATGTAACAGGATGCAGATTCTATACAGACCTGTCCCCGGTGCTGGAAACAATGTAACAGGACGCAGATTCTATACAGACCCGGCCCCGGTGCTGGAAACAATGTAACAGGACGCAGATAATATACAGACCCGGCCCCGGTGCTGGAAACAATGTAACAGGACGCAGATTCTATACAGACCCGGCCCCGGTGCTGGAAACAATGTAACAGGACGCAGATAATATACAGACCCGGCCCCGATGCTGGAAACAATGTAACAGGACGCAGATAATATACAGACCAGGCCCCGGTGCTGGAAACAATGTAACAGGACGCAGATAATATACAGACCCGGCCCCGGTGCTGGAAACAATGTAACAGGACGCAGATAATATACAGACCCGGCCCCGATGCTGGAAACAATGTAACAGGACGCAGATTCTATACAGACCAGGCCCCGCTGCTGGAAACAATGTAACAGGACGCAGATAATATACAGACCCGGCCCCGGTGCTGGAAACAATGTAACAGGACGCAGATAATATACAGACCCGGCCCCGGTGCTGGAAACAATGTAACAGGACGCAGATTCTATACAGACCCGGCCCCGGTGCTGGAAACAATGTAACAGGACGCAGATAATATACAGACCCGGCCCTGTGCTGGAAACAATGTAACAGGATGCAGATAATATACAGACCCGGCCCCGGTGCTGGAAACAATGTAACAGGACGCAGATAATATACAGACCCGGCCCCGATGCTGGAAACAATGTAACAGGACGCAGATAATATACAGACCCGGCCCCGGTGCTGGAAACAATGTAACAGGACGCAGATAATATACAGACCCGGCCCCGGTGCTGGAAACAATGTAACAGGACGCAGATTATATACAGACCCGGCCCCGGTGCTGGAAACAATGTAACAGGACGCAGATTCTATACAGACCCGGCCCCGGTGCTGGAAACAATGTAACAGGACGCAGATAATATACAGACCCGGCCCCGGTGCTGGAAACAATGTAACAGGACGCAGATAATATACAGGCCCGGCCCCGGTGCTGGAAACAATGTAACAGGACGCAGATTATATACAGACCCGGCCCCGATGCTGGAAACAATGTAACAGGACGCAGATTATATACAGACCCGGCCCCGGTGCTGGAAACAATGTAACAGGACGCAGATTCTATACAGACCCGGCCCCGGTGCTGGAAACAATGTAACAGGACGCAGATAATATACAGGCCCGGCCCCGGTGCTGGAAACAATGTAACAGGACGCAGATAATATACAGGCCCGGCCCCGGTGCTGGAAACAATGTAACAGGACGCAGATTATATACAGACCCGGCCCCGGTGCTGGAAACAATGTAACAGGACGCAGATTATATACAGATCCGGCCCCGGTGCTGGAAACAATGTAACAGGATGCAGATTCTATACAGACCCGGCCCCGGTGCTGGAAACAATGTAACAGGACGCAGATAATATACAGACCCGGCCCCGGTGCTGGAAACAATGTAACAGGACGCAGATTCTATACAGACCCTGCCCCGGTGCTGGAAACAATGTAACAGGACGCAGATAATATACAGACCCTGCCCCGGTGCTGGAAACAATGTAACAGGACGCAGATAATATACAGACCCGGCCCCGGTGCTGGAAACAATGTAACAGGACGCAGATAATATACAGACCCGGCCCCGGTGCTGGAAACAATGTAACAGGACGCAGATTCTATACAGACCCGGCCCCGGTGCTGGAAACAATGTAACAGGACGCAGATTCTATACAGACCCGGCCCCGATGCTGGAAACAATGTAACAGGACGCAGATAATATACAGACCAGGCCCCGGTGCTGGAAACAATGTAACAGGATGCAGATTCTATACAGACCCGGCCCCGGTGTTGGAAACAATGTAACAGGACGCAGATTCTATACAGACCCTGCCCCGGTGCTGGAAACAATGTAACAGGACGCAGATAATATACAGACCCGGCCCCGGTGCTGGAAACAATGTAACGACGCAGATTCTATACAGACCCTGCCCCGGTGCTGGAAACAATGTAACAGGACGCAGATAATATACAGACCCGGCCCCGGTACTGGAAACAATGTAACAGGACGCAGATAATATACAGACCCGGCCCCGGTGCTGGAAACAATGTAACAGGACGCAGATAATATACAGACCCCTCCCCGGTGCTGGAAACAATGTAACAGGACGCAGATAATATACAGACCCGGCCCCGGTGCTGGAAACAATGTAACAGGACGCAGATAATATACAGACCCGGCCCCGGTGCTTGAAACAATGTAACAGGACGCAGATTCTATACAGACCCGGCCCCGGTGCTGGAAACAATGTAACGACGCAGATTCTATACAGACCAGGCCCCGGTGCTGGAAACAATGTAACAGGACGCAGATAATATACAGACCCGGCCCCGGTGCTGGAAACAATGTAACAGGACGCAGATAATATACAGACCCGGCCCCGGTGCTGGAAACAATGTAACAGGACGCAGATTATATACAGACCCGGCCCCGGTGCTGGAAACAATGTAACAGGACGCAGATAATATACAGACCCGGCCCCGGTGCTGGAAACAATGTAACAGGACGCAGATTCTATACAGACCCGGCCCCGGTGCTGGAAACAATGTAACAGGATGCAGATAATATACAGACCCGGCCCCGGTGCTGGAAACAATGTAACAGGACGCAGATAATATACAGACCCGGCCCCGGTGCTGGAAACAATGTAACAGGACGCAGATAATATACAGACCTGGCCCCGGTGCTGGAAACAATGTAACAGGACGCAGATAATATACAGACCCGGCCCCGGTGCTGGAAACAATGTAACAGGACGCAGATAATATACAGACCCGGCCCCGGTGCTGGAAACAATGTAACAGGACGCAGATAATATACAGACCCGGCCCCGGTGCTGGAAACAATGTAACAGGATGCAGATAATATACAGACCCGGCCCCGGTGCTGGAAACAATGTAACAGGACGCAGATAATATACAGACCCGGCCCCGGTGCTGGAAACAATGTAACAGCACCGCTTCATCTCAGATGTTGGACATTTTTTTTTTTTTATTACAAAAATAGAGCCCGGACTGCGCTGCGTTTTACAGTGATCGGTATTTTCAGATTCGGCGCTATGTGCGGGCGGTGATGATCCAGACCAGGGGTTCACCTACGTCTCGCCCCCCTCGTGCTCTCCTTGGTTTCATCCTCTACCCAAATACGTTTTGATTGGTCAGCCAGCTTCCCGTGTGCGTGACATCAGCCTATCAGGTTCCAAGGCCAGAAACAGGAAATGCTGGGAAGTGCAGGTGATTGATGACATCATTGAGGGAGGAAGTAGCTAACTTCTCTTCCTGTTTGGTTTTCCGCCTGAGACAACTGCAGGAAAGTAAGGCTCTGTTCACACGCGTAACAAAAAACCGCTGTAAATATGGAGCAGGATGCAGATAATATACAGACCCGGCCCCGGTGCTGGAAACAATGTAACAAGACGCACATAATATACAGACCCGGCCCCGGTGCTGGAAACAATGTAACAGGACGCAGATTCTATACAGACCCGGCCCCGGTGCTGGAAACAATGTAACAGGACGCAGATAATATACAGACCCGGCCCCGGTGCTGGAAACAATGTAACAGGACGCAGATAATATACAGACCCGGCCCCGGTGCTGGAAACAATGTAACAGGACGCAGATTCTATACAGACCAGGCCCCGGTGCTGGAAACAATGTAACAGGACGCAGATAATATACAGACCCGGCCCCGGTGCTGGAAACAATGTAACAAGACGCACATAATATACAGACCCGGCCCCGGTGCTGGAAACAATGTAACAGGACGCAGATAATATACAGACCCGGCCCCGGTGCTGGAAATAATGTAACAGGACGCAGATTATATACAGACCCGGCCCCGATGCTGGAAACAATGTAACAGGACGCAGATTATATACAGACCCGGCCCCGGTGCTGGAAACAATGTAACAGGACGCAGATTCTATACAGACCAGGCCCCGGTGCTGGAAACAATGTAACAGGACGCAGATAAAATGCAGACCCGGCCCCGGTGCTGGAAACAATGTAACAGATCGCAGATAATATACAGGCCCGGCCCCGGTGCTGGAAACAATGTAACAGGACGCAGATAATATACAGACCCGGCCCCGGTGCTGGAAACAATGTAACAGGACGCAGATAATATACAGGCCCGGCCCCGGTGCTGGAAACAATGTAACAGGACGCAGATTATATACAGACCCGGCCCCGGTGCTGGAAACAATGTAACAGGACGCAGATTCTATACAGACCCGGCCCCGGTGCTGGAAACAATGTAACAGGACGCAGGTTCTATACAGACCCGGCCCCGGTGCTGGAAACAATGTAACAGGACGCAGATTCTATACAGACCCTGCCCCGGTGCTGGAAACAATGTAACAGGACGCAGATAATATACAGACCCTGCCCCGGTGCTGGAAACAATGTAACAGGACGCAGATAATATACAGACCCGGCCCCGGTGCTGGAAACAATGTAACAGGACGCAGATTATATACAGACCCGGCCCCGGTGCTGGAAACAATGTAACAGGACGCAGATAATATACAGACCCGGCCCCGGTGCTGGAAACAATGTAACAGGACGCAGATTCTATACAGACCCGGCCCCGGTGCTGGAAACAATGTAACAGGATGCAGATAATATACAGACCCGGCCCCGGTGCTGGAAACAATGTAACAGGACGCAGATAATATACAGACCTGGCCCCGGTGCTGGAAACAATGTAACAGGACGCAGATAATATACAGACCAGGCCCCGGTGCTGGAAACAATGTAACAGGACGCAGATAATATACAGACCCGGCCCCGATGCTGGAAACAATGTAACAGGACGCAGATAATATACAGACCAGGCCCCGGTGCTGGAAACAATGTAACAGGACGCAGATAATTTACAGACCCGGCCCCGGTGCTGGAAACAATGTAACAGGATGCAGATAATATACAGACCCGGCCCCGGTGCTGGAAACAATGTAACAGGACGCAGATAATATACAGACCCGGCCCCGGTGCTGGAAACAATGTAACAGGACGCAGATAATATACAGACCCGGCCCCGGTGCTGGAAACAATGTAACAGGACGCAGATTCTATACAGACCAGGCCCCGGTGCTGGAAACAATGTAACAGGACGCAGATAATATACAGACCCGGCCCCGGTGCTGGAAACAATGTAACAAGACGCACATAATATACAGACCCGGCCCCGGTGCTGGAAACAATGTAACAGGACGCAGATAATATACAGACCCGGCCCCGGTGCTGGAAACAATGTAACAGGACGCAGATAATATACAGACCCGGCCCCGATGCTGGAAACAATGTAACAGGACGCAGATTATATACAGACCCGGCCCCGGTGCTGGAAATAATGTAACAGGACGCAGATTATATACAGACCCGGCCCCGATGCTGGAAACAATGTAACAGGACGCAGATTATATACAGACCCGGCCCCGGTGCTGGAAACAATGTAACAGGACGCAGATTCTATACAGACCAGGCCCCGGTGCTGGAAACAATGTAACAGGACGCAGATAATATGCAGACCCGGCCCCGGTGCTGGAAACAATGTAACAGATCGCAGATAATATACAGGCCCGGCCCCGGTGCTGGAAACAATGTAACAGGACGCAGATAATATACAGACCCGGCCCCGGTGCTGGAAACAATGTAACAGGACGCAGATAATATACAGGCCCGGCCCCGGTGCTGGAAACAATGTAACAGGACGCAGATTATATACAGACCCGGCCCCGGTGCTGGAAACAATGTAACAGGACGCAGATTCTATACAGACCCGGCCCCGGTGCTGGAAACAATGTAACAGGACGCAGGTTCTATACAGACCCGGCCCCGGTGCTGGAAACAATGTAACAGGACGCAGATTCTATACAGACCCTGCCCCGGTGCTGGAAACAATGTAACAGGACGCAGATAATATACAGACCCTGCCCCGGTGCTGGAAACAATGTAACAGGACGCGGATAATATACAGACCCGGCCCCGGTGCTGGAAACAATGTAACAGGACGCAGATTATATACAGACCCGGCCCCGGTGCTGGAAACAATGTAACAGGACGCAGATAATATACAGACCCGGCCCCGGTGCTGGAAACAATGTAACAGGACGCAGATTCTATACAGACCCGGCCCCGGTGCTGGAAACAATGTAACAGGATGCAGATAATATACAGACCCGGCCCCGGTGCTGGAAACAATGTAACAGGACGCAGATAATATACAGACCTGGCCCCGGTGCTGGAAACAATGTAACAGGACGCAGATAATATACAGACCAGGCCCCGGTGCTGGAAACAATGTAACAGGACGCAGATAATATACAGACCCGGCCCCGATGCTGGAAACAATGTAACAGGACGCAGATAATATACAGACCAGGCCCCGGTGCTGGAAACAATGTAACAGGACGCAGATAATTTACAGACCCGGCCCCGGTGCTGGAAACAATGTAACAGGATGCAGATAATATACAGACCCGGCCCCGGTGCTGGAAACAATGTAACAGGACGCAGATAATATACAGACCCGGCCCCGGTGCTGGAAACAATGTAACAGGACGCAGATTATATACAGACCCGGCCCCGGTGCTGGAAACAATGTAACAGGACGCAGATAATATACAGACCTGGCCCCGGTGCTGGAAACAATGTAACAGGACGCAGATAATATACAGACCAGGCCCCGGTGCTGGAAACAATGTAACAGGACGCAGATAATATACAGACCCGGCCCCGATGCTGGAAACAATGTAACAGGACGCAGATAATATACAGACCAGGCCCCGGTGCTGGAAACAATGTAACAGGACGCAGATAATTTACAGACCCGGCCCCGGTGCTGGAAACAATGTAACAGGACGCAGATAATATACAGACCCGGCCCCGGTGCTGGAAACAATGTAACAGGACGCAGATAATATACAGACCCGGCCCCGGTGCTGGAAACAATGTAACAGGACGCAGATAATATACAGACCCGACCCCGGTGCTGGAAACAATGTAACAGGACGCAGATTATATACAGACCCGGCCCCGGTGCTGGAAACAATGTAACAGGACGCAGATAATATACAGACCCGGCCCCGGTGCTGGAAACAATGTAACAGGACGCAGATTCTATACAGACCCGGCCCCGGTGCTGGAAACAATGTAACAGGACGCAGATAATATACAGACCCGGCCCCGGTGCTGGAAACAATGTAACAGGACGCAGATAATATACAGACCCGGCCCCGGTGCTGGAAACAATGTAACAGGACGCAGATAATATACAGACCTGGCCCCGGTGCTGGAAACAATGTAACAGGACGCAGATTCTATACAGACCCGGCCCCGGTGCTGGAAACAATGTAACAGGACGCAGATAATATACAGACCCGGCCCCGGTGCTGGAAACAATGTAACAGGACGCAGATAATATACAGACCCGGCCCCGGTGCTGGAAACAATGTAACAGGACGCAGATAATATACAGACCTGGCCCCGGTGCTGGAAACAATGTAACAGGACGCAGATAATATACAGACCCGGCCCCGGTGCTGGAAACAATGTAACAGGACGCAGATAATATACAGACCCGGCCCCGGTGCTGGAAACAATGTAACAGGACGCAGATAATATACAGACCCGGCCCCGGTGCTGGAAACAATGTAACAGGACGCAGATAATATACAGACCCGGCCCCGGTGCTGGAAACAATGTAACAGGATGCAGATAATATACAGACCCGGCCCCGGTGCTGGAAACAATGTAACAGGACGCAGATAATATACAGACCCGGCCCCGGTGCTGGAAACAATGTAACAGGACGCAGATAATATACAGACCCGGCCCCGGTGCTGGAAACAATGTAACAGGACGCAGATAATATACAGACCCGGCCCCGGTGCTGGAAACAATGTAACAGAACGCAGATTCTATACAGACCCGGCCCCGGTGCTGGAAACAATGTAACAGGACGCAGATAATATACAGACCCGGCCCCGGTGCTGGAAACAATGTAACAGGACGCAGATTCTATACAGACCCGGCCCCGGTGCTGGAAACAATGTAACAGGATGCAGATAATATACAGACCCGGCCCCGGTGCTGGAAACAATGTAACAGGACGCAGATAATATACAGACCCGGCCCCGGTGCTGGAAACAATGTAACAGGACGCAGATTATATACAGACCCGGCCCCGGTGCTGGAAACAATGTAACAGGATGCAGATAATATACAGACCCGGCCCCGGTGCTGGAAACAATGTAACAGGACGCAGATAATATACAGACCTGGCCCCGGTGCTGGAAACAATGTAACAGGACGCAGATAATATACAGACCCGGCCCGGTGCTGGAAACAATGTAACAGGACGCAGATAATATACAGACCCGGCCCCGGTGCTGGAAACAATGTAACAGGACGCAGATTCTATACAGACCAGGCCCCGGTGCTGGAAATAATGTAACAGGACGCAGATAATATACAGACCCGGCCCCGGTGCTGGAAACAATGTAACAGGACGCAGATAATATACAGACCCGGCCCGGTGCTGGAAACAATGTAACAGGACGCAGATAATATACAGACCCGGCCCGGTGCTGGAAACAATGTAACAGGACGCAGATAATATACAGACCCGGCCCCGGTGCTGGAAACAATGTAACAGGACGCAGATTCTATACAGACCAGGCCCCGGTGCTGGAAATAATGTAACAGGACGCAGATAATATACAGACCCGGCCCCGGTGCTGGAAACAATGTAACAGGATGCAGATTCTATACAGACCAGGCCCCGCTGCTGCAAATAACGGGGCAGATGTATCAAGACCGGTGCTTCTGAAAAACGAGTGCTGGAATCTGATTGGCTGATATGGGCGACTGCTCCACTTTTCCTCGCAGGAGTTTTGATAAATCCCTCCCGTTTCCTTCTGTAATTCCTCAGCGACTAATCACGCGATGACGCAGTAATGGCGACCGCCACTTCTGGACTGACGGTGAAATGACTAGTAGAGACGCGTTCCGATGACGATTGATCGTGGCGTTCTTATTCGCTGCACTCAATAAACTGTCATTAGGGGGACGAGCGCGCGGCGTCCGGGATCATTTATAAAGATCAATGTTCGGTTTTGTGATCTTCAGTAATTGTCGGGTGACCGGCGCGTTCAGCGGCAGCGACATTTCACCGCTTCATCTCAGATGTTGGACATTTTTTTTTTTTTATTACAAAAATAGAGCCCGGACTGCGCTGCGTTTTACAGTGATCGGTATTTTCAGATTCGGCGCTATGTGCGGGCGGTGATGATCCAGACCAGGGGTTCACCTACGTCTCGCCCCCCTCGTGCTCTCCTTGGTTTCATCCTCTACCCAAATACGTTTTGATTGGTCAGCCAGCTTCCCGTGTGCGTGACATCAGCCTATCAGGTTCCAAGGCCAGAAACAGGAAATGCTGGGAAGTGCAGGTGATTGATGACATCATTGAGGGAGGAAGTAGCTAACTTCTCTTCCTGTTTGGTTTTCCACCTGAGACAACTGCAGGAAAGTAAGGCTCTGTTCACACGCGTAACAAAAAACCGCTGTAAATATGGAGCTTTTCAAGGGAAAACAGCCTCTGATTTTGATCCGTTTTTTGCAGCGTTTTTGGAGCGGTTTTTCTATTGAGTCAATAAATAACGGCTCAAAGAGTGACATGCGCTCATATTTACGAGGCGTTTTTTTACCCGGTCGTTTTTAGATACAGCCACATAACAAACGCCCCGTGGGAACGGAACGCCAATCAATGGGCAGATGTTTGGAGGCGTTCAGCCCCCGCATTTTTAGCCGTTTTTCGGGGCGTTTGCGGTCGTGTGAACATCCCCTAAAGGGGACACCAGATTCTGCTCAATTCTTCTCCGACATCTTAACTTCTTCATTGACGCCCTTCACATCTGACCGACTACGGGACGCGTGTCCTTACTGTGATTGGTCGATACTCTTAATAGTTACACATTTCGGAAGCGATATTTGACATTGAGCATGGCGGTCACTTCTGGGGGATCACAGGTCGTTACTATAGTTACCATTAATCGTCTTGATTATGGGATGATCGCAGATCGTTATGAGACTTCATGTTTTATCTCATTCACAGTCTGAGGCCTCATGCACACGACCTGTAATAACGGGCTCATAGATTTCTATTGGCCACGGGTACCTTCCCGTTTTCTTACAGGAAGGTGCCCGTGCCGTTGAAAAAGATAGAACATGTCCTATTTCAGGCCGTAATTACGGCACGGGCAGCCCATAGAAGTGAATGGGGCTCCCGTAATGACGGGAGCGTTGCTAGGAGACGTCAGTAAATAGTCACTGTCCAGGGTGCTGAAAGAGTTAAGCGATCGGCAGTAACTGTTTCTGCACCCTGGACAGTGACTACCGATCCCAATATACATGTATCTGTAAAAAAAAATGAAGTTCAGACTTACCGAGAACTCCCTGCGTCTGTCTCCAGTCCGGCTTCCCAGGATGACGTTTCAGTCTTAGTGACGGCTGCAGCCAATCACAGGCCAATCACAGGCTGCAGCCTATCACAGGCCAATCACAGGCTGCAGCCAATCACAGGCCAATCACAGGCTGCAGCCAATCACAGGCCAATCACAGGCTGCAGCCACTCACAGGCCAATCACAGGCGGCAGCCAATCACAGGCTGCAGCCAATCACAGGCCAATCACAGGCTGCAGCCAATCACAGGCCAATCACAGGCTGCAGCCAATCACAGGCCAATCACAGGCTGCAGCCAATCACAGGCCAATCACAGGCTGCAGCCAATCACAGGCTGCAGCCACTCACAGGCCAATCACAGGCGGCAGCCAATCACAGGCCAATCACAGGCTGCAGCCAATCACAGGCTGCAGCCAATCACAGGCCAATCACAGGCTGCAGCCAATCACAGGCCAATCACAGGCTGCAGCCAATCACAGGCCAATCACAGGCTGCAGCCAATCACAGGCCAATCACAGGCTGCAGCCAATCACAGGCCAATCACAGGCTGCAGCCAATCACAGGTCAATCACAGGCTGCAGCCAATCACAGGCCAATCACAGGCTGCAGCCAATCACAGGCCAATCACAGGCTGCAGCCAATCACAGGCCAATCACAGGCTGCAGCCAATCACAGGCCAATCACAGGCTGCAGCCAATCACAGGCCAATCACAGGCGGCGGCCAATCACAGGCGGCAGCCAATCACAGGCCAATCACAGGCTGCAGCGGTCACATGGACTGCTGCGTCATCCAGGGAGGTCGGGCTGGATGTCAAGAGAGGGACGCGTCACCAAGACAACGGCCGGGTAAGTATGAATTTCTTTTACTTTTACCTCGAAAAGGGCTGCCCCTTCTCTCTATCCTGCACTGATAGAGAGAAGGGGCTGCCGATTAGTGCAGTGCAATTTTGCATCGAAAACGTGCGCGTAAATACGGGTGGAATACGGGTGACACCGGACCCGTATTTACGCCAGTATTTACGGGTGGGAAAAAATAAGGTCGTGTGCATGAGGCCTAAACAGCCGCCATGATGTCCGTTGCATGATCTTCTCCCGGCAGCCCCCATAAGTCCCTGCCCATCCCCCGGCAGCCCCCTATAGGTTACTATTGCTACATTGTCACTGTTGATCATCACAGGTTTAATTTCATATAATTTCCAGTCCCTGTTTTCGGGGACCTCCTCCCCCTATAGCTTTGTTTATCCTGAGTCACCTGGTTCATGAATAGAATGCCAGGTCTGCAGTGAAGACTGACACTGGAACAGGCGGAGGATGTAACTACATAACAATACAAGCTCCTGATATTTGTGGTCCGTGTAACCCGCTTGCCAGCCATATTTATTTTTGAATGACAATTGTGACGTGTTCGCTGATCGGGATTGTGGGAAGCAGCGGTGGACGCCATCTTGGTTGCCGCCATCTTTCCCAGATCCAATGATGGAGCAGCAGAATATATGAGGCTTGTATTTGCGGGGGGGGGGGCTATGACGGGGGAGGGGGCTCTGTAACTTTCCTCCCACGTATATTACATAAGATGAAACTCAGGATATTGCGCTATGGACGGCCGCTCCCAGTCTACGGTCCCATTGTCCGGTGGTCCCTCTCCCTTCATGTTCCATTGTGTCCCGGAGGTTGTGATAAAGATCTGGTGCGGAGACCATTGACCCCTCACCTGTGACCTCTTGTAGGATGACGACCCCTCTGTTCCCGCACTCGGAGCCTTTGATTCCAGGAGACAAATTGCCATTTTACTGCTGGAATAATGAAGACTTTATAATTGGGGGGAGGGGATGGGCCGCTGCGTGCCCTTTGGGGCCTTGTCATCTGATTGTGCTGCCGTTGTACGAGTCATCTGGCGATCATTCTGATCTGAGCGGCTATAAACTGGACAGACGGGGGCGCTGTCGTGGTGAGCGCTGCAGAAAAGCACTGAATGCGCCCGTGACACGGTAACAGCCTGACATTGCAGTCCAGACAAGAACATGGGGGCCCAGGCAGTGACATGACGCCTGCTGGAGTGCCCACGGGCGAATCACTGCCATGTGCCCGAGCTGTCCCTCCGCGCTCTTCTGTTAGGCTGGAGTCACACGAGCACATTAACGTCCGTAAAGGACGGACGTATTTCGGGCGGAAGTCCCGGACCGAACTCAGTGCAGGGAGCCGGGCTCCTAGCATCATAGTTATGTACGACGCTGGGAGTCCCTGCCTCGCTGCAGGACAACTGTCCCGTACTGTCATCATGTCTTCAGCACGGGACAGTAGTCCCACGGAGTGGCAGCATCGGTCCGGGACTTCCGCCCAAAATACGTCTGTCCATTACGGACGTTAATGTGCTTGTGTGAACCCAGCCTTTACAGACGGCGTGCGAAATAATGACCCGCAGGGACTCCACGTCCCGCCATTCCTTGTCCGTACGCCGGGCAGCGCTGTGTGACTTGTATTGTGTAACTAAACTAAGCAGCCGCTTGTTACAATGTATCAGTGCTCCTGTGCGTCACACATAAAGGATTGTCTACTCTGACACATTGTAACAAACTCTCAGCTGAGGGTCGTAGCCTGAGGATGATGATGATGAGCGCGCACATAGAAATGCGCAATTTTTATGATAAACTTTATTAAATTTAAGCCGCAAAACACAAAATATCACGACTGAAACGTCCTGCGCGACGCGTCTCTGACCTCATGACGGCCGCTGCGTCCGGCACAAAAACAAATAACTGCGCGGACACAATTATTATTATTATTATTTATTTCTGTTTTTGCATTTTTCATAAAATAAAAATGAATGTAAATGAAAGGCTGATGAATATTGAGTGAAGAATGGCGGCGACGTAACGTAGAACGGATCCCGCCAATGATAAAGCCTTACGCTGGTCCTCAAGGGGTTAAACTGACAAATGTCCAACGGCCTGAGAGAGTCATGTGACCTTCGCCGCCGCGCTGTCGTCCATCCCGTCTATTGTAAAGCGTCTTTTCTATGGCGTCCGCCATGTGCGGTCTCCGCGCTCTCCCGGACCTCCGGCAGATCTACTAAACATGGCGACCGCGGAGGAGGCCGGGCCACGTCCGCACTCACATCACAGGGGACGTTCCAGGTCACAAGTTCATTTCCTCGTCTCCTCACACATGGCGGCGGCGGGCGTCCATTATCCGCGTCGTCCTCATTCCTTCCGCAGCTTTGTTTTCAGCTCTGAAGTCTTTGTTACCGTCATTGTGATGCCCCCGGACATGGTGGCGACGCAGCAGTAACTTGTAACAATGTATCAGTGTGGACGTTCCTCTGGGGTAAACACATCAGCAGGACTTCTTCTGTCATGATAGTTTGTTACAATGTATCAGTGCAGGTAACATGTATCCATCTGCAGTCCAGGATGTTCAGCTCACAGGGACTTGTTTATGCTTCATACAATTGTACCAAAACCTCAGCTGTGAGAAGTATTGAGTCAGGATAGGTTTTCAGCCTCCAGATGTTAACAGATATTCTGACAGCAAGCAGAGATATAAAAAAAAAGGACACTACTTATCTTTATCTGATGGTCTAAGCTCCATAGCTGCAGTCACAATTTTGCAGCTTCAGAGCTGAAATCTCCCAGAATTCCCTGCTTGTTCAGTTTGCACAGACTTTTCTCTGGTGATTTGCATCTTGGGAAGTGTCGTCTGATGTGGGAAAAACAAACTGCCCCCTGCATTACAGGAACCGGGCTAAGCTCATTGGGTGAATGTCTGAATACAACCTTACTGACTGTTTCCAATAGCAATGACACCATTATTAATGCGGAAGGTAATGTAAGATGGGCTAAAAAAAGACCCTTCCACGTGCCATTGTCATGACTTATTCCCCACGCAGCAGTGACGGGGCCAGAGATCCCCCAGTCCTGATGGAGGAAGTCGTGATCATTGCTGACGGGCTCCCGCTTCTAGTCAGATCCTATTTGAAAGGAAAGTCTCTGATGATGATCCATTTAGCGACTTTTGTCAGTGTTCTGAGCGTCTCGTATAGAAATACTGACGATCCGCGCCGCGTCTGCCATGACCTGTGTAAAGTGCGTCGTGTGCCCTCGTTGTGACCTATTAATAAAGTACAAAACTGTCATTCATCTTCCTAAATGAGCGAAGAAAGAGACTGGGACGCCACTGCAGCTCCGCAATAAATGATTATAAATGAAAGATGTCAGGACAGGAGGATGAAGAAAGGCGGCGTAATCCCGTATAACGAGCGAATGTTACCCCTCATCTTATTCTGTGTGTGTGTATATATATATAATGCACAGTACTACTTCTCCTGTCCTGTATACTGGGTGTAATTCTCAGTATCTGTATTATTCTGTATATATACACTGCACAGTACCACTTCTCCTGTCCTGTATACTGGGTGTAATTCTCAGTATCTGTATTATTCTGTATATATATACACTGCACAGTACCACTTCTCCTGTCCTGTATACTGGGTGTAATTCTCAGTATCTGTATTATTCTGTATATACACTGCACAGTACCACTTCTCCTGTCCTGTATACTGGGTGTAATTCTCAGTATCTGTATTATTCTGTATATATGGACACTGCACAGTATCACTTCCCCTGTCCTGTATACTGGGTGTAATTCTCAGTATCTGTATTATTCTGTATATACACTGCACAGTACCACTTCTCCTGTCTTGTATACTGGGTGTAATTCTCAGTATCTGTATTATTCTGTATATATGTACACTGCACAGTACCACTTCTCCTGTCCTGTATACTGGGTGTAATTCTCAGTATCTGTATTATTCTGTATATATGGACACTGCACAGTACCACTTCTCCTGTCTTGTATACTGGGTGTAATTCTCAGTATCTGTATTATTCTGTATATATGTACACTGCACAGTACCACTTCTCCTGTCCTGTATACTGGGTGTAATTCTCAGTATCTGTATTATTCTGTATATATGGACACTGCACAGTACCACTTCTCCTGTCCTGTATACTGGGTGTAATTCTCAGTATCTGTATTATTCTGTATATATGTACACTGCACAGTACCACTTCTCCTGTCCTGTATACTGGGTGTAATTCTCAGTATCTGTATTATTCTGTATATATGGACACTGCACAGTACCACTTCTCCTGTCTTGTATACTGGGTGTAATTCTCAGTATCTGTATTATTCTGTATATATGTACACTGCACAGTACCACTTCTCCTGTCCTGTATACTGGGTGTAATTCTCAGTATCTGTATTATTCTGTATATATGGACACTGCACAGTACCACTTCTCCTGTCCTGTATACTGGGTGTAATTCTCAGTATCTGTATTATTCTGTATATATGGACACTGCACAGTACTACTTCTCATCTTTTTAATAAATGTTAACAAACATACACATGCCATAAATCTGCACATACAATACACGGGTCAAAAACCAACACAAAATGAACAAGTTATAAACACATTATGAATCTCGGCCGTCTCCTCTCTGGTCCAGATCACATTCCTACCAGCACTCAGTCTTCTGTATTATAACTCACATCATCCACACATCACTCTCATCATCCACACATCACTCATCATCCACACGTCACTCACATCAGTATAAATACAAATACACAAAACTCATAGTCACAGCATCAATCCAGATGCCTCAAAAGAACAAAATCAGTAACAGTCTAAAAAATAAAATAAATAAAATTGTTAAACCACAATAAAAACAAAAACTGACCCTAACCGGTCCATGTGCCCATCAAAATATATTAACCAAGGAAAAATGAGAAATTCCTACATGAGAAAACACAACATGAGCCTAATCGGCAAATAACCTCCCCCTTTTTTTTTTATTTTTTTTTTTTTTTATATTTTTTGTATTTTTTATTTTTTTTTTACATTTTTAAATGTTTTTTTTTTTTTTTTTTTTTTTTTTTCCCTCCACCCTTTTTCTTAACCACAAATCCGCAATATGAATACCAATTAGTAACCAATATATACAATATATACAAAACAATACTGAACATACATATATATATATAATATCTACATTATACCCAATTCAAGACCAATGTCCAGTCCAAAGTCCTTACCTAAGCTCCGACCGACACCATCGTCCATCCTTCAATGTCTCTTTGATCGGGCCCGGCTTTTTCTTATTATTTGAACCCCCCTTTCCCCCCTCCCCACCTAACACCTAACCCCCTCACATCTATACAAAAATACTACACTCTACAAGATATAGTAAGTAAAGACTCAGCCTGTACAATGGCCTACATTACCTGACATAACACATAAAACATCCTTAACAAATCCTACCCACAAGGCCCTGGTTCGGTACCTGCAAGCCCTATATCCATCATCAACTATACAGAAAACAAAAAGCTACAGTGACAGCATTAGCCCCTCACCAGGAATAGAGACGACTAGACTAGGGCACGCTGAAGGAGAAACCCCTCCAAAGCATGGAGGCCCTACTCGTGCCCAGTCTCTCGAACTCCAAAGAACGAACCTTCCCCAGGTCACCGAGAATGTTCCTCACCACCTCTTCCTCCGGGAGGGTTTTTTGTCTGGTTGATACAAAACACCGTGCGTTCCACGTGCCGTACCTGACCGCTAAGCTGACTAAGAATAAAGTGCCCCGATCTCGACCACCCAGGTGTCTGAATGTTCCATAGGCCCATTCCGCATAGGAGAGACCGGTCAGACCAGGCCAACCAATGGAGGCACCCACCCTGCTGTAGACCCCTGTATTGAGGGGACAATGAAGCAGGAAGTGCTCCATGCTTTCCAGCACGCCGCCACACTCCTCCCGGGGACAACCCCTTTCCTCAGGGTTCCTGTGTTTCAAGTTGTCCCTCACATACAGTTTCCCATGGAAGCAACGCCAAGCCAAGTCCCAAAACTTTAAAGGGATCCTACTAGAATTTAAAACCCTCAAACCAACCTCCAGATCCCGACTTGGGCAGTCCCTGAGCGCCAGGGGCTTCTGGAAATGGGTCAACAGAACTCTGTTGTCAAGGAGCCTCCTTGACAGAGTCCTGATCTCCCACATCCCCAGACCCCACCGGCGAATTGTTTTCAGAACCACGGTAGCGTAAGCCGGAAGATGCCCATGCGGCGTGCGAAGGTCCTTCACTTGCCCTCCTGTCTCCCATTCCTGGAAGAAAGGCCGAAACCACCCCCTGCAGGAGACTACCCACGGAGGAGCCCTCTCTTGCCAGAGGTTTGACATGTTGATCTTTACAAAGGTATTAACCAGGAATACCACAGGGTTGACCATACACAACCCCCCTAGTCTCCTCGTACGGTATGTCACCTCCCTCTTGACTAGGTTCAGCTTATTCCCCCATAACATCTGGAAGAACAAGCTGTAGACCCGAGTCCAGA
Organism: Rhinoderma darwinii; assembly: GCF_050947455.1. Lineage (NCBI taxonomy): Eukaryota > Metazoa > Chordata > Amphibia > Anura > Rhinodermatidae > Rhinoderma > Rhinoderma darwinii. Next base: position 2,631,214 of record NC_134697.1, on the reverse strand, counting down.
GAGGTTCTGGCAAGATGCAGACACTGCCCAAATAGATTAACAAAGGGAGCAGGTAAGTTTTGATCAAGTTGACCCTTTCCCTGAGGGTCAAAGACCAACCCTTCCACTGGTCGACCTTCTGAGCGGCGATCTTTAGCCTGCTGTCCCAATTTTGTTTGGGGTAATCCCCCTGGCCAAATTCGATGCCGAGAATTTTTACAAACTCCTGAGGCCCTGGAAGAGTGTCCGAGAGATCAAAGGTAGGATCTCCCCCTCCCAGCCAGAGACTCTTACACTTATCCTGGTTGATCATGGACCCGGATGCCTCCGAGTAGCGGTCAACTTCAGACATCACCCACTCTGCCTCCCCTCTCGAGGACACAAAGACGGTGACGTCATCCGCATACGCCACCACTCTCAGAGTGGCTTCCGAGGCTGCCAAGTCCATGCTGACTCCCACCAACGGTCCACGATCTACCCTCCTAAGGAAGGGGTCAATCGCGAACACGTATAAAAGCGGGCTCAGCGGGCAACCCTGGCGAACCCCAGACCCAACCTCAAAAGAGCGGCCAATCCAACCGTTCACAAGCGGAAAACTCTCTGCCCCTGCATACAAGATCTTAAGCCAATCAACAAACCCCCCCGGCAGACCATACCTCAGAAGGACCGACCAGAGATACTCGTGATCAACCCGATCAAACGCTTTTGCCTGATCCAAGGACAGCAAGTACCCCTTCCAACGGCCCGCCCTACTCTGCTCCACTGCCTCTCGGACACCGAGTACAGCGCTAAACGCGCTGCGGCCTGGAACAGAGCAATGCTGAGCCCCCGAAAGGAGCCGGGGTGCAAATTTCACCAGCCGATTAAACAGCACCTTTGCCAGAACCTTTCTGTCCACATTGAGTAGCGCTATGGGACGCCAATTCTCAATGTGCGATGGGTCTTTACCCTTTGACAGGATGATCAGGGCCGACCTCCTCATTGACTTCGGCAAAGTGCCCGAGGAAAGACACTCATTCAACACCTCAGTCAACAGGGGAACTAAAATGTCCTTAAAGGTCTTGTAAAATTCAGACGTTAAGCCATCTGGACCCGGCGACTTCTTGAGGGCAAGCCCTTCAATCGCCAGTCTCACTTCCTCTTCCCTGATCGCCTCTGCCAAGACACCAAGAGAGGGGTCTACTCCTGGTTCGGGGACAGTTTCAGCCAGGAAAGCCGACATCGCATCCCGATCAAGATCCATCTTTCCCAAGAGGTGCGAGTAAAAGGATCTGACGACCTCCAAGATCCCTGATCTGGACCTTTTCAGGGATCCTGTACTGTCCATCAGTCCTGAAACCACTTTACTATTTACTGACATCTTGCAGTTCTTGTAGGGGTCGGGCGAGCGGTACTTCCCAAAATCCCTCTCAAAAACTAAAGATGCGTGTCTATCATACTGGCAACTCTTAAGCAAAGATTTCACTCTGGAAATGTCCTCGCGGTCACCTCCAGTCGAGACAAGATGCTCGAGTTTCCTCCTCAGGCCCTGATACAGGCGATACCTGTCCAGGCTCCTGAGGCTCGAGAGCTGGCGGAAGAAACTCGCCACCCTTTTTTTGAACATCTCCCACCACTCCGACTTACTGCTACAAAGATCCAGTAATGGTACCTGGCTCTGAAAGAAATCCTCAAAGGACCGTCTTATCTCCGCTTCTTCCAAGAGAGACGAATTGAGCCTCCAAAAGCCTCTTCCCATCCGGGGGGTCTCTGCAACATTCAGAGAAAATAAAATTAAACAGTGGTCGGAGAACTCCACCTCAACGACGGACACTGCCGAAGAGATGGCATCCTCCTTTAAATAAAACCTATCTATTCTAGACCTACAACTACCTCGATAAAAGGTGAATCCCGCGTGGCCTGGGGTGTGCCGGATGTGGACATCCACCAGGCGAGCCTCACTAGCTATCCTATTTAGGGCCACACAGTCATAAGTCAGCCTGTCTCTGGAACCTCCCCTATCTTGGGACCTCGTGGCAGCATTGAAGTCCCCTCCAAAGACCACCTGCCGACTCGTAAAAAGATAGGGCTTGATCCTCATAAAGAGACTTTTCCGGTCCCAGCTGGTTTGGGGACCATAGATGTTAATGAGCCTGAGCTCCTGTCCCTTCATGAGGACATCCAAGATCAGGCACCTCCCCATTTCTAATTCAATAACCCGTCTGCATTCTACCGATGCGGTGAAAAGAACCGCCACCCCGCTACCCGGCTCGGCCGCAAGAGACCAATAAGATGGTCCACGCCTCCACTCCTTTTTCGCTTTATGTATGGCTGCCAAGTCTGTCAGCCTGGTCTCTTGCAAAAATAAAATGTCGGCCTCAATTCGGCCGAGAAAATCAAAGGCCGCAAATCTAGCCTTGTCAGATTTAATGCTGGCGACATTAATAGATGCCAGCGTCAACGGGGTGGGTGCCGCCATCCTGGGTGATTGAATTAGATGACCTTTTTCCCCTTCCCCTTGCCCTTCCCCTGGTTTTTATCACTGTCTGATGAAGAGCCGAGGGCCCTTTTGAGGGATGCTGATGTGTCCATATCCTTCCCTTCCTCCACCTCCTCACCAGCACCACTATCAACCTCACCTCCAGGCTCCGGGACAGCGCTTCTCCCTGAGGGTTCCGCATGCCCTGAGGCAAGAAGCTGGACGCCCCCCACAGACCCCCTCGTCACCTTCGCCACATCCTCGCCCCCACACTCCTCATCTGAAGAGGAGATGTCCCTCAGGGTTTGAAAGCGGTTTGAGAGAACAACAAGAGGTGAGCCGGTTGGGCTTTCCTTAGGCACCTGGACCAGGGGAGGAGAAGATTTCTTATCTCCCTTTTTTTTCTTTTTAGCACCCTGCTTGCGCTTTTCATCTAGCCACCGTCTACTGTCCTCATCCATACTTTCATATAGCGAGGAACATGAAGAAGCGGCTTCCTCCTCCCTCTCCAACCTCCTGACCTCTTCATTCAAGTCCTGTTCCCCCAGGGCCTCAGTAGCAATGACACTCGCCCCTGGAGCAGGGCCAAGGGTTACCCCAGTTGCCTGGGGCTCCCCGAGCTCCCTACTCCTTCGACGGTTCTCCAATCGCCTTAACTTGGAGGGTGACTTGCCTTTCTTCCCTGGCCCCTCAGCCCCTTCACCTCCACCAGTGCCAACCACGGCAGGAGCAACCTCTCGGCTTTCTCCCGCTGGGCCCGCCATGGCGTTGGAAAAGGAACGAGGGCAGCGACTGAATGGGTGACCAAGATCCCCACACAGGTGACACCGAATATCCCCACAGGATGCGGCAAGATGACCTATCCCCCCGCACAACGCACACTTCTGCACTCTGCAGTGGGCACTGAAGTGCGTGGGGTCACCACACCTGTGGCAGAGCTTCGGCTGCCCCTGGTAAAAGGCCAGGATTCGGTCCCTTCCTAAAAAGGCTGAGGAAGGGATGTGGGTGACAGTACTTCCTGAACGCTTTAATTTAACCATAAAGGTCCAGGCCCCTGACCAGATGCCAAATTCATCCCTGTTTTTTTTGGGGACCTCCGTTACCTCCCCGTACCTGCTGAGCCAGGTCATAATGTCCATACAAGAAAGACACTCATTGCAAGTTAGGACGGTCACCTTCTTGATTTCGCTCTGACGAGACAACGCTTGTACAGCGAAGTCTCGCCAGCCGGGCTCATTCTTCACCAGCTCATAATTTGACCAAAAGAGCTCCAGGCCCTCCGGCCGAACAAAGCTGATGTCAAATACTGGGGTGCCATAGGGATGTATCAGGGCAAAGATGTCGATCGCCCTGAAATTCATCTTCAACAGAAGCTCAACTATTTTTGCCCTAGGTGGGCACGTATCATTGCCTCTCCAGCGAAGACGAACAACATTCCTACGAGCCCCCCCAGGCCCGGCTGTCGGAAGGGTCCACACAGTTTCCCCTTCCCTTTCTTCTCGGAAAGCAGTCAGGCCATGCCTGTCTATCCAGAAGGACAGATCAACCGCTCGGCCCTCTACCATTATTGTTCTCTCACCCTTTTTAAGGGCCTCCAGGAGGCGCCGCTGTAAAATACCGTCCCCAGAGCCTGAAGATGAGGAAGAGGCCCCAGCAGTGACACTGGCATAACTGCGAGTAGTCACCCCTGGGGGGGCAGATGGACCGGCCTCACTAGACCTCATACCCCTGGCAGTAACATTCCCACCACTCACCCCGGCCCCAGACACAGGAGAGCGACCATTATCAATATCACTCGTACCTGCGCCATTCATACCATCACCATTATTAATATCACTTGTACCTGCACCATTCATACCCTCACCATTATTAACAGCACTTGTACCGGCACCATTCATACCCTCACCCTCTGGACCAGCAGTAAAAAGTGTTTCTGGGCCGGATGTTATCGCCTCGGTGTCATCAGGTTTCCCCTCAACCTCATTAGCGTGACATTTATTTACTTGAGACAATCCTTCCTTCTTAGAGCCAGCAATGCCCAGACTCGCCCTCACCCCTGGCAAAGCTGGCTCCCGGGCTGGGGATTCATGTGACGCAGCCACCAAAGGAATACTAGTGACTGCGCCACCGGACCCAATGACCGCAAGCTTGGGGGGACATTCAACCGTGCCGTCAGTCCCAGCAGCCCCTTCATGCTGCCGCCGCTCAGTAGCACCAACGGGTTCCAGGGACACTGGAATATTCGCTGCCAGCTCTGGTGTCGAGCCGCCCCCCATTACTGAGGAGGAAACCTGAGCACCAGAGCTTTGTTCTGCACCCAACGCTGGGCCACAAACATTATCTGGCGCTATTGACGCCTTAAAAACGCCACCAAAAACGCCACCGCTACTACGACAAGCAGGGACATCAGCCTCCATTATCACGCCATCATTGATCTCCCCGCTTTCCTGCACCGGACCCACTTCAGGGCCCGGGCTAGGCTGGATCACGGGGCTTGTGCAGCGAGCTGACCCTGCGGCCAGCTGGGGTAGCACTGGGTGGGGAACAAACTTAAAACTGACCTCCTCCACGATTTTTCCAGCCTTTCTGGATTTTAGTCGCCGCCGGGCTTTGCGCTTTGCTGCGCGCTTGGCATTAACTTTCTCCTCTGGACCCAAGTCCGCGCCAAAAGAAAAATGCTGCAGGCTCACCGGAGACTGGAGCTGCCGTATTTCCGCCATCAGCCTCCCACCTGAATTGCTGCTGCTGATGTCCTGGTCACAGGTGTCCCCCTCACCGGCTGAGCTGGAGTCCATGGGTAAAGCCACTTGCTCTGCAGGCAGCTCGCTGCACGTACTCCGCTGACCAGACGCACCCGGACACATTTCCTCCTCCTCACCCTCATCATCCGTCTGCTTTCCAGGGTCACAGACACCCTTCATTGCCCGGAACCGATCATCATTAAGGAGTTTCTCCTTGAAAGGTCCACTATTCTCCAAAATAAACTTGCGCTTTTCTTTCAGGGCATCCACCTCAGATTTGAGATCCCTGATAGTCGCCATTACTACCAACCTCTTTGCTCCAGAAGTGGCGTGCGACCGAACCCGGGCTGCTTTCAGCTCCTCCTGGAGCTTCCGAATGGCCTTCCCGGCGTCCTCATACCCACGGAGGCACTCCGCAACACGGGAGCTAAAGGTGGTTGTTGACTCCGTGGCACGTAGTTCACCCCAATCTGCCTCCACACCATCATGCATGCTCTGCTGCACATCTCTAGGAGCGATCCTGCTGGCTGCAACACCAGGACCCTTGCGGCTTTCCTGGCTTTCTGTCCTGGTTTCAGGCGGGGGCAGGATCGGGGCCACATCGCTGTGACCCCGACTAGATCTTCTCACCCCCACAACTTCGGCCGGTTGCTGAACGCTCCCGCTACCCGCCGGCCTAGACCGGGTAACAGGAGGCTGAGAAGCACTTGGCTGGGAAGAACTTCCTCTCATCCCCAGCAGCAAACTCTCTCCCTGGAGAGGAAAGAGCCGACACCCGGAAAGAGCTTCCTCCAACACACAGACAGCACACACCCGCTCCTCCTGTCCTGTATACTGGGTGTAATTCTCAGTATCTGTATTATTCTGTATATATATATACACTGCACAGTACCACTTCTCCTGTCCTGTATACTGGGTGTAATTCTCAGTATCTGTATTATTCTGTATATATGGACACTGCACAGTACCACTTCTCCTGTCCTGTATACTGGGTGTAATTCTCAGTATCTGTATTATTCTGTCTATATACTGCACAGTACCACTTCTCCTGTCCTGTATACTGGGTGTAATTCTCAGTATCTGTATTATTCTGTATATATACACTGCACAGTACCACTCCTCCTGTCCTGTATACTGGGTGTAATTCTCAGTATATGTATTATTCTGTATATATATTACACTGCACAGTACCACTTCTCCTGTCCTGTATACTGGGTGTAATTCTCAGTATGTGTATTATTCTGTATATACACTGCACAGTACCACTTCTCCTGTCCTGTATACTTGGTGTAATTCTCAGTATCTGTATTATTCTGTATATATATGTACACTGCACAGTACCACTTCTCCTGTCCTGTATACTGGGGGTAATTCTCAGTATCTGTATTATTCTGTATATATGGACACTGCACAGTACCACTTCTCCTGTCCTGTATACTGGGTGTAATTCTCAGTATCTGTATTATTCTGTATATATATATATACACTGCACAGTACCACTTCTCATCTTTTTAATAAATGTTAAACATACACATGCCATAAATCCGCACATACAATACACGGGTCATAAACCAACACAAAACGAACAAGTTCTAAACACATTATGAATCTCGGCCGTCTCCTCTCTGGTCCAGATCACATTCCTACCAGCACTCAGTCTTCTGTATTATAACTCACATCATCCACACATCACTCTCATCATCCACACGTCACTCACATCAGTATAAATACAAATACACAAAACTCATAGTCACAACATCAATCCAGACGCCTCAAAAGAACAAAATCAGTAACAGTCTAAAAAATAAAATAAATAAAATTGTTAAACCACAATAAAACCAAAAACTGACCCTAACCGGTCCATGTGCCCATCAAAATATATTAACCAAGGAAAAATGAGAAATTCCTACATGAGAAAACACAACATGAGCCTAATCGGCAAATAACCCCCCCTTTTTTTTTTTTTTTTTTATAATTTTTTTTTGTTTTTTACATTTTTACATTTTTTTTTTTTATTATTTTTTTTTTTTTTTACATTTTTACATTTTTTATTTTTTTTATTTTTTTTTTTTTTCCCTCCACCCTTTTTCTTAACCACAAATCCGCAATATGAATACCAATTAGTAACCAATATATACAATATATACAAAACAATACTGAACATACATATATATATAATATCTACATTATACCCAATTCAAGACCAATGTCCAGTCCAAAGTCCGTACCTTTAAGCTCCGACCGACACCATCGTCCATCCTTCAATGTCTCTTTGATCGGGCCCGGCTTTTTCTTATTATTTGTACCCCCCCCTCCCCCCCTTTCCCCCCTCCCCACCTAACACCTAACCCCCTCACATCTATACAAAAATACTACACTCTACAAGATATAGTAAGTAAAGACTCAGCCTGTACAATGGCATACATTACCTGACATAACACATAACACATCCTTAACAAATCCTACCCACAAGGCCCTGGTTCGGTACCTGCAAGCCCTATATCCGTCATCAACTATAAAGAAAACAAAAAGCTACAGTGACAGCATTAGCCCCCCACCAGGAATAGAGACGACTAGACTAGGGCACGCTGAAGGAAAAACCCCTCCAAAGCATGGAGGCCCTACTCGTGCCCAGTCTCTCGAACTCCAAAGAACGAACCTTCCCCAGGTCACCGAGAATGTTCCTCACCACCTCTTCCTCCGGGAGGGTTTTTTGTCTGGTTGATACAAAACACCGTGCGTTCCACGTGCCGTACCTGACCGCTAAGCTGACTAAGAATAAAGTGCCCCGATCTCGACCACCCAGGTGTCTGAATGTTCCATAGGCCCATTCCGCATAGGAGAGACCGGTCAGACCAGGCCAACCAATGGAGGCACCCACCCTGCTGTAGACCCCTGTATTGAGGGGACAATGAAGCAGGAAGTGCTCCATGCTTTCCAGCACGCCGCCACACTCCTCCCGGGGACAACCCCTTTCCTCAGGGTTCCTGTGTTTCAAGTTGTCCCTCACATACAGTTTCCCATGGAAGCAACGCCAAGCCAAGTCCCAAAACTTTAAAGGGATCCTACTAGAATTTAAAACCCTCAAACCAACCTCCAGATCCCGACTTGGGCAGTCCCTGAGCGCCAGGGGCTTCTGGAAATGGGTCAACAGAACTCTGTTGTCAAGGAGCCTCCTTGACAGAGTCCTGATCTCCCACATCCCCAGACCCCACCGGCGAATTGTTTTCAGAACCACGGTAGCGTAAGCCGGAAGATGCCCATGCGGCGTGCGAAGGTCCTTCACTTGCCCTCCTGTCTCCCATTCCTGGAAGAAAGGCCGAAACCACCCCCTGCAGGAGACTACCCACGGAGGAGCCCTCTCTTGCCAGAGGTTTGACATGTTGATCTTTACAAAGGTATTAACCAGGAATACCACAGGGTTGACCATACACAACCCCCCTAGTCTCCTCGTACGGTATGTCACCTCCCTCTTGACTAGGTTCAGCTTATTCCCCCATAACATCTGGAAGAACAAGCTGTAGACCCGAGTCCAGAGAGGTTCTGGCAAGATGCAGACACTGCCCAAATAGATTAACAAAGGGAGCAGGTAAGTTTTGATCAAGTTGACCCTTTCCCTGAGGGTCAAAGACCAACCCTTCCACTGGTCGACCTTCTGAGCGGCGATCTTTAGCCTGCTGTCCCAATTTTGTTTGGGGTAATCCCCCTGGCCAAATTCGATGCCGAGAATTTTTACAAACTCCTGAGGCCCTGGAAGAGTGTCCGAGAGATCAAAGGTAGGATCTCCCCCTCCCAGCCAGAGACTCTTACACTTATCCTGGTTGATCATGGACCCGGATGCCTCCGAGTAGCGGTCAACTTCAGACATCACCCACTCTGCCTCCCCTCTCGAGGACACAAAGACGGTGACGTCATCCGCATACGCCACCACTCTCAGAGTGGCTTCCGAGGCTGCCAAGTCCATGCTGACTCCCACCAACGGTCCACGATCTACCCTCCTAAGGAAGGGGTCAATCGCGAACACGTATAAAAGCGGGCTCAGCGGGCAACCCTGGCGAACCCCAGACCCAACCTCAAAAGAGCGGCCAATCCAACCGTTCACAAGCGGAAAACTCTCTGCCCCTGCATACAAGATCTTAAGCCAATCAACAAACCCCCCCGGCAGACCATACCTCAGAAGGACCGACCAGAGATACTCGTGATCAACCCGATCAAACGCTTTTGCCTGATCCAAGGACAGCAAGTACCCCTTCCAACGGCCCGCCCTACTCTGCTCCACTGCCTCTCGGACACCGAGTACAGCGCTAAACGCGCTGCGGCCTGGAACAGAGCAATGCTGAGCCCCCGAAAGGAGCCGGGGTGCAAATTTCACCAGCCGATTAAACAGCACCTTTGCCAGAACCTTTCTGTCCACATTGAGTAGCGCTATGGGACGCCAATTCTCAATGTGCGATGGGTCTTTACCCTTTGACAGGATGATCAGGGCCGACCTCCTCATTGACTTCGGCAAAGTGCCCGAGGAAAGACACTCATTCAACACCTCAGTCAACAGGGGAACTAAAATGTCCTTAAAGGTCTTGTAAAATTCAGACGTTAAGCCATCTGGACCCGGCGACTTCTTGAGGGCAAGCCCTTCAATCGCCAGTCTCACTTCCTCTTCCCTGATCGCCTCTGCCAAGACACCAAGAGAGGGGTCTACTCCTGGTTCGGGGACAGTTTCAGCCAGGAAAGCCGACATCGCATCCCGATCAAGATCCATCTTTCCCAGGAGGTGCGAGTAAAAGGATCTGACGACCTCCAAGATCCCTGATCTGGACCTTTTCAGGGATCCTGTACTGTCCATCAGTCCTGAAACCACTTTACTATTTACTGACATCTTGCAGTTCTTGTAGGGGTCGGGCGAGCGGTACTTCCCAAAATCCCTCTCAAAAACTAAAGATGCGTGTCTATCATACTGGCAACTCTTAAGCAAAGATTTCACTCTGGAAATGTCCTCGCGGTCACCTCCAGTCGAGACAAGATGCTCGAGTTTCCTCCTCAGGCCCTGATACAGGCGATACCTGTCCAGGCTCCTGAGGCTCGAGAGCTGGCGGAAGAAACTCGCCACCCTTTTTTTGAACATCTCCCACCACTCCGACTTACTGCTACAAAGATCCAGTAATGGTACCTGGCTCTGAAAGAAATCCTCAAAGGACCGTCTTATCTCCGCTTCTTCCAAGAGAGACGAATTGAGCCTCCAAAAGCCTCTTCCCATCCGGGGGGTCTCTGCAACATTCAGAGAAAATAAAATTAAACAGTGGTCGGAGAACTCCACCTCAACGACGGACACTGCCGAAGAGATGGCATCCTCCTTTAAATAAAACCTATCTATTCTAGACCTACAACTACCTCGATAAAAGGTGAATCCCGCGTGGCCTGGGGTGTGCCGGATGTGGACATCCACCAGGCGAGCCTCACTAGCTATCCTATTTAGGGCCACACAGTCATAAGTCAGCCTGTCTCTGGAACCTCCCCTATCTTGGGACCTCGTGGCAGCATTGAAGTCCCCTCCAAAGACCACCTGCCGACTCGTAAAAAGATAGGGCTTGATCCTCATAAAGAGACTTTTCCGGTCCCAGCTGGTTTGGGGACCATAGATGTTAATGAGCCTGAGCTCCTGTCCCTTCATGAGGACATCCAAGATCAGGCACCTCCCCATTTCTAATTCAATAACCCGTCTGCATTCTACCGATGCGGTGAAAAGAACCGCCACCCCGCTACCCGGCTCGGCCGCAAGAGACCAATAAGATGGTCCACGCCTCCACTCCTTTTTCGCTTTATGTATGGCTGCCAAGTCTGTCAGCCTGGTCTCTTGCAAAAATAAAATGTCGGCCTCAATTCGGCCGAGAAAATCAAAGGCCGCAAATCTAGCCTTGTCAGATTTAATGCTGGCGACATTAATAGATGCCAGCGTCAACGGGGTGGGTGCCGCCATCCTGGGTGATTGAATTAGATGACCTTTTTCCCCTTCCCCTTGCCCTTCCCCTGGTTTTTATCACTGTCTGATGAAGAGCCGAGGGCCCTTTTGAGGGATGCTGATGTGTCCATATCCTTCCCTTCCTCCACCTCCTCACCAGCACCACTATCAACCTCACCTCCAGGCTCCGGGACAGCGCTTCTCCCTGAGGGTTCCGCATGCCCTGAGGCAAGAAGCTGGACGCCCCCCACAGACCCCCTCGTCACCTTCGCCACATCCTCGCCCCCACACTCCTCATCTGAAGAGGAGATGTCCCTCAGGGTTTGAAAGCGGTTTGAGAGAACAACAAGAGGTGAGCCGGTTGGGCTTTCCTTAGGCACCTGGACCAGGGGAGGAGAAGATTTCTTATCTCCCTTTTTTTTCTTTTTAGCACCCTGCTTGCGCTTTTCATCTAGCCACCGTCTACTGTCCTCATCCATACTTTCATATAGCGAGGAACATGAAGAAGCGGCTTCCTCCTCCCTCTCCAACCTCCTGACCTCTTCATTCAAGTCCTGTTCCCCCAGGGCCTCAGTAGCAATGACACTCGCCCCTGGAGCAGGGCCAAGGGTTACCCCAGTTGCCTGGGGCTCCCCGAGCTCCCTACTCCTTCGACGGTTCTCCAATCGCCTTAACTTGGAGGGTGACTTGCCTTTCTTCCCTGGCCCCTCAGCCCCTTCACCTCCACCAGTGCCAACCACGGCAGGAGCAACCTCTCGGCTTTCTCCCGCTGGGCCCGCCATGGCGTTGGAAAAGGAACGAGGGCAGCGACTGAATGGGTGACCAAGATCCCCACACAGGTGACACCGAATATCCCCACAGGATGCGGCAAGATGACCTATCCCCCCGCACAACGCACACTTCTGCACTCTGCAGTGGGCACTGAAGTGCGTGGGGTCACCACACCTGTGGCAGAGCTTCGGCTGCCCCTGGTAAAAGGCCAGGATTCGGTCCCTTCCTAAAAAGGCTGAGGAAGGGATGTGGGTGACAGTACTTCCTGAACGCTTTAATTTAACCATAAAGGTCCAGGCCCCTGACCAGATGCCAAATTCATCCCTGTTTTTTTTGGGGACCTCCGTTACCTCCCCGTACCTGCTGAGCCAGGTCATAATGTCCATACAAGAAAGACACTCATTGCAAGTTAGGACGGTCACCTTCTTGATTTCGCTCTGACGAGACAACGCTTGTACAGCGAAGTCTCGCCAGCCGGGCTCATTCTTCACCAGCTCATAATTTGACCAAAAGAGCTCCAGGCCCTCCGGCCGAACAAAGCTGATGTCAAATACTGGGGTGCCATAGGGATGTATCAGGGCAAAGATGTCGATCGCCCTGAAATTCATCTTCAACAGAAGCTCAACTATTTTTGCCCTAGGTGGGCACGTATCATTGCCTCTCCAGCGAAGACGAACAACATTCCTACGAGCCCCCCCAGGCCCGGCTGTCGGAAGGGTCCACACAGTTTCCCCTTCCCTTTCTTCTCGGAAAGCAGTCAGGCCATGCCTGTCTATCCAGAAGGACAGATCAACCGCTCGGCCCTCTACCATTATTGTTCTCTCACCCTTTTTAAGGGCCTCCAGGAGGCGCCGCTGTAAAATACCGTCCCCAGAGCCTGAAGATGAGGAAGAGGCCCCAGCAGTGACACTGGCATAACTGCGAGTAGTCACCCCTGGGGGGGCAGATGGACCGGCCTCACTAGACCTCATACCCCTGGCAGTAACATTCCCACCACTCACCCCGGCCCCAGACACAGGAGAGCGACCATTATCAATATCACTCGTACCTGCGCCATTCATACCATCACCATTATTAATATCACTTGTACCTGCACCATTCATACCCTCACCATTATTAACAGCACTTGTACCGGCACCATTCATACCCTCACCCTCTGGACCAGCAGTAAAAAGTGTTTCTGGGCCGGATGTTATCGCCTCGGTGTCATCAGGTTTCCCCTCAACCTCATTAGCGTGACATTTATTTACTTGAGACAATCCTTCCTTCTTAGAGCCAGCAATGCCCAGACTCGCCCTCACCCCTGGCAAAGCTGGCTCCCGGGCTGGGGATTCATGTGACGCAGCCACCAAAGGAATACTAGTGACTGCGCCACCGGACCCAATGACCGCAAGCTTGGGGGGACATTCAACCGTGCCGTCAGTCCCAGCAGCCCCTTCATGCTGCCGCCGCTCAGTAGCACCAACGGGTTCCAGGGACACTGGAATATTCGCTGCCAGCTCTGGTGTCGAGCCGCCCCCCATTACTGAGGAGGAAACCTGAGCACCAGAGCTTTGTTCTGCACCCAACGCTGGGCCACAAACATTATCTGGCGCTATTGACGCCTTAAAAACGCCACCAAAAACGCCACCGCTACTACGACAAGCAGGGACATCAGCCTCCATTATCACGCCATCATTGATCTCCCCGCTTTCCTGCACCGGACCCACTTCAGGGCCCGGGCTAGGCTGGATCACGGGGCTTGTGCAGCGAGCTGACCCTGCGGCCAGCTGGGGTAGCACTGGGTGGGGAACAAACTTAAAACTGACCTCCTCCACGATTTTTCCAGCCTTTCTGGATTTTAGTCGCCGCCGGGCTTTGCGCTTTGCTGCGCGCTTGGCATTAACTTTCTCCTCTGGACCCAAGTCCGCGCCAAAAGAAAAATGCTGCAGGCTCACCGGAGACTGGAGCTGCCGTATTTCCGCCATCAGCCTCCCACCTGAATTGCTGCTGCTGATGTCCTGGTCACAGGTGTCCCCCTCACCGGCTGAGCTGGAGTCCATGGGTAAAGCCACTTGCTCTGCAGGCAGCTCGCTGCACGTACTCCGCTGACCAGACGCACCCGGACACATTTCCTCCTCCTCACCCTCATCATCCGTCTGCTTTCCAGGGTCACAGACACCCTTCATTGCCCGGAACCGATCATCATTAAGGAGTTTCTCCTTGAAAGGTCCACTATTCTCCAAAATAAACTTGCGCTTTTCTTTCAGGGCATCCACCTCAGATTTGAGATCCCTGATAGTCGCCATTACTACCAACCTCTTTGCTCCAGAAGTGGCGTGCGACCGAACCCGGGCTGCTTTCAGCTCCTCCTGGAGCTTCCGAATGGCCTTCCCGGCGTCCTCATACCCACGGAGGCACTCCGCAACACGGGAGCTAAAGGTGGTTGTTGACTCCGTGGCACGTAGTTCACCCCAATCTGCCTCCACACCATCATGCATGCTCTGCTGCACATCTCTAGGAGCGATCCTGCTGGCTGCAACACCAGGACCCTTGCGGCTTTCCTGGCTTTCTGTCCTGGTTTCAGGCGGGGGCAGGATCGGGGCCACATCGCTGTGACCCCGACTAGATCTTCTCACCCCCACAACTTCGGCCGGTTGCTGAACGCTCCCGCTACCCGCCGGCCTAGACCGGGTAACAGGAGGCTGAGAAGCACTTGGCTGGGAAGAACTTCCTCTCATCCCCAGCAGCAAACTCTCTCCCTGGAGAGGAAAGAGCCGACACCCGGAAAGAGCTTCCTCCAACACACAGACAGCACACACCCGCTCCTCCTGTCCTGTATACTGGGTGTAATTCTCAGTATCTGTATTATTCTGTATATATATATACACTGCACAGTACCACTTCTCCTGTCCTGTATACTGGGTGTAATTCTCAGTATCTGTATTATTCTGTATATATATACACTGCACAGTACCACTCCTCCTGTCCTGTATACTGGGTGTAATTCTCAGTATATGTATTATTCTGTATATATATTACACTGCACAGTACCACTTCTCCTGTCCTGTATACTGGGTGTAATTCTCAGTATGTGTATTATTCTGTATATACACTGCACAGTACCACTTCTCCTGTCCTGTATACTGGGTGTAATTCTCAGTATCTGTATTATTCTGTATATATATGTACACTGCACAGTACCACTTCTCCTGTCCTGTATACTGGGGGTAATTCTCAGTATCTGTATTATTCTGTATATATGGACACTGCACAGTACCACTTCTCCTGTCCTGTATACTGGGTGTAATTCTCAGTATCTGTATTATTCTGTATATATATATATACACTGCACAGTACCACTTCTCCTGTCCTGTATACTGGGTGTAATTCTCAGTATCTGTATTATTCTGTATATATACACACTGCACAGTACCACTTCTCCTGTCCTGTATACTGGGTGTATTTGCCAGTATCTGCAGTGTCTATATATACTGAATAATACACAGTACCACTTCTCTCGCTCTCTTTGCTTTTCTCAGCATGTTTTCAGTGATATTCGCTTTCTTATCCTGGTAGAGACATTATGAAGTTGTGTTTTTCCCCCCACGTTTTTCTTCCTGCGAGACGTTTCCTCCCAGTGGAATATTTAATATTGTTCGTAATGGCGCTAATCATCCGCTGTGAGACGACTCCAGGTGCGATTATAGCGAGAACCTGAAACACATGAAGCTGCAGAAATTTCCGCTGATCGCTCGTCACCTCCTCGCACTGAATAGATTTACACACAATTCTTATTTCTTCCCTTCATTGGCGTTTTCTTTGTTGCGTTCATTGTCTCCGCGGATCAGCGATACATTACGGTCACCATGGTGACATTATAGCGCTCTGTACATTGGGCGATTATCATGTACAAAAAGTTGCCAGTCACCGGTTAGTACAGCGATCGCATGATCAGCGGGAAACGAGCCGCTTATCGCTGAACAAATCTTTTATACTGAACGAAAAATGTTCATTTGTTGTTATTTGTCCTCTAAAGCGATCATATTAACGAAAAAACATGCGATTATTGTTATATGTAAGTGCGCGTCTTTCCAACGGTAACAACTCGCTATATCGGCGCTCGTTTTCAGCAATCTACACTAACGTGTGAAAAGACCCGTACAAAGCAGAGTCGCCTGAGGGCGAGGAGCGTGCCGCGGGGTGACCGGAGCCTTCAGGAAGACTTGAGTGGCTGTCGAGACAAGAGAGCGACGATTACTGACGGTCGCTGGTTAAACGCTGTTCTATGAGGAGCGAAAAGAGATAACAGGATTAAGACGCATTGAGAGGCTCTAAAGTCTCAACAGCAAATTCAATCTCAGCTCCGTTATTGATTCTTAAAGAGGCAGAAAAAATAGAAATCCTTCCGTAATGAAGTAATTCTTACGAGAGACGGAAAAGTGCGACGGAGCGATCCGGGAATAGCGGGAGGAAGTGAGTGCAGCGTATAATTCTCTACAACATTAAACATATTTGTATGAACAATGCACAGTACAACTTCTCTGTATCTGCTCTTATTCTATATACATATACACTGCACAGTACCACTTCTGTCCTGTATACTGGGTGTAATTCTCAGTATCTGTATTATTCTGTATATATATATACACTGCACAGTACCACTTCTCCTGTCCTGTATACTGGGTGTAATTCTCAGTATCTGTATTATTCTGTATATATGGACAGTGCACAGTACCACTTCTCCTGTCCTGTATACTGGGTGTAATTCTCAGTATCTGTATTATTCTGTATATATGGACAGTGCACAGTACCACTTCTCCTGTCCTGTATACTGGGTGTAATTCTCAGTATCTGTATTATTCTGTATATATGGACACTGCACAGTACTACTTCTCCTGTCCTGTATACTGGGTGTAATACTCAGTATCTGTATTATTCTGTATATATACACTGCACAGTACCACTTCTCCTGTCCTGTATACTGGGTGTAATTCTCAGTATCTGTATTATTCTGTATATATACACTGCACAGTACCACTTCTGTCCTGTATACTGGGTGGAATTCTCAGTATCTGTATTATTCTGTATATATGGACACTGCACAGTACCACTTCTCCTGTCCTGTATACTGGGTGTAATTCTCAGTATCTGTATTATTCTGTATATATATACACTGCACAGTACCACTTCTCCTGTCCTGTATACTGGGTGTAATTCTCAGTATCTGTATTATTCTGTATATATGGACACTGCACAGTACTACTTCTCCTGTCCTGTATACTGGGTGTAATACTCAGTATCTGTATTATTCTGTATATATACACTGCACAGTACCACTTCTCCTGTCCTGTATACTGGGTGTAATTCTCAGTATCTGTATTATTCTGTATATATACACTGCACAGTACCACTTCTGTCCTGTATACTGGGTGGAATTCTCAGTATCTGTATTATTCTGTATATATGGACACTGCACAGTACCACTTCTCCTGTCCTGTATACTGGGTGTAATTCTCAGTATCTGTATTATTCTGTATATATATACACTGCACAGTACCACTTCTCCTGTCCTGTATACTGGGTGTAATTCTCAGTATCTGTATTATTCTGTATATATATACACTGCACAGTACCACTTCTCCTGTCCTGTATACTGGGTGTAATACTCAGTATCTGTATTATTCTGTATATATACACTGCACAGTACCACTTCTCCTGTCCTGTATACTGGGTGTAATTCTCAGTATCTGTATTATTCTGTATATATGGACACTGCACAGTACCACTTCTCCTGTCCTGTATACTGGGTGTAATTCTCAGTGTCTGTATTATTCTGTGTATATATATATATACACACTGCACAGCACCACTTCTCCTGTCCTGTATACTGGGTGTAATTCTCAGTATCTGTATTATTCTGTATATATATATACACTGCACAGTACCACTTCTCTTGTCCTGTATACTGGGTGTAATTCTCAGTATCTGTATTATTCTGTATATATATACACTGCACAGTACCACTTCTCCTGTCCTGTATACTGGGTGTAATTCTCAGTATCTGTATTATTCTGTATATATACACACTGCACAGTACCACTTCTCCTGTCCTGTATACTGGGTGTAATTCTCAGTATCTGTATTATTCTGTATATATAGACACTGCACAGCACCACTTCTCCTGTCCTGTATACTGGGTGTAATTCTCAGTATCTGTATTATTCTGTATATATATATACACTGCACAGTACCACTTCTCTTGTCCTGTATACTGGGTGTAATTCTCAGTATCTGTATTATTCTGTATATATGTACACTGCACAGTACCACTTCTCCTGTCCTGTATACTGGGTGTAATTCTCAGTATCTGTGTGTGTGTGTGTGTGTGTGTATATGTATATATATGTGTGACACTGCGCAGTAATATTCGGTTTCTATTTAGCGCTGGATCTTCACTTTTGGTGGATTGTGGGGAGACGCTGGAGCCGCACGGCCTCTCGTGGACTGTGGTCCGTGACCTCCGTTCTTTGTGCCGCGGCGCTGCGCCTCTTTCTCTAATCTTTTCTTCGGATCCTTGAAGTCTTCACATAACAAGATGTCACGTAATTGGTGACTAAGTGAAAGCAGCGCCGCGATAAAGGATAAAGGGGAAGAGTTTAGCGCAGAAAGTTGTGATTCTCATGTCAAGAGAAGTTGTACTGTGCAGAGTGATGTCCCAATGTACAACCAGGGCCACAGGACCAGCACGTTCCCCTCCATATCACTTTTCCCTGTTAGTTCTATTTGTGTTTCGTCTTCCCCTTTTCTCCCGCTCGCCGTATTATAAATCAGCGAAAAATTAATAAACCGCTGTCAGATTACAATGTGGCGTAGATAGACATTGGGATTGTGAGTCGCCACCGCGGGAGGATTCATTTATGGCTACAGACAGCGAACCGCGTTTTTATCATGACGGGCGCTCCTGGGTAGTTATCACAGCGTCATCTGAGCGGGTCTGCGGATTATTACATGAGAACATGACAAGATACAGAAGCTGAAAGATGGCGGATTAATGATCCTGGATTGTCTCCTGTATAATCATCCACATAATATCACTGCATGCAGAGGACAACAACTCCAATCATATGCAGGACAACTCCATTCAATATTCCCTACATATAGGGGCAGTATTATAGTAGTTATAGTCTTGTATATAGGAGCAGTATTATAGTAGTTATAGTCTTGTATATAGGAGCAGTATTATAGTAGTTATATTCTTGTATATAGGAGCAGTATTATAGTAGTTATATTCTTGTATATAGGAGCAGTATTATAGTAGTTATATTCTTGTATATAGGAGGCAGTATTATAGTAGTTATATTCTTGTATATAGGGAGCAGTATTATAGTAGTTATATTCTTGTATATAGGGGGCAGTATTATAGCAGTTATATTCTTGTATATAGGGCAGTATTATAGTAGTTATATTCTTGTATATAGGGGGCATTATTATAGTAGTTATATTCTTGTATATAGGAGCAGTATTATAGTAGTTATATTCTTGTATATAGGAGCAGTATTATAGTAGTTATATTCTTGTATATAGGGGGCAGTATTATAGTAGTTATATTCTTGTATATAGGGGCAGTATTATAGTAGTTATATTCTTGTATATAGGAGCAGTATTATAGTAGTTATACTCTTGTATATAGGGGCAGTATTATAGTAGTTATATTCTTGTATATAGGGGCAGTATTATAGTAGTTATATTCTTGTATATAGGGGGCAGTATTATAGTAGTTATATTCTTGTATATAGGTGGCAGTATTATAGTAGTTATATTCTTGTATATAGGTGGCAGTATTATAGTAGTTATATTCTTGTATATAGGAGCAGTATTATAGTAGTTATATTCTTGTATATAGGGGCAGTATTATAGTAGTTATATTCTTGTATATAGGGGGCAGTAGTATAGTAGTTATATTCTTGTATATAGGAGGCAGTATTATAGTAGTTATATTCTTGTATATAGGAACAGTATTATAGTAGTTATATTCTTGTATATAGGAGCAGTATTATAGTAGTTATAATCTTGTATATAGGAGCAGCATTATAGTAGTTATATTCTTGTATATAGGGGGCAGTATTATAGTAGTTATATTCTTGTATATAGGAGCAGTATTATAGTAGTTACATTCTTGTATATAGGAGCAGTATTATAGTAGTTATATTCTTGTATATAGAGGGCAGTATTATAGTAGTTATATTCTTGTATATAGGGGCAGTATTATAGTAGTTACATTCTTGTATTTAGGAGCAGTATTATAGTAGTTATATTCTTGTATACAGGGGGCAGTATTATAGTAGTTATATTCTTGTATATAGGGGGCAGTATTATAGTAGTTATATTCTTGTATATAGGAGGCAGCATTATAGTAGTTATATTCTTGTATATAGGAGCAGTATTATAGTAGTTATATTCTTGTATATAGGGGGCAGTATTATAGTAGTTATATTCTTGTATATAGGAGCAGTATTATAGTAGTTATATTCTTGTATATAGGGGGCAGTATTATAGTAGTTATATTCTTGTATATAGGAGCAGTATTATAGTAGTTATAATCTTGTATATAGGAGCAGTATTATAGTAGTTATATTCTTGTATATAGGGGGCAGTATTATAGTAGTTATATTCTTGTATATAGGGGGCAGTATTATAGTAGTTATATTCTTGTATATAGGAGCAGTATTATAGTAGTTATATTCTTGTATATAGGGGGCAGTATTATAGTAGTTATATTCTTGTATATAGGGGGCAGTATTATGGTAGTTATATTCTTGTATATAGGAGCAGTATTATAGTAGTTATATTCTTGTATATAGGGGGCAGTATTATAGTAGTTATATTCTTGTATATAGGAGCAGTATTATTGTAGTTATATTCTTGTATATAGGGGGCAGTATTATAGTAGTTATATTCTTGTATATAGGGGGCAGTATTATAGTAGTTATATTCTTGTATATAGGGGCAGTATTATAGTCGTTATATTCTTGTATATAGGGGCAGTATTATAATAGTTATATTCTTGTATATAGGGGCAGTATTATAATAGTTATATTCTTGTATATAGGGGCAGTATTATAGTAGTTATATTCTTGTATATAGGAGGCAGTATTATAGTAGTTATATTCTTGTATATAGGGGGCAGTATTATAGTAGTTATATTCTTGTATATAGGAGGCAGTATTATAGTAGTTATATTCTTGTATATAGGGGGCAGTATTATAGTAGTTACATTCTTGTATATAGGAGCAGTATTATAGTAGTTATATTCTTGTATATAGGGACAGTATTATAGTAGTTATATTCTTGTATATAGGGGCAGTATTATAGTAGTTATATTCTTGTATATAGGGGCAGTGTTATAGTAGTTATATTCTTGTATATAGGAGCAGTATTATAGTAGTTATATTCTTGTATATAGGAGCAGTATTATAGTAGTTATATTCTTGTATATAGTGGCAGTGTTATAGTAGTTATATTCTTGTATATAGGGGCAGTATTATATTAGTTATATTCTTGTATATAGGGGCAGTATTATAGTAGTTATATTCTTGTATATAGGGGCAGTATTATAGTAGTTATATTCTTGTATATAGGGGGCAGTATTATAGTAGTTATATTCTTGTATATAGGAGCAGTATTATAGTAGATATATTCTTGTATATAGGGAGCAGTAATATAGTAGTTATATTCTTGTATATAGGGGCAGTATTATAGTAGTTATATTCTTGTATATAGGGGGCAGTATTATAGTAGTTATATTCTTGTATATAGGAGCAGTATTATAGTAGTTATATTCTTGTATATAGGAGCAGTATTATAGTAGTTATATTCTTGTATATAGGAGGCAGTATTATAGTAGTTATATTCTTGTATATAGGAGCAGTATTATAGTAGTTATATTCTTGTATATAGGAGCAGTATTATAGTAGTTATATTCTTGTATATAGGAGCAGTATTATAGTAGTTATATTCTTGTATATAGGAGCAGTATTATAGTAGTTATATTCTTGTATATAGGGGCAGTATTATAGTAGTTATATTCTTGTATATAGGAGGCAGTATTATAGTAGTTATATTCTTGTATATAGGAGCAGTATTATAGTAGTTATATTCTTGTATATAGGAGCAGTATTATAGTAGTTATATTCTTGTATATAGGAGCAGTATTATAGTAGTTATATTCTTGTATATAGGGGCAGTATTATAGTAGTTATATTCTTGTATATAGGAGGCAGTATTATAGTAGTTATATTCTTGTATATAGTGGCAGTATTATAGTAGTTATATTCTTGTATATAGGAGCAGTATTATAGTAGTTATATTCTTGTATATAGGGAGCAGTATTATAATAGTTATATTCTTGTATATAGGAGCAGTATTATAGTAGTTATATTCTTGTATATAGGGGGCAGTATTATAGTAGTTATATTCTTGTATATAGGGGCAGTGTTATAGTAGTTATATTCTTGTATATAGGGGGCAGTATTATAGTAGTTATATTCTTGTATATAGGAGCAGTATTATAGTAGTTATATTCTTGTATATAGGGGGCAGTATTATAGTAGTTATATTCTTGTATATAGGGGGCAGTATTATAGTAGTTATATTCTTGTATATAGGGAGCAGTATTAGGGCATGACCACACATGGCGGAATTCCTCCGCAACTGTCCGCATCAATGCCGCACAGAATCTGCGTTGCAGATTCTGCAGCGGATCTGCACAAAATGTGCAGAAAATTGATGCGGACTGGCTGCTGCGGACTGCAGGAAAAGTGCTTCTCTTCTCCCTATTCAGTGCAGGATAGAGAGAAGGGACAGCACTTTCCCTAGTGAAAGTCAAAGAAATTCATACTTACCGGCCGTTGTCTTGGTGACGCGTCCCTCTTTCGGCATCCGGCCCGACCTCCCTGGATGACGCTCCAGTCCATGTGACCGCTGCAGCCTGTGCTTGGCCTGTGATTGGCTGCAGCCGTCACTTACACTGAAACGTCATCCTGGGAGGCCGGACTGGAGACAGACGCAGGGAGTTCTCGGTAAGTATGAACTTATATTTTTTTTTACAGATACATGTATATTGAGATCGGTAGTCACTGTCCCGGGTGCAGAAACAGTTACTGCCGATCGCGTAACTCTTTCAGCACCCTGGACAGTGACTATTTACAGACGTCTCCTAGCAACGCTCCCGTCATTACGGGAGCCCCATTGACTTCCTCAGTCTGGCTGTAGACCTAGAAATACATAGGTCCAGCCAGAATGAAGAAATGTCATGGTAGTAAAAACAATACGCTCCGCAGCACACATAAGATCTGCGGACTTCATTGCGGAATTTTGACTCTCCATTGAAGTCAATGGAGAAATTCCGCCATGAGTCCGCAACCAGTCCGCCACTGCTCCGCAACAGACAGAGCATGCTGCGGACACCAAATTCCGCTCCGCAGCCTATGCTCCGCAGCGGAATTGTACGCATCGTGTAAACGAACACTGCTAAATTAAAGTGAAAGTCAATGGAGAAACGGCTCCGCTGCGGATTAACGCTGCGGAGTGTCCGCTGCGGAATTTAAGTGAAATTCCGCCATGTGTGAACCCGCCCTTATAGTAGTTATATTCTTGTATATATGGTTAGTATTGTAGTTATATTCTTGTATATAGGGGCAGTATTATAGTAGTTATATTCTTGTATATAGGAGCAGTATTATAGTAGTTATATTCTTGTATATAGGGGGCAGTATTATAGTAGTTATATTCTTGTATATAGGGGGCAGTATTATAGTAGTTATATTCTTGTATATAGGGGGCAGTATTATAGTAGTTATATTCTTGTATATAGGGGGCAGTATTATAGTAGTTATATTCTTGTATATAGGCGCAGTATTATAGTAGTTATATTCTTGTATATAGGGGGCAGTATTATAGTAGTTATATTCTTGTATATAGGAGCAGTATTATAGTAGTTATATTCTTGTATATAGGGGGCAGTATTATAGTAGTTATATTCTTGTATATAGGGGGCAGTATTATAGTAGTTATATTCTTGTATATAGGAGGCAGTATTATAGTAGTTATATTCCTGTATATAGGAGGCAGTATTATAGTAGTTATATTCTTGTATATAGGTGCAGTATTATAGTAGTTATATTCTTGTATATAGGAGCAGTATTATAGTAGTTATATTCTTGTATATAGGGGGCAGTATTATAGTAGTTATATTCTTGTATATAGGGGCAGTATTATAGTAGTTATATTCTTGTATATAGGAGGCAGTATTATAGTAGTTATATTCTTGTATATAGGAGGCAGTATTATAGTAGTTATATTCTTGTATATAGGAGGCAGTATTATAGTAGTTATATTCTTGTATATAGGGGGCAGTATTATAGTAGTTATATTATTGTATATAGGGGCAGTATTATAGTAGTTATATTCTTGTATATAGGGGCAGTATTATAGTAGTTATATTCTTGTATATAGGAGGCAGTATTATAGTAGTTATATTCTTGTATATAGGAGGCAGTATTATAGTAGTTATATTCTTGTATATAGGAGGCAGTATTATAGTAGTTATATTCTTGTATATAGGAGCAGTATTATAGTAGTTATATTCTTGTATATAGGGGCAGTATTATAGTAGTTATATTCTTGTATATAGGGGCAGTATTATAGTAGTTATATTCTTGTATATAGGGGCAGTATTATAGTAGTTATATTATTGTATATAGGAGCAGTATTATAGTAGTTATATTCTTGTATATAGGAGGCAGTATTATAGTAGTTATATTCTTGTATATAGGAGGCAGTATTATAGTAGTTATATTCTTGTATATAGGGGGCAGTATTATAGTAGTTATATTCTTGTATATAGGGGGCAGTATTATAGTAGTTATATTATTGTATATAGGGGCAGTATTATAGTAGTTATATTCTTGTATATAGGGGCAGTAGTATAGTAGTTATATTCTTGTATATAGGGGCAGTATTATAGTAGTTATATTATTGTATATAGGAGCAGTATTATAGTAGTTATATTCTTGTATATAGGAGGCAGTATTATAGTAGTTATATTCTTGTATATGGGGGCAGTATTATAGTAGTTATATTCTTGTATATGGGGGCAGTATTATAGTAGTTATATTCTTGTATATAGGGGCAGTATTATAGTAGTTATATTCTTGTATATGGGGGCAGTATTATAGTAGTTATATTCTTGTATATAGGGGCAGTATTATAGTAGTTATATTCTTGTATATGGGGGCAGTATTATAGTAGTTATATTCTTGTATATGGGGGCAGTATTATAGTAGTTATATTCTTGTATATAGAGGGCAGTATTATAGTAGTTATATTCTTGTATATAGGAGCAGTATTATAGTCGTTATATTCTTGTACATAGAGGCAGTATTATAGTAGTTATATTCTTGTATATAGGGGCAGTATTATAGTAGTTATATTCTTGTATATAGGAGGCAGTATTATAGTAGTTATATTCTTGTATATAGGAGCAGTATTATAGTAGTTATATTCTTGTATATGGGGGCAGTATTATAGTAGTTATATTCTTGTATATAGGGGGCAGTATTGTAGTAGTTATATTCTTGTATATAGGAGGCAGTATTATAGTAGTTATATTCTTGTATATAGGAGCAGTATTATAGTAGTTATATTCTTGTATATAGGGAGCAGTATTATAGTAGTTATATTCTTGTATATAGGGGCAGTATTATAATAGTTATATTCTTGTATATAGGAGCAGTATTATAGTAGTTATATTCTTGTATATGGGGGGCAGTATTATAGTAGTTATATTCTTGTATATAGGGGGCAGTATTATAGTAGTTATATTCTTGTATATAGGGGGCAGTATTACAGTAGTTATATTCTTGTATATAGGAGCAGTATTATAGTAGTTATATTCTTGTATATAGGAGAAGTATTATAGTAGTTATATTCTTGTATATAGGAGCAGTATTATAGTAGTTATATTCTTGTATATAGGGGCAGTATTATAGTAGTTATATTCTTGTATATAGGAGCAGTATTATAGTAGTTATATTCTTGTATATGGGGGGCAGTATTATAGTAGTTATATTCTTGTATATAGGAGCAGTATTATAGTAGTTATATTCTTGTATATGGGGGGCAGTATTATAGTAGTTATATTCTTGTATATAGGGGGCAGTATTATAGTAGTTATATTCTTGTATATAGGGGGCAGTATTACAGTAGTTATATTCTTGTATATAGGAGCAGTATTATAGTAGTTATATTCTTGTATATAGGGGCAGTATTATAGTAGTTATATTCTTGTATATAGGAGCAGTATTATAGTAGTTATATTCTTGTATATGGGGGGCAGTATTATAGTAGTTATATTCTTGTATATAGGAGCAGTATTATAGTAGTTATATTCTTGTATATGGGGGGCAGTATTATAGTAGTTATATTCTTGTATATAGGTGGCAGTATTATAGTAGTTATATTCTTGTATATAGGGGCAGTATTATAGTAGTTATATTCTTGTATATGGGGGGCAGTATTATAGTAGTTATATTCTTGTATATAGGAGCAGTATTATAGTAGTTATATTCTTGTATATAGGGGGCAGTATTATAGTAGTTATATTCCTGTATATAGGAGCAGTATTATAGTAGTTATATTCTTGTATATAGGAGCAGTATTATAGTAGTTATATTCTTGTATATAGGGGCAGTATTATAGTAGTTATATTCTTGTATATAGGAGAAGTATTATAGTAGTTATATTCTTGTATATAGGAGCAGTATTATAGTAGTTATATTCTTGTATATAGGGGCAGTATTATAGTAGTTATATTCTTGTATATAGGAGCAGTATTATAGTAGTTATATTCTTGTATATAGGGGGCTGTATTATAGTAATTATTTTCTAGTTTATAGGGACTTTATTATAGCACCTATTTAGTCCGCATATATTGGTAACCTTGAGCATTGTCGTGTCTTCTTATAGATCCTCTTTTCGTCTTCCATTCTCTTGTATGTTTTGCCGCCATCTTTGATTTTGTTGGTTTGTTCCAAAATCGCATCTATTTATCGAGGAAGTAAGTGAAATGAAACAGTGAGTGTGATTCGCCTCCATGTGATGATTAATGTCCTCGGTATCGCGGCGGCGCTGGATGGGAGCGTTTAATACATCAGTAACTGTGCAATCATCTGTTCTCCATTTAGATGTTTACAATAATTAAATTATGTTAATGGTTTTCTTTAGTTCATCAGCAGCGGAATAATAATTGACTGCACGTGTCTATATTGTCAACTATGGAGGGGCGGAGATTATATTGTTATAATGTACGGTCGGCTATAATATTACATTGGATATTAGTTAGTCTGTGGGCTGCCATATATGATGATTGTTAAGTCACAAGGCTTTCGAGGTAGAGTTGAGCGCCCCCTAGCAGCGTGGCCTGACATTACTTCTCTACCATGAGAGATTTGCAGTCGGAGTCCTTTTCTCCTCCACTTGTGGTATATTTGGAGTGCGGGGTGCTACGCAGGTGGATACAACCATTTTGGGCAGGGGGGTTTGGCCAACCCACTATTTAACTTGGGGGCTCTGAAGTAATTAGCGCACGTATATTCATCCAGTCACGTGACCAGCAGACCTGAGCTCCGCCCCCTTACTCTTGGCTTTTCCTGTGTCTTTATGGGGTGGTTTCCCTTTAATATTTTCTCATGTTTATTTGCGCAGTTCCTTCTCGCAGAATTTTTAAATTGTTTCTCATCCGTCCCAGTTAATTCTTCGGAAAGGACTCGGACGTGCGCAATTTAACAGTCACTGATGAACCGTCCTGACTTTGGTCAGATAATAAAAAGGGCAGTAAACGAGGGGGGCGGCGGCGGCGGCTTTACGAAGAGACACTTGAGGCCGCAGCTTCTTAATGGCTCCCGACAACACGCGGCTCAGACCGCGCTCGACAAACACTTATATTTCATCAGCGCACAAATGACCTAAGTGCTGGCGCTCGGAGACGTGGAATTGCCGGCACAATGTGATTACCTCGCTATTAGCACAACGAGCTCGGCCATTTTCATCTTCATTAAGGAACATCCTGCAAATAGCGCAGCCACTGAAGCTCCGAGAGGCACCTGTTCTCGCGCTCCTCCAGGTGATTCAGGCTCTAGAAGCGCACGATGTAAATCAAGAGAAGATGAATTCTCGCCGTCCTCGCCTGCGCCGGACATTAGTGAACGCATTTATCAGAAAAGTGTCCGCTAATTGCTGCGCCAAATTCTGATCAGACATTTAGTCTGAAATAATTAACGGAATGATGAGTATATTGTAAAAATAATACAAAATCTGCTTCCGCAGCCGTCAGACGGTCGCCATTTTCTCACCACATTGTGATTTGCATGGTATAATCCATCAGTTATATGATGAGTCTTTTTAGCCATCTCTTGTTGTATCTGTTTCTGGGAAAGCTGGGTGACAACCAATATGACTGCCATTACCCAGCTTTCCAAGTGTCCTGAATGTAAAGCCTGTCTAGTTATGCCGTGACGCGTCCCTCAGTACAGGATTGCTCTATAATAAGGTGGTGTTACCGTTCAGAGCTCTCGGAAAGCTGGGTGACGACTCCTGTGCCAACGAAAATGGTCGTCACCCAGAAGGTGAGGTCTGTGAAGATTTACAACTGTTGGGGTCTCTTGGTTGTACGGGGTCATGGGTTTGGACTCCTGATTGTGCAGCGCTGGGGAATATTTTGGTGGCCTATTTTTGTCCATTCCCATCTCCTGTCGTATCCGTTCCTGCGCTGAGCAGTCGCAGATGTTCCCTAGATGAAGCAATATCAGCATTGTGAGCCGCTGGACCTGGACCGCACATCCACAGTATATACATAGATCGCAGCCGCTGGACCCGGACCGCACATCCACAGTATATACATAGATCGCAGCCGCTGGACCTGGACCGCACATCCACAGTATATACGTAGATCGCAGCCGCTGGACCGCACATCCACAGTATATACATAGATAGCAGCCGCTGGACCGCACATCCACAGTATATACATAGATCGCAGCCGCTGGACCTGGACCGCACATCCACAGTATATACGTAGATCGCAGCCGCTGGACCGCACATCCACAGTATATACATAGATAGCAGCCGCTGGACCGCACATCCACAGTATATACATAGATCGCAGCCGCTGGACCCGGACCGCACATCCACAGTATATACGTAGATCGCAGCCGCTGGACCGCACATCCACAGTATATACGTAGATCGCAGCCGCTGGACCGCACATCGACAGTATATACATAGATCGCAGCCGCTGGACCCGGACCGCACATCCACAGTATATACGTAGATCGCAGCCACTGGACCTGGACCGCACATCCACAGTATATACATAGATCGCAGCCGCTGGACCTGGACCGCACATCCACAGTATATACATAGATCGCAGCCGCTGGACCCGGACCGCACATCCACAGTATATACGTAGATCGCAGCCACTGGACCTGGACCGCACATCCACAGTATATACATAGATCGCAGCCGCTGGACCGCACATCCACAGTATATACGTAGATCGCAGCCGCTGGACCGCACATCCACAGTATATACATAGATCGCAGCCGCTGGACTGCACATCCACAGTATATACGTAGATCGCAGCCGCTGGACCTGGACCGCACATCCACAGTATATACATAGATCGCAGCCGCTGGACCCGGACCGCACATCCACAGTATATACGTAGATCGCAGCCGCTGGACCGCACATCCACAGTATATACATAGATCACAGCCGCTGGACCTGGACCGCACATCCACAGTATATACGTAGATCGCAGCCGCTGGACCGCACATCCACAGTATATACATAGATCACAGCCGCTGGACCTGGACCGCACATCCACAGTATATACGTAGATCGCAGCCGCTGGACCGCACATCCACAGTATATACGTAGATCGCAGCCGCTGGGCCTGGACCGCACATCCACAGTATATACATAGATCGCAGCCGCTGGACCTGGACCGCACATCCACAGTATATACATAGATCGCAGCCGCTGGACCGGACATCCACAGTATATACATAGATCACAGCCGCTGGACCGCACATCCACAGTATATACGTAGATCGCAGCCGCTGGACCTGGACCGCACATCCACAGTATATACGTAGATCACAGCCGCTGGACCTGGACCGCACATCCACAGTATATACATAGATCACAGCCACTGGACCGCACATCCACAGTATATACGTAGATCGCAGCCGCTGGACCGCACATCCACAGTATATACGTAGATCGCAGCCGCTGGACCTGGACCGCACATCCACAGTATATACATAGATCACAGCCACTGGACCGCACATCCACAGTATATACATAGATCGCAGCCGCTGGACCGCACATCCACAGTATATACGTAGATCGCAGCCGCTGGACCGCACATCCACAGTATATACGTAGATCGCAGCCGCTGGACCTGGACCGCACATCCACAGTATATACGTAGATCACAGCCGCTGGACCTGGACCGCACATCCACAGTATATACATAGATCACAGCCACTGGACCTGGCTGCGATCTACGTATATACTGTGGATGTCCGGTCCAGCGGCTGCGATCTACGTATATACTGTGGATGTGCGGTCCAGCGGCTGCGATCTATGTATATACTGTGGATGTGCGGTCCAGGTCCAGCGGCTTCGATCTACGTATATACTGTGGCTGTGCGGTCCAGCGGCTGCGATCTATGTATATACTGTGGCTGTGCGGTCCAGCGGCTGCGATCTATGTATATACTGTGTCTGTGCGGTCCAGCGGCTGCGATCTATGTATATACTGTGGCTGTGCGGTCCAGCGGCTGCGATCTATGTATATACTGTGGCTGTGCGGTCCAGCGGCTGCTATCTATGTATATACTGTGGATGTGCGGTCCGGGTCCAGCGGCTGCGATCTATGTATATACTGTGGCTGTGCGGTCCAGCGGCTGCGATCTATGTATATACTGTGGCTGTGCGGTCCAGCGGCTGCGATCTATGTATATACTGTGGATGTGCGGTCCAGCGGCTGCGATCTATGTATATACTGTGGATGTGCGGTTCGGGTCCAGCGGCTGCGATCTATGTATATACTGTGGCTGTGCGGTCCAGCGGCTGCGATCTATGTATATACTGTGGCTGTGCGGTCCAGCGGCTGCGATCTATGTATATACTGTGGCTGTGCGGTCCAGCGGCTGCTATCTATGTATATACTGTGGATGTGCAGTCCAGCGGCTGCGATCTATGTATATACTGTGGATGTGCGGTCCAGCGGCTGCGATCTATGTATATACTGTGGATGTGCGGTCCAGCGGCTGCGATCTATGTATATATACTGTGGATGTGCGGTCCAGCGGCTGCTATCTATGTATATACTGTGGATGTGCAGTCCAGCGGCTGCGATCTATGTATATACTGTGGATGTGCGGTCCAGCGGCTGCTATCTATGTATATACTGTGGATGTGCGGTCCGGGTCCAGCGGCTGCGATCTATGTATATACTGTGGCTGTGCGGTCCAGCGGCTGCGATCTATGTATATACTGTGGCTGTGCGGTCCAGCGGCTGCGATCTATGTATATACTGTGGATGTGCGGTCCAGCGGCTGCGATCTATGTATATACTGTGGATGTGCGGTCCAGCGGCTGCGATCTATGTATATACTGTGGATGTGCAGTCCAGCGGCTGCGATCTATGTATATACTGTGGATGTGCAGTCCAGCGGCTGTGATCTATGTATATACTGTGGATGTGCGGTCCAGCGGCTGCGATCTATGTATATACTGTGGATGTGCGGTCCAGCGGCTGCGATCTATGTATATACTGTGGATGTGCGGTCCAGCGGCTGCGATCTATGTATATACTGTGGATGTGCAGTCCAGCGGCTGCGATCTATGTATATATACTGTGGATGTGCGGTCCAGCGGCTGCTATCTATGTATATACTGTGGATGTGCAGTCCAGCGGCTGCGATCTATGTATATACTGTGGCTGTGCGGTCCAGCGGCTGCGATCTATGTATATACTGTGGATGTGCGGTCCAGCGGCTGCTATCTATGTATATACTGTGGATGTGCGGTCCAGCGGCTGCGATCTATGTATATACTGTGGATGTGCGGTCCAGCGGCTGCTATCTATGTATATACTGTGGATGTGCAGTCCAGCGGCTGCGATCTATGTATATACTGTGGCTGTGCGGTCCAGCGGCTGCGATCTATGTATATACTGTGGATGTGCGGTCCAGCGGCTGCTATCTATGTATATACTGTGGATGTGCGGTCCGGGTCCAGCGGCTGCGATCTATGTATATACTGTGGCTGTGCGGTCCAGCGGCTGCGATCTATGTATATACTGTGGATGTGCGGTCCAGCGGCTGCTATCTATGTATATACTGTGGATGTGCGGTCCGGGTCCAGCGGCTGCGATCTATGTATATACTGTGGATGTGCAGTCCAGCGGCTGCGATCTATGTATATACTGTGGATGTGCGGTCCAGCGGCTGCGATCTATGTATATACTGCGGCCCAGCGGCTCACGATGTCTCTAGATGAAGAAATGTTCACAAGAAAGAAAAGGATCAATTAACCAGGAGATAACGATTTTCTGCCGCGCGCCCCATTAATGTCGCTCGATACGGGACACTTAGTAACTTTATACTCACAGCACTGGAATTGGTGGTTAATCTCGACTTAAAGGGGAAGTCCTTCTATTCTAACAGTCCTAGATAGAGGCAGTGAGATAAGTCCCCCCCCCCCCCCCCAATAATCTGGCTCCGGTCTTTCAGGGATTTTGCCGCGGTCTCTTCCTTATTCTATATATCAGCAGGTACGATGCCGTGCCGCGGCCCACACCGCTCCCATAATGCTGCAGAACTAGACACCGTTTCCATTCTGGAGACTTGGAAAGCTGGGTGACAACCCCTGTGGTTGGTTTTAGTTCTGCAGCATGATCCCTTATTACTGGGTAACCTCTCTATTCTGGACTGGGGGGCAATTCACACTGGAGATGCAGTGATAGCCATATTTATTGACACCCAACTTTCCCAGCCACAGATCTTAAGAGGGGCGGGGCTGTGACAACCTTCCTTCTTTTACCTGTGTTGGGTACAGTGGTCAGCGCTGCGCACTCTTTCATGCGTGACTCGTGGGGCGTTTACGGTTCATTTGCTCATTTAACCCTTTCAGCTCAGTGGTAATTAGCGAAAGTCCAATGATTTCACCAGCCTTAAAGACACACACGCTCCGCCAGATTGAGGCGACGTCCGACAGGGCAGATTGACAAGAATATTATAAGATTTCCGAATTTATAACAATTACAACCGAAGAAATGAATGTAGAAAATGTCGCTTATCTCTTAAAGGGGCCACAACCCCATATCTGAGGACCTGTATCATGTGACTTGTAAGATGCAACAAAGTATGAAAATGTTGTGAAATGTAACAAGAACTTTCTTCTCCACAGCAACTTATGCGAGAGCGACAGCAGATGGCGAGCCGACCGTTCGCCTCAGTAGATGTGACGCTAGAAGTGGGAGGAGCAGAGCAGACGGAAATCCTGCGCGGGCCAGTGGAGGTAAGAAGCCATAGTGACCGGAGACTTAAAGTGACAGTGCTCAATAATTGTTATATCTGATGAGACAGCACAAGGAAGAGGCATCGCATGCCTCACACCTCACCTACGCTTACCGCTTAAAGAGGCTCTGTCACCCCATTATAAGTGCCCTGTGTCCTATATAATGTGATCGGCGCTGTAATGTAGGTGACAGCAGTGCTTTTTATTTAGAAAAACGATCTATTTTTACCACTTTATTAGCGATTTTAGATTTATGCTAATGAGTTTCTTATTGCCCAAGTGGGCGTATTTTTATGTTAGACCAAGTGGGTGTTGTACAGGGGAGTGTATGACGCTGACCAATCAGTGACCAATCAGTGATCAATCAGCGTCATGCACTTCTCTCCATTCATTTACACTACACTAGCGATATAGCTATATCACTATGTGCTGCCACATACACACACTATAACATTACTGCAGTGTCCTGACTATGAATATACATCACCTCCAGCCAGGACATGATATTTATTCAGAATCCTGACACGTCTGAATCTTTTCTGTGAGATTCCAGCAAGGCAAGCGTAATCTCGCGAGATTACGATGTAACCTGTCATTTCAAACGCTTGCCTTGCTGGAATCTCACAGAAAAGATTTAGAAGTGTCAGGATTCTGAATACACATCACGTCCTGACTGGAGGTGATGTATATTCATAGTTCGGACACGTCAGTAATGTTATAGTGTGTGTATGAGGCTGCAGATAACGATATAGCTATATCACTAGTGCAGTGTAAATGAATGGAGAGGAGTGCATGATGCTGATTGGTCACTGATTGG
Organism: Rhinoderma darwinii; assembly: GCF_050947455.1. NCBI lineage: Eukaryota > Metazoa > Chordata > Amphibia > Anura > Rhinodermatidae > Rhinoderma > Rhinoderma darwinii. Next base: position 2,596,865 of record NC_134697.1, on the reverse strand, counting down.
TCACTGATTGGTCAGCGTCATACACTCCTCTCCACAACGCCCACTTGGTCTAAAGTAAAAATACGCCCACTTGGGCATTAAGAAACTCATTAGCAAAAAACTAAAAATTGCTCATAAAGTGGTAAAAATAGATCGTTTTTCTAATTAAAAAGCATTACTGTCACCTACATTCCAGCGCCGATCACATCATGTAGGAGACAGGGCACTTATAATGTGGTGAGAGCGCCTCTTTAAACCTCCAAATGATCTGAAGCCACTGTAAATCTTTGGCTTTACTTATCTTGCACTGATATTGGGTTATTCCAGTTACATCTAGAGCTGCGTTCATAATTCTGCTGTTCTATTATGTTTCATACTCCAGTCACATCTAGAGCTGCATTCATAATTCTGCTGCCCTATCATGCCTTGTACTCCAGTTACGTCCAGAGCTCCATTCACAGTTCTTCCACATGTTGACACATGGAATCCGTCATCACTGTGTGGACTGACGCATCCAGATATCTGAGGCGTTGTAATGCGCTCCACTCTGCTGCATTGTGTAAAATTGTTCTATTGTACTGTATTTTTACCTATATCAGACAGCTGTACACTACATCTCCCACCGTGCAACACAGCAGAGCTTTCTCAATGCAGACACTGAACCAGCAGGATCAGAAGTAACATGTAAGATCTTGCAGCATAACTGCTATCGTACTCCAGTCACATCCAGAGCTGCATCCACCGTTCAACTGGTTTTGTAAGTTTAATGCCACACGGTGCGGCCACGTTGCATTTATGTTGCGTTTTTAAACCTCAGCAAGTAAATTTTCAATGGAAGCCAATGGTGATATTTGTGTTCTGGACGGACGGCTGCCGCTATATTACAATGTGAGGACTGCATCTTCCTAAGACATCGAGTCACTCAGGAGAAGTAACGCAGAAGATTTAGGGGAGGGCCCCGTGGTGCGTCGTTGATGCGGTTTTGTTGCGGTTTTTGTCTCTAATGCTGCAGAAATAATTGCCGGACATCGTTATCACCCGTGTTGGGGCTTGTCAGGGCCTTCCTGTGGATCGTTAATTACATTGCAGAACTGTCAGCAAAAACGCAGCCGCTCAGCAACAACATTGGCGGCGCCGTCATTAACCGCATGCGGTCGGACATTACGGAGATGCGTCATCTACACAAAAAACACATTGTAACAGAACAGCAGCCGTCTGTCCGAACCAACATCTCACCATTGACTTCTATTGAAAAATGACTCGCTGCAGTTTAAAAACGCAACATAAACGCACCGTGGCCGCACCGCGAGGCCGCCCCTTAGAGTTACTCTGCGTTCTGTGGAGATGCTGCATATAAAACCTGCGCTCTAATCAGCAGCGTTCACTCTCCGCGCCGCCCTCCGATGCTTCCCCTTCAGTTGAGGATCTGCTCCAAGTGATGTTTTCGTTTGCGGATAACGGTTGCGCCACCGACTATCGAGCCGTCCTGATGGAGAAGGGCTGAGAAGTGCCGTACAATGTGTTATAACAGCGCAGCGGTGCGTGAGATGAGCTCCGCTACAACGAGGCGGGCGACAGCAGCTGATAACTTACCGCCGCGCCGCGCAGAGGATCTTATCTATGTGCAGAATAATTCCTGTAATCCGGCATGGGCAGGACCTGTGGGCAGCGCGGATCGGGTAGTTGGTGACGATTACAAGTAACGGCTCGGTGTTCCCGGAGATCCTGCGAAAGGTGGAGGTCGAAGGATCCGCAGCGGCGACTTCTAGATTTGTGGTGCGACCTAGGGATGAGGGCTCCTTCCTTACCCCTGGAGCAGGACGTGAGGTAGTGATCCCCACAATGACCCCCGGAGGCGCTGTTGGGAACACTGACCCCGCACTCAGACACGACCGGTAAAGGGTGGGATTCCTGCGTTCGGTTGAGGTCCCGGCCTCGAGATTTCCGCTCAGTTTTTTGCTTCAGTCAATAAAAGTTGAGTTGGAAGAAAATCGTGTCTTTCCGTTACCGCGCTATGTGTAGAACTGACGGCTGTTTGTGAGACGAGGACAGGAGCCCGACCCTGGAAATGTCCCCCCTGATTCTGAGTAGTGCACAGAGGGGGCTGCGGGCAGTGAGGGTCTGATGGGGCAGTGATGGTCTGATGGGGGCAGTGATGGTCTGATGGGGGCAGTGAGGGTCTGATGGGGGCAGTGAGGGTCTGATGGGGGCAGTGAGGGTCTGATGGGGGCAGTGAGGGTCTGATGGGGGCAGTGAGGGTCTGATGGGGGCAGTGAGGGTCTGATGGGGGCAGTGAGGGTCTGATGGGGGCAGTGAGGGTCTGATGGGGGCAGTAGTGCTCTCCGGCTCCTCCGCATTCTTCAGCGTCATCCATCTCCCTGGTTTATTTTTTCAGGTTTTGTTTATTATATCTGCAGACGAACCGGTAAACAGTGGCACAGAGTGTTTATAGCGCACGTCGTCCATGCCACCTGTGATCTGGGGATACCTCACATTCTGCAGCCTCAGTCGCCTCCTTGCGCTTTTCCTATTTTATTCTGTTTACATTCAGAGGCTAAAATCCTGAATAGACCTAGTACTGCCCACAGCTGAGGGTTTGTTACAGTGTATCAGTGTAGATAATTCTCTCTGAGGTAAACACAGCAACAGCACAAATATCCCTCCTTTCCTCACCTTCAGGTTATCTCTTACGGATCCTACACTGATACATTGTAACAACCTCTGCAGCTGTGTAACCAGGACCAGATTGCCCATTTACTGACCGCAAAGCAAAGATCATGAAATGAGTGAGGATTTGTATCCCAGTCCATTCGATTATCGCAATCAGGGCTCTTTTTCGGTCGGATTCAGCTTTGTTACATATTTGGCGCAGAACCGCCGTGTCAGGCGACTCCTGTACCAAACTGCGGATCTGCAAAAAATATAAATCTGATTCATGATTGATGGCGTGTAATGACTGATCGATGGTCCGGATGTAATTACAGTGATTGGAGCTGGACTTTGATTTACATGTTTACTACACGGGAAAAACGAATTTAGACCAATTAGCGAATCTAATAATCCATAAACCTGAAAACACGTCCCTAACGCTAAATCTACGTCACCGACGCTGCGCAGAACAACCTCCCTGGGGGGAGTCAATACTCAGTGGGACATATTTACCAATACTTAGTTTTATACAGCGTGAACTTAGACAAGGCCGCCGGAAAATGCGCAAATTTGCACACAGTGTATGATAAATATGGCTCATCCGGCTGCACATTATTAGACACTTCTCTCCTTTATAACGACTCTCAGTTGGCTACGTTTACGGTGTTATTTGCGCTTAACTTTGCCACTTTTTTTGTCGCATATCATGCCATGTCCGTTTCCACTAAGCCACGCCCCCTTTTATGCTCTTAATCTATATTTATGGACACTGCACAGCACCACTTCTCCTGTCCTGTATACTGGGTGTAATTCTCAGTATCTGTATTATTCTGTATATATATACACTGCACAGTACCACTTCTCCTGTCCTGTATACTGGGTGTAATTCTCAGTATCTGTATTATTCTGTATATATGGACACTGCACAGTACAACTCCTCCTGTCCTGTATACTGGGTGTAATTCTCAGTATCTGTATTATTCTGTATATATACACACTGCACAGTACCACTTCTCCTGTCCTGTATACTGGGTGTAATTCTCAGTATCTGTATTATTCTGTATATACACACTGCACAGTACCACTTCTCCTGTCCTGTATACTGGGTGTAATTCTCAGTATCTGTATTATTCTGTATATATATATACACTGCACAGTACCACTTCTCCTGTCCTGTATACTGGGTGTAATTCTCAGTATCTGTATTATTCTGTATATATATACACTGCACAGTACCACTTCTCCTGTCCTGTATACTGGGTGTAATTCTCAGTATCTGTATTATTCTGTATATATGGACACTGCACAGTACAACTCCTCCTGTCCTGTATACTGGGTGTAATTCTCAGTATCTGTATTATTCTGTATATATGGACACTGCACAGTACCACTTCTGTCCTGTATACTGGGTGTAATTCTCAGTATCTGTATTATTCTGTATATATATACACTGCACAGTACCACTTCTCCTGTCCTGTATACTGGGTGTAATTCTCAGTATCTGTATTATTCTGTATATATACACTGCACAGTACCACTTCTCCTGTCCTGTATACTGGGTGTAATTCTCAGTATCTGTATTATTCGGTATATATGGACACTGCACAGTACCACTTCTCCTGTCCTGTATACTGGGTGTAACTCTCAGTATCTGTATTATTCTGTATATATGGACACTGCACAGTACCACTTCTCCTGTCCTGTATACTGGGTGTAATTCTCAGTATCTGTATTATTCTGTATATATGGACACTGCACAGTACCACTTCTCCTGTCCTGTATACTGGGTGTAATTCTCAGTATCTGTATTATTCTGTATATATGGACACTGCACAGTACCACTTCTCCTGTCCTGTATACTGGGTGTAACTCTCAGTATCTGTATTACTCTGTATATATAGACACTGCACAGTACCACTTCTCCTGTCCTGTATACTGGGTGTAATTCTCAGTATCTGTATTATTCTGTATATATGGACACTGCACAGTACCACTTCTCCTGTCCTGTATACTGGGTGTAATTCTCAGTATCTGTATTATTCTGTATATATATACACTGCACAGCACCGCTTCTCCTATCCTGTATACTGGGTGTAATTCTCAGTATCTGTATTATTCTGTATATATATACACTGCACAGTACCACTTCTCCTGTCCTGTATACTGGGTGTAGTTCTCAGTATCTGTATTATTCTGTATATATATACACTGCACAGTACCACTTCTCCTGTCCTGTATACTGGGTGTAATTCTCAGTATCTGTATTATTCTGTATATATAGACACTGCACAGTACCACTTCTCCTGTCCTGTATACTGGGTGTAATTCTCAGTATCTGTATTATTCTGTATATATATATACACTGCACAGTATCACTTCTCCTGTCCTGTATACTGGGTGTAATTCTCAGTATCTGTATTATTCTGTATATATATACACTGCACAGTACCACTTCTCCTGTCCTGTATACTGGGTGTAATTCTCAGTATCTGTATATTCTGTATATATATACACTACACAGTACCACTTCTCCTGTCCTGTATACTGGGTGTAATTCTCAGTATCTGTATTATTCTGTATATATAGACACTGCACAGTACCACTTCTCCTGTCCTGTATACTGGGTGTAATTCTCAGTATCTGTATTATTCTGTATATATAGACACTGCACAGTACCACTTCTCCTGTCCTGTATAGTGGGTGTAATTCTCAGTATCTGTATTATTCTGTATATATATATATACACTGCACAGTACCACTTCTCCTGTCCTGTATACTGGGTGTAATTCTCAGTATCTGTATTATTCTGTATATATATATATACACTGCACAGTACCACTTCTCCTGTCCTGTGTACTGGGTGTAATTCTCAGTATCTGTATTATTCTGTATATATATACACTGCACAGTACCACTCCTCCTGTCCTGTATACTGGGTGTAATTCTCAGTATATGTATTATTCTGTATATATATTACACTGCACAGTACCACTCCTCCTGTCCTGTATACTGGGTGTAATTCTCAGTATATGTATTATTCTGTATATATATACACTGCACAGTACCACTTCTCCTGTCCTGTGTACTGGGTGTAATTCTCAGTATCTGTATTATTCTGTATATATATACACTGCACAGTACCACTCCTCCTGTCCTGTATACTGGGTGTAATTCTCAGTATATGTATTATTCTGTATATATATTACACTGCACAGTACCACTTCTCCTGTCCTGTATACTGGGTGTAATTCTCAGTATCTGTATTATTCTGTATATATATACACTGCACAGTACCACTCCTCCTGTCCTGTATACTGGGTGTAATTCTCAGTATATGTATTATTCTGTATATATATTACACTGCACAGTACCACTCCTCCTGTCCTGTATACTGGGTGTAATTCTCAGTATATGTATTATTCTGTATATATATACACTGCACAGTACCATTTCTCCTGTCCTGTGTACTGGGTGTAATTCTCAGTATCTGTATTATTCTGTATATATATATACACTGCACAGTACCACTTCTCCTGTCCTGTATACTGGGTGTAATTCTCAGTATCTGTATAGCTTTTATGGGGGTGCAGCGGCCGGGGAGGGGGTGCTTGTTTCTCACCCCCCTTCTCAGTTTCTTGTCACGTCTCGGTGACCGGTCAGAAATAATTCTGGTTTATGTTCCTTTTGATTGGACCGTTTTCTGTCTGTGTAACTACAAGTCCCAGCATTGTGGTCCCCGGGCAGCGGCTCGTCTCCCCTCCCCCGTTGTTACTGGGATTGATCAGATGTATTGGCTTCTTCTCTGTTCACACTCCATGCGGAGATACAATTACGTCTCGTCTCATGAATATTCTTCCATTTCACTAAATGATCTCATTACTTTGGACTCTGCAGACGGAAAACGACAAAAATTATCGACTCGCTATTTTCTGCGCAATTTATGCTTTGCACAGCCGGAGCTGCGGGGAATATCCGCACAGGAGACAATTATAAAGGGGGCAAGGAGTGGGATGTAAGAATTGGGGAGCAGCAAATAGGCAGCTGTTAGTACCATGAGGTCCCCCCTTGGTGAACAGCTCCAGTAACTGACCTCTGGAGATCTGCAGAACATTGCTCCTCCACCTCCTGATACATAGGGATATATCCTGCAGATTATTACACCACTGACCTCTCTACAGATCTGCAGAACATTGCTCCTCTACCTCCTGACAGGTACATAGTGATATATCCTGCAGATTATTACACCACTGTCCTCTCTACAGATCTGCAGAACATTGCTCCTCTACCCCCTGACAGATACATAGTGATATATCCTGCAGATTATTACACCACTGACCTCTCTACAGATCTGCAGAACATTGCTCCTCCACCTCCTGACAGGTACATAGTGATATATCCTGCAGATTATTACACCACTGACCTCTAGAGATCTGCAGAACATTTCTCCTCTACCTCCTGACAGATACATAGTGATATATCCTGCAGATTATTACACCACTGACCTCTCTACAGATCTGCAGAACATTGCTCCTCTACCTCCTGACAGATCCATAGTGATATATCCTGTAGATTATTACACCCCTGACCTCTCTACAGATCTGCAGAACATTGCACCTCTACCTCCTGACAGATACATAGTGATATATCCTGCAGATTATTACACCACTGACCTCTCTACAGATCTGCAGAACATTGCTCCTCTACCTCCTGACAGATAAGAGAAAAAGGGGGGAGGAATCCTCCAGCTCACCTGACACTATGGAGTGTGTCTCAGCAGCGCCCGGAATCTCGTGTCGGCACACGTTCAGAAGCACGGAAAGGAGAGGAAAGTGTTGTTCCAGCGCTGCGTGAAGTTTTTAAAATGGAAGCAGATTTCCAAGTTTAATGGTATTCAATTAAAAATAGTCCAGAGGTATAGTCCTGGTGTGAGGGTAAGCGGGCGGTGATGTCCTTAGAGCCTACGCGTTTCGGATGCTACTGCATCCTTAGTCTTGGCTGTAATGTCTGTTTTGAAAAGCGCGCGTTGTCTCGTTTTTATCCTCGTCTCTGTGGTGCAGCTGATTGCTGAGTGCGTTCCACTGTTGTTATCCATTTGGAACGCAAACCGGAAGTGAGAATGGTTACTGCCCGTTGTGTTGTTTACGTTTTCACTTGCGTACTGTAAACTGACAACTTGGTCAGTATTATGGTTTGGGGTGTAAGGTTATGCAGGTTCGACCCTACATGGATGTATTTTATATTTCAGGTGGTGTTTGTCGTGTGGAGTGGAGACCAGATGGACGGAAGGTCCCGTCATTCACCACTTACCCTGTAGCCCCAATATATCTATCTAACAGACAATGGTACATATAAGATTGGTAAGTGTTATGTATATTTATTTAAATGAAGTATTATTTAGACATAGTTGTTTTATATTGTCATGTAGGTGTTAGCATCTTTTCTTCTGATTTATAGGATGGTATGTTTGTAATGTCTGTAGGTAGTACGCTATTTGTTTATTGTTGAAAGTGGGCAGAAGTAATATGTAATATTGAATGATGTTATTAAAGGGGTATTATCGCTGTTCTCATTGAAAAAAGGACAATACAATAACAATCCAATTATTGGAAAGTTCCAATATCATGGTTCTCCAAGACTTCCTCCCCTGTATATTCACAGTCTGTACATGCATAACATGTGCTTTTTGTCATGTACACCACTGTTTATATCTTTTAAACCACTTTTTCGTTAGTCACATTCATAAATTATGTCTTTTATTACACACAATTTTTGCTCCAGTTGTTGTCCCACCCTCACTTCCCTCCCATGTCATATCCTCAATATCCAAAAACGCGCACCCGTCCCTGTCCTTTTTTCAATGAGAACAGCGATAATACCCCTTTAATAACATCATTCAATATTACATATTACTTCTGCCCACTTTCAACAATAAACAAATAGCGTACTACCTACAGACATTACAAACATACCATCCTATAAATCAGAAGAAAAGATGCTAACACCTACATGACAATATAAAACAACTATGTCTAAATAATACTTCATTTAAATAAATATACATAACACTTACCAATCTTATATGTACCATTGTCTGTTAGATAGATATATTGGGGCTACAGGGTAAGTGGTGAATGACGGGACCTTCCGTCCATCTGGTCTCCACTCCACACGACAAACACCACCTGAAATATAAAATACATCCATGTAGGGTCGAACCTGCATAACCTTACACCCCAAACCATAATACTGACCAAGTTGTCAGTTTACAGTACGCAAGTGAAAACGTAAACAACACAACGGGCAGTAACCATTCTCACTTCCGGTTTGCGTTCCAAATGGATAACAACAGTGGAACGCACTCAGCAATCAGCTGCACCACAGAGACGAGGATAAAAACGAGACAACGCGCGCTTTTCAAAACAGACATTACAGCCAAGACTAAGGATGCAGTAGCATCCGAAACGCGTAGGCTCTAAGGACATCACCGCCCGCTTACCCTCACACCAGGACTATACCTCTGGACTATTTTTAATTGAATACCATTAAACTTGGAAATCTGCTTCCATTTTAAAAACTTCACGCAGCGCTGGAACAACACTTTCCTCTCCTTTCCGTGCTTCTGACAGATACATAGTGATATATCCTGCAGATTATTACACCACTGACATCTCTACAGATCTGCAGAACATCGCTCCTCTACCTCCTGACAGATACATAGTGATATATCCTGCAGATTATTACACCACTGACCTCTCTAGAGATCTGCAGAACATCGCTCCTCTACCTCCTGACAGATACATAGTGATATATCCTGCAGATTATTACACCACTGACCTCTGCAGAACATCCCCCCCCCCATAGTGCTTTGCTCTGCAGGTGTCGGTGATAGTTCTTGTAATGAAGATGAACTTCTCCCGTTTTATCCGCTGGTTGATAATTGTTTTCGTTTTCCAGACGCGATCAGATGTCCATATTCATTATTTCCTATTAATTCCTCCACTTCTCCTCGTTATCCGCCATTAAAGCGGCGCCAGACGCCAGGACTTTGTTTGTGCTGAGGCGCTGCGCTCGGTGCAGAAGTTTCCGCAGCTCCGCTGATATTTCAGAGCCGCGCACATTAATAACATTCTGCGGTGTAACATCTGCGGGCGACGTCTCCTCCGTAAATAGAAACTTGTAGTTCGTGTCCGCGCCGGCCGCCGCGTGATTCGGAGATTTCTGGATCGTCTCTGCTCCTTCCGCTGTGTATTATGTATATCGGAGTTCTGCAGCGTCCGTCCGCCCTAGGTTTGCGCCAATTCACAAGTTTTACTTCTAAAATGTCTCCGGTCATCACTCGGGACTCTTTATCTTTATTTGTTGCGTAATAACGGCGGGGCCGATGTCTCCTGCGCGCTGATATTTCCCGCCGTCTCTTGCGCGCTGGTATTTCCCGCCGTCTCCTGCGCGCTGATATTTCCCGCCGTCTCCTGAGTGATATTTCTGGAATGTTCTAGGCGTCTTTAGCGTCCGCTGTATTTCCTCTCTGTAATATCTGATTAAGTTCTCGGTCTTCTCCCAGGATTTTGCTCTGCGTTCCCGGGCAGCGGACTACCTGTATATATATATCTCCCTCACTCGCAGGTCTCTGATGTATATTCTATTCCAGAAGGTTCCGAGCGTCCGGTGATATTTCTCTCAGAAAGTTCTGCGTCTGCTGAGAATAATGAGTGTGACTTGTGCCCTTGATGTTTCTGGAGACCGCGCTAATATCCGGGCGTAACGTTGCGTCCGCTGGTTAATTGCCGGCATCTCGCTAACAAACCTCGCTAATTGGCGGAATAACCTTGACACACTTCATCGGCGGTTCCTTCGCCTCTGCCCAGGCTAAATTCCTGAACATTTAGCAACCACAGACCGCAACGTGGCACATAAAACGGACGCACTGAAGAATGTCGGCTGTGGCTTTAATGAGCCTGTGCAGCTGTCAATCACCCTGATCCTGGGGGAGGGGGAGCAGCGGCTTTTATCCCGTCACTGCAGAAGCTCCCTGATAATGAAGCTTTGTCATAGGGTCGGCCGGACTCGACTCCTCTACATTATGTTGTTATGTTACGTTATGCCCCCCGCACCCCCTGCCCTATATTATAAGACGAGGAGGGTCCCTGGGCGGTATAGGGTCCGGTTCCTGCTCCCTCTTATGGACTTCTGCCACACGCTCAGCGATGAGCGCCAACGTCCTATTAACGCCTACCTCCCAACACTCAACAGGGTTTGATGGGCGCCATCTTATACCAGAAGCACTCCCCGCCCCCCCCCCCCCCCCCCGTGATGGCGTGGCATAGCCAGGCTTCACTATTCTCACCCTGCGAAGAGTAGCAAGTGCAGCCAAAGTGGCGACCAGGCCGTGCGTCCTAGCGCCAGCAAGTTTTAGAGGACAGCGAGCCAATTGTCATTTACCTGTAACAAACGAAAGTTACAAAACAACATAAAGTAGAGTATAATCTCCGAAGGACAAACCAGCGCCTGGAGAAACACCGTAATATAAAACACAAAAGTAACAAAAGTTCCACTGTCTGGACCACATTATATAAATATAATCTCCACATGAGGATAAGTCACTGTGTACATTACATTACTTATCCTGTACTCCAGAGCTGCACTCACTATTCTGCTGGTGGAATCACTGTGTACATACATTACATTACTTATCCTGTACTGATCCTGAATTATATCCTGTATTATACTCCAGAGCTGCACTCACTATACTGCTGGTGGAGTCACTGTGTACATACATTACATTACTTATCCTGTACTGATCTTGAGTTACATCCTGTATTATACTCCAGAGCTGCACTCACTATTCTACTGGTGGAGTCACTGTGTACATACATTACATTACTTATCCTGTACTGATCCCGAGTTATATACTGTATTATACTCCAGAGCTGCACTCACTATTCTGCTGGTGGAGTCACTGTGTACATACATTACATTACTTATCCTGTACTGATTCTGAGTTACATCCTGTATTATACTCCAGAGCTGCACTCACTATTCTGCTGGTGGAGTCACTGTGTACATACATTACATTACTTATCCTGTACTGATCCTGAGTTACATCCTGTATTATACTCCAGAGCTGCACTCACTATTCTGCTGGTGGAGTCACTGTGTACATACATTACATTACTTATCCTGTACTGATCCTGAGGTACATCCTGTATTATACTCCAGAGCTGCACTCACTATTCTGCTGGTGGAGTCACTGTGTACATACATTACATTACTTATCCTGTACTGATCCGGAGTTACATCCTGTATTATACTCCAGAGCTGCACTCACTATTCTGCTGGTGGAGTCACTGTGTATATACATTACATTACTTATCCTGTACTGATCCTGAGTTACATCCTGTATTATACTCCAGAGCTGCACTCACTATTCTGCTGGTGGAGTCACTGTGTACATGCATTACTTATCCTGTACCGATCCTGAGTTACATCCTGTATTATACTCCAGAGCCGCACTTACTATTCTGCTGGTGGAGTCACTGTGTACATACATTATATTACTTATCCTGTACTTTAGAGCTGCACTCCCTATTCTGCTGGTGGTGCACTCCCTTTTCTGCAAGTGGAGTCACTGTGTACATAATTACTTATCCTGTACTGATCCTGAGTTATATCCTGCATTATACTCCAGAGCTGCACTCACTATTCTGCTGGTGGAGTCACTGTGTACATACATTACATTACTGATCCTGAGTTACATCCTGTATTATACTCCAGAGCTGCACTCACTATTCTGCTGCTGGAGTCACTGTGTACATACATTACATTACTTATCCTGTACTGATTCTGAGTTATATCCTGTATTATACGCCAGAGCTGCACTCACTATTCTGCTGGTGGAGTCCCTGTGTACAGACATTACATTACTTATCCTGGACTGATCCTGAGTTATATCCTGTATCTCTTTATTTTATATAAATTTACAAAACATAAACTGAAAAACAAATACATAACTAATTCCATATAACCAAAAAGTCACAACCCAATCCTTATAAACAAATTTTCTTATATACATCTCTGTATATGAGAAGAGAAAACGATACCAGACCCGGCCACATACACCCCACTCTTATATACTTACATCTACACTTCATCCGAAACTAAACAATAACTAGAATATATACAAACATCATATAAACGTAATCCAAAGTACCAACAGAAAATCCCCCGACCCGCGTCACCCAAGGGCCTAAAGAAACAACATAATAATGATGATAATAATAATCAAACAACATAATAACAAATAAAATAATAATAATAACAAAAACAATCCAAAATATAATAATACTAATCCCAATTTTTTTTTTTTTTTTATTTTTATTTTTTTTTTATCCTTTTTTTTTTTTTTATATATATATATATATTTTTTAATCACACTATACACATCCTGACTTTCCCTAACCTTACCCTTCTTACCTAAACTCCACCACCCCAGCCAGCATCTCGCCTCATGTCCTCTCACGTCCGCATAGTCCAGATGCTGGCCCCAACCACCACACCCAACACCCCAGCCCAGCCCCCCGCCCCATGTCCTCCCATGTCCGCATAGTCCGGGGCTGGGTCAGGCAAACCCCCCCCCCCCCCGACCCCCTCCCAACCTATCTATTAACCCCCTTAAGTCTATCCCTATTCTAACAACATTTCTACATTATAATACAATACACGTCACCAACCTGTCCAAATACCAACCCATATACAAAATACACCGTACCCGAAAGCACCAAGTTCGGTCGCTTGTAAACCTTTTTCCTGCCATTTCAATCCTAAACAAAACAAAAATCTTCCAGTGCTTACCTAGCCCATCACCAGATAGAGAGAAGGGAAAGCCCCCCCCCAGCTCCCCCCCAGAGGCCAAGGTACCACGTCCACCGCTGCACCCTCCCTATCGCTTGCCCTATCTCCTTACCCTATTACTAACCCTTTCTTGACCCTATTGAAAGCTGACCCTATGCTGACCCTCACCTTTCCCTTATTCCGAGTCCTATCGCTATATTTTTTATTGGTGCCTCAGCGGAACGCAGACCCCCACCTCCAGTTGAGCACCGGTGACGACTCCCCCTCCCTCATGAAGGCAGACACATTAAGGCACCCAAAAGGAAAAGCCCCTCCAAAGACGAGAGGCTTTGGATGCTCCCAATCTGCCAACCTCCAAAGAATGCACCTTCACCAGGTCACCCATGATATTGCTAACAACCTCATCCACTAGGAGGATTTTCTTCTGGGTAGAAACTAGACATCGTGCATTCCACATAAAGTGCCTGACCACTATACTGACTAGAAACAAGGTGCAATGGTCCCTACCACCGAGGTCTCCGAACACTCCATAGGCCCACCCAGCATAGGAGAGGCTGGTTAGGCCTGGCCAACCAATGGAGGCTCCCACCCTTTTGTATACCTCTGTATTGAAAGGGCAATGAAGCAGGAAATGCTCCATGCTTTCCAGCACTCCGCCACACTCCTCCCGGGGGCAATCCCGATCATCAGAGCTTCTGCACTTTAGATTGTCCCTCACATACAGTCTCCCATGGAAGCAACGCCAAGCCAGATCCCAAAACTTCTGGGGAATCCTCGCTGAATTTAAAAGTTTTAATCCCACCCCGAGGTCACTACTTGGGCAGTCTTTGAGCGCCAGGGGCTTCTGGAAGTGGGTCATCAGGACCCTCCTGTCAAGAAATTTTCTCGACATGGTCCTGATCTCCCACACCTCCAGACCCCACCGGCGAACAATCTTCAGCGCCAGGGTGGCATAAGCCGGGAGATGTCCGTGAGGTGTACGCAGGTCTTTCACTTGCCCTCCTCTCTCCCATTCCTGGAAGAAAGGCCGAAACCACCCCCTGCAGGAGGATATCCACCAAGGAGCCCTCTCTTGCCAGAGGTTTGCCAGGTTGATCTTAACAAAGGTGTTCACTAGGAACACCACCGGGTTAACCATACCTAACCCGCCTAGTGTCCTTGGTAGGTAAGTAACCTCCCTCTTGATTAGGTTGAGCCTGTTCCCCCATAACAGCTGGAAGAACAGGCTATAGACCCGAGTCCAGAGAGGTTCTGGCAAGATGCACACACTGCCCAGGTAAAGCAACATGGGCACCAGGTAGGCCTTGGCCAAGTGAACCCTTTCCCTCAGGGTTAAGGACCAACCCTTCCATTGGTCGACCTTCTGGGCAACTAGATTCAGCCTATCCTCCCAGTTCTTCTTGGGGTAATCACCCGGGCCAAATTCGACTCCTAAGATCTTAGCAGACCCCTGAGGCTCTGGAAGGGTGTCCGGGAGATCAAAACCAGGATCTCCTCCTCCCAGCCAGAGACTTTTGCACTTATCCCGGTTGATCTTGGACCCAGATGCCAATGAGTAACGCTCCACTTCCGACATCACCCACTCTGCCTCCCCTCTCGAGGAGACAAAAATGGAGACGTCGTCTGCGTACGCAACCACCCTCTGAGTGGCCTCCGGCCCCTCCAGGCCGGCCCCGACTCCCGCCAATGGCCCACGATCGATCCTTTTAAGAAAAGGATCAATTGCGAACGCATATAGCAAAGGGCTCAAGGGACAACCCTGGCGGACACCAGACCCAACCTCAAAGGGGGTTCCAACCCAACCGTTCACCAGCGCAAAAGTCTCAGCCCCAGTGTATAAGGTCTGTAGCCAATTGACAAACCCCCCCGGTAGGCCGTACCTCAGAAGGACCGACCAGAGGTACTCGTGGTCCACCCGGTCAAAAGCCTTGGCCTGGTCCAAGGACAGGATGTACCCCTCCCACCGACCAGAATTTCCCTGCTCCACTGCCTCTCTGACACTGAGGACAGCACTAAATGTGCTGCGGCCTGGAACAGAGCAATGCTGGACCGGCGAAAGGAGCCGGGATGCAAACTTCACCAGCCGATTAAACAGCACCTTTGCGAGAACCTTTCTGTCCGTATTGAGCAGCGCTATGGGACGCCAATTCTCAATACGGGTCGAGTCTTTACCCTTCGATAAAACGATCAAGGCCGACCTCCTCATTGACATTGGCAAAGTACCCGAGGAAAGGCACTCATTAAACACCTCAGTCAAGAGGGGAACTAGGGTTCCTTTAAAAGTCTTATAAAACTCGGATGTTAAGCCATCCGGCCCTGGCGATTTTTTGAGGGCAAGCCCATCAATCGCCAATCCCACTTCCTCTTCCTTGATCGAATCTATCAAAACACCGAGAGAGGGGTCTACCCCTGGCTCAGGGATGGTTTCAGCCAGGAAAGCCGACATCTCGTCTCGGTTTGGATCTTGCTTCCCCAAGAGGTGCGAGTAGAAGGATCTGACGACCTCCAAGATCCCTGATTTGGATCTCTTCAGAGATCCTGTACTATCAATCAGTCCTGTCACAACCTTACGACTCACTGACATCTTACAGTTCCTGTAGGGGTCGGGCGAGCGGTACCTCCCGAAATCCCTCTCAAGAACTAAAGATGTGTGCCTATCATACTGACACCTCCTGAGCAAAGCTTTCACCACGGAGATCTCCTCCCCACTACCCCCGGTTGAGACCAGATGTTCGAGTTTCCTCCTCAGTTCCTGATATAGGCGGTACCTACTCATGGACCTGAGGCTCGAGAGCCTGCGGAAAAATCCTGCCACCCGGACTTTAAACAACTCCCACCACTCAGACTTAGTACCACTGAGATCCAACAAAGGTACCTGGCTCTGAAGAAAATCCTCAAAGTCCTGTCTTATCTCCGCTTCTTCCAAGAGAGTAGAATTCAGCCTCCATATACCTCTTCCCATCTGGAGGGACTCTGCAATGTTCAAAGAGAAAATAATCATACAGTGATCGGAGAACTCCACCTCAACAACGGACACTGGTGAAGAGATGGCTTCCTCCTTCAAAAAAAACCTGTCTATCCTAGACCTACAACTACCTCTACGATAGGTGAAACCCGAGTGGCCTGGGGTATGCCTGATGTGGATATCCACCAGGCGAGCATCGCTAACTATATTTTTTAATGCTACACTATCGTAGGTCAATTTTTTATCTCCGGAACCTCCTCTATCTCGGGGTCTCATGACAGTATTGAAGTCCCCTCCAAAGATAACTTGTCGACCTGAAAAAAGGAAAGGCTTAATCCTCATGAAGAGACTTTTACGGTCCCATTTGCTCTGGGGTCCGTATATATTGATTAGTCTTAATTCCTGTCCCCTCATGAGGACATCTAAGATCAAGCACCTCCCCATTTCTAACTCAATCATCCGTCGGCATGTTACCGGTGCGGTGAAAAGGACCGCCACTCCGCTATAGGGCTCAGCCGCAAGAGACCAGTAGGAGGGCCCGCGTCGCCACTCCCTCCTAGATTTAACGACGTCTGCCAAAAGTGACAGCCTGGTCTCCTGCAAAAACAAAATGTCGGCTTCAACTCGGCCAAGAAAATCAAAGGCTGCAAATCTCGCCCTATCTGACTTAATGCTGGCAACGTTAATTGATGCCAGCGTCAACGGAGTGGGTGCCGCCATCATGGATGTTTGAGTTAGACGGCTTTCTTCTTCCCACCCCCCCCCCCTCTATCTGATGAGGACCCCCCTTCTTTGCCTCGCTTCTTGCAAACTGAGGAGTCCATATTCACCACCCTATTCCCATCTTCATCCCCAAGTACCGGGTCAACCTCCCCCTCTGGGGGCAACGGCCCCTGCAGCAGGGGAGGCTCAACGACTCTAGGGTGCCCTACCATGCCCTCCCTCTTAGTATGAGAGGCTGGAATGTCCACGAGAGCATGGTATCGATCAGTAGAGCGCACCAGGGGGGTACAGGATTTACCTTCCTGGGCCAGGGCGGGGCCAGATGTATTTGGCCCTTGGGTTTTGCCCGGTGTCCCTTTTGCTGTAGGCTGAGTCTTCTCTTCCTCTCCCACACTTTCATAGTGGGAGGACTGAGAGTCCTCAGCCCTCTGCTCCCTTTGGATCCTCCTCATCTCCCCATTCAATTCGGCCTCCCCAGGGGCATCAGATTCAGGGGGGGCATCCAGATCCGAATCAGAGGTTGTCCCAGTTTCCTGGAGCGCCCTCCAAATCCTCTCCTTCCTTCGCTTCTCCGCCCTTCTCTGGCGAGAAGGGGGACCCTTCTTTGCATTCTTCCCTTGCCCCTGTGCCCCATCGTCCCTGCCCGCACCCTCACCCACGGAGGCCTCCCTCCTTTCATCCTCCGCAGGTTTGGAACAAGCATTGACAACAGAGCGAGGACACCGACTGAACGGGTGACCTAAGTCACCACACAGGTTGCACCGAATACGGTCACACGATGCGGCTAGATGACCAATCCCCCCACAATGAGCAGACTTCTGCACCTTGCAGCCTGCACTCAAATGTGAGGGGTCGCCACACCGGTGACACAACTTCGGCTGCCCCTGGTAGAAGACAAGGATCCGATCTCTTCCCAGGAAAGCAGACGATGGTATGTGGGACACCGTCTGTCCCAGACGCTTTAATTTAACCATGAACGTCCAGGCCCCTGACCAGATGCCAAACTCATCCATGTTCTTCCGTGGCATCTCTACTACCTCTCCGTACCTTCCCAACCAGGTCATGATATCAATACAAGAGAGTGACTCATTACGGGTAAGAACGGTCACTCTCTTGGGACCACTTTGGCGAGAAATTGCTTGTGCAGCAAAGTCTCGCCAGCCAGGCTCGTCCTTCATCAGCTCGTAGTTCCCCTAGAAGACCTCAAGGCCCCCTAGGTGAACAAAGCTGATGTCAAACTCGACCGAGCCATGAGGATGTATCAAGGCAAAGATGTCACTCGCCTTGAAGCCCATCCCCAGCAGCAGCTCCACCACCCTCTTTCTGGGAGGGCACGCATCATTGCCACGCCACCGGAGACGGACCACATTCCTCCTGGCTACAGCCTGCCCGGCTGTTGGGAGCGACCACTGATCTCCTCGTTGCTCTCGGAAGGCATTTAGACCATATCTGTCTATCCAGAAAGACAGGTCCTTCTGCACTCCCCCTATGGTTAGGGTTTGCTTTCCCTCTCTTAAAGCGTCCAAGAGACGTTGTTGCAAGTTACCGTCCCCGGACCTTGAGGATGAAGATGGGTGGGCCCGCTGTCCCCCCGCTGCCACACCAGCATAAGACCTGCCGGATGTCACAGCAAGAGGAGCGCCAGGCCCATTGCCCCTGGTTGATACCCCATCCCCACCACCCACCACCTCACCACCTACAGACACAGCACTCAACACCCCATTACCAGCAGACACTCCAGCAACTTTATTTACAGACACCTGCATACCCCCTGCAGTTCCCACATCCACAGCCGCAACTTTTTCATTTAACCCACCAGGTCCCCCTGCAGTCATCCTTCTGGCCAGGCCTGGTCCTATGTTATGTATTTTTCCTGTACATTTTGTGTGGGTAGACACTGCTTCAGTCTCCGCATCATCAGGCACCTTTGCAGGGACGCCACCAGATGTTATAAGCGGTGTCCCCGCTGTGCCCTCCACCTCATTAACCTCCATCTTTTCTATGTGCGGAACATTTTTGGGAAAGGGGCCACCGTCGCCCCCGACGCCAGCAGCCCCCTTCTCGCCTACACCACTTTTCAGTGATGCGGACAAAGGAGCCACTGATGTCACTGGAGCCGCCTCCGGCGCCGGACCACTCCCCCCTCCCACAGAGGAGTGGCCAACAGAGCCGGAGCCCCCTCTGTGACCGCCCTTGTCCGGAACGTCTGACGGCTTTACTGCGACACCGACAGACTTCCGGCTTTCAGACACCACATCCGGTTTCTGGTTTACCCGTTCTCCAGACCGCTGACTCGCATCAGAGACCAGTTTCCCGGGCTCGCCATTAACCGGACACGGGGACACACCCCCTGGCGTCACCAGGCCACCAGTACCGCCCCCTTTGCAGGGGTTGGCGTCCGGCGCCATTTTGACCACCACGTGTTCTAATGCCGGACCCGTAACACTCTCCCCGCATTCCCGCTCCAGCCCCACTGCAGAGGCTTGAGTTGGGGGTCTTGCGGGACCTGCGCCCTGATCCTGACTTGCATCTGGCTCAGAGCACAGGAAGGATCTTGCTGTATACACCATTTTAAATGAACCTTCAGCAGATTTTTTTTCCTTTGTCTTTTTTTTCTTCTTAAATTTTTTTTTCTTTTGCTTTTCCTCCTCTGCGGGTAACTCCGCACCAAAACAAAATCCCTGGAAGGATACCGGCGACTCCACATTACGGATCTGTGTAAGTAATCCTGGAGGCCGCTCACTGTCAGTATCAAAACTCTCCTGATTTCTCCCAGCTGTGAGTCCACCCTCCTCCTCCTCACTGCTCCTGGGTGCATCAGAATCTGAGCCTTCTCTGGACTTTGCATTCTCATGCTCCATTTTCTCCCCCACATTTTCCTTTGTTGTGTCTGGGGCTCTGCTGTCTTCCTCCACACATTCTATTTTTATAGGTTCTGCCATCTCGGCAAACCTCTCTTCATTTTTTAATTTTTCACCAAACACCCCTCCGCCTGCCAAAATCTCCTCACGTCTCTCTTCCACTTCTTTTATTTCCTCCAACAAGGATTTCACATTTAAAAGGTATCGGGACCTCTTACCTCCTGAGGCTTTTGCAGCTCTTCCTCTGGCGACCGCCAAGTCCGCACGGAGCCGTTGCAGCGACTTCCTGAGGTCCCGATACTCCTCCAACCGCATAGCCAGACGGGAGCTGAAGTTCTCCACCGTCTCTCCGGTCCTCAGCTGTCCCCATTCCTCCACACGACCGTCATCCAAATGTCCGGACGGCGCTGGTCCTTCTCCAGATGACAACACCTCGATCACCCTGCCGGACCGCGTCTCCATACCCTTATCCAGGGTTCCAGCGTCAGGGGGAGCCAGGACAGCCTTGCCCCGAGATGATCTCCTCACCCCCGCGACTGTTTGCATATTCCCAGCCAGCTGGGATGACCCTCTACCCCCCGCTGGCATGCTCCGGGAGGTAGAGGTCTGAGGCTCCATCCTAGGATGGAACCCCCCTCAGGGTACTTTCCAAGCCCAGGCAGATGGTATGAGGCCTGGGCAGATAGGATAAGGAAAGTCCCTGGATCCAAGGCCTGCACGGTAGTCTCAGCAGCTCTCTCCACACGTCCTACTCCACCCACTCCAGAGCTGCACTGACTATTCTGCTGGTGGAGTCACTATGTACATACATTACTTATCCTGTACTGCTCCTGAGTTACATCCTGTATTATACTCCAGAGCTGCACTCACTATTCTGCTAGTGGAGTCACTGTGTACATACATTACATTACTGATCCTGAGTTACATCCTGTATTATACTCCAGAGCTGCACTCACTATTCTGCTGGAGGAGTCAGTGTGTACATACATTACATTACTTATCCTGTACTGATCCGGAGTTACATCCTGTATTATACTCCAGAGCTGCACTCACTATTCTGCTGGTGGAGTCACTGTGTATATACATTACATTACTTATCCTGTACTGATCCTGAGTTACATCCTGTATTATACTCCAGAGCTGCACTCACTATTTTGCTGGTGGAGTCACTGTGTACATGCATTACTTATCCTGTACCGATCCTGAGTTACATCCTGTATTATACTCCAGAGCTGTACTCACTATTCTGCTGGTGGAGTCATTGTGTACATATATTACATTACTTATCCTGTACTGAGCCTGAGTTATATCCTGTATTATACTCCAGAGCTGCACTCACTATTCTGCTAGTGGAGTCACTGTGTACATACATTACATTACTTATCCTGTACTGATCCTGAGTTACATCCTGTATTATACTCCAGAGCTGCACTCACTATTCTGCTGGTGGAGTCACTGTGTACATATATTACATTACTTATCCTGTACTGATCCTGAGTTACATCCTGTATTATACTCCAGAGCTACACTCACTATTCTGCTGGTGGAGTCACTGTGTACATACATTACATTACTTATCCTGTACTGATCCTGAGTTACATCCAGTATTATACTCCAGAGCTACACTCACTATTCTGCTGGTGGAGTCACTGTGTATATACACTACATTACTTATCCTGTACTGATCCTGAGTTACATCCTGTATGATACTCCAGAGCTGCACTCACTATTCTGCTGGTGGAGTCACTGTGTACATACATTACATTACTTATCCTGTACTGATCCTGAGTTATATCCTGTATTATTCTCCAGAGCTGCACTCACTATTCTGCTGGTGGAGTCACTGTGTACATACATTACATTACTTATCCTGTACTGATCCTGAGTTATATCCTGTATTATATTCCAGAGCTGCACTCACTATTCTGCTGGTGGAGTCACTGTGTACATACATTACATTACTTATCCTGTACTGATCCTGAGTTACATCCTGTATTATACTCCAGAGCTGCACTCACTATTCTGCTGGTGGAGTCACTGTGTACATACATTACTTATCCTGTACTGATCCGGAGTTATATCCTGTATTATACTCCAGAGCTGCACTCACTATTCTGCTGGTGGAGTCACTGTGTACATACATGACATTACTTATCCTGTACTGATCCTGAGTTATATCCTGTATTATACTCCAGAGCTGCACTCACTATTTTGCTGGTGGAGTCACTGTGTACATACATTACATTACTTATCCTGTACTAATCCTGAGTTACATCCTGTATTATACTCCAGAGCTGCACTCACGATTCTGCTGGTGGAGTCTTGTATGTAATGTGTGTACACAGTGACTCTGTGGTTATGGAAATTCATTGTATTTGATAACATGTTCTGCTAAACAGTCAGTGGGGGGCGCTGTACTATTATGTCTATAGACTTACTATATTATTTTTCACTGGCTAAGCATCATAGAGATAATGTGTAGATTGGTGTCGACCTGCAAGACAATGTGAACGCAGGTCTGATGAGTCGCTACACCCACTTCCCCCGGGTATCTAGAGATCCGTCAACAGCTGAGCAGACCAGACTACAGGACAAAGCAGAGAAATAATCTGTGTGAGGTCCTGGGGCCGGACACGGGGGCAGAAAAATTTCCCACGCTGGTAACTGAGCCCCTCCAGTCTGATCTGTAATGGATCCTAATGATCGCTGCTCCAGTTCCAAGTGGAAAAATTCAATCAGCAGGAACCGGGAGCAGCTGCAGATCAGGGGCGGGGGGGGCGGGTGATGGGGGTCCCGGGTGACGGGGGTCCGGGTGATGGGGGTCCCGGCCCCTCAGCATTTTTATTTTACATTTATTTTTCTTCCTTGCCCCTTTCAGTCCTCGCCAGTCTCTGCTGGTATTAGAGGGCTGCAGACATGACAGGGTTAATAGGACATGGTGTCGCTGGGCACGGCTTTATTCGTCTTTGATGCGTTTTTTTTCCGTCATACTCTTATTCGCTTCTATACAGCGCCATTTTTGTAATATCCGCTGCCTTTTTGCTGATATTTTGCTCATATTGATATCACACACGTATATTATATATTCTCTCAATATCTATTATCTGTAGCAGGAGATCAGCGGCGCCTGTGCAGCATTGATGTATATTACAGAAGGACGACTGCATTTATGTTTCAGTTCTGGATAAATTTAGCGCAATTTGATGTACTGCGAGGATTGTGGCGCAACGTTTGTGTAGGATGCGACGCAGCTGACCTCATTGTCCTTGAGGTTCAGGGTGGGTCGCAGATACTCCAAATGGAGGCGTATTTGGTGTAGTGATACCACAGAAGGAGGAGTATGTGGGGTGGGGCACCGATATCAGCCGCTCCTCCTATAACTCTCCAGTACTATTATATCCTCCAGAGACATTACATCATATGTGTGACTGATATCAGCCGCTCCTCTTATATCACTCCAGCACTATTATATCCTCCAGAGACATTACATCATATGTGACTGATATCAGCCGCTCCTCTTATATCACTCCAGTACTATTATATCCTCCAGAGACATTACATCATATGTGACTGATATCAGCCGCTCCTCCTATAACTCTCCAGTACTATTATATCCTCCAGAGACATTACATCATATGTGTGACTGATATCATCCGCTCCTCTTATATCACTCCAGTACTATTATATCCTCCAGAGACATTACATCATATGTGTGACTGATATCAGCCGCTCCTCTTATATCACTCCAGTACTATTATATCCTCCAGAGACATTACATCATATATGTGACTGATATCATCCGCTCCTCTTATATCACTCCAGTACTATTATATCCTCCAGAGACATTACATCATATATGTGTGACTGATATCAGCCGCTCCTCTTATATCACTCCAGTACTATTATATCCTCCAGAGACATTAAATCATATATGTGACTGATATCAGCCGCTCCTCTTATATCACTCCAGTACTATTATATCCTCCAGAGACATTACATCATATGTGACTGATATCAGCCGCTCCTCTTATATCACTCCAGTACTATTATATCCTCCAGAGACATTACATCATATGTGTGACTGATATCAGCCGCTCCTCTTATATCACTCCAGTACTATTATATCCTCCAGAGACATTACATCATATATGTGACTGATATCATCCGCTCCTCTTATATCACTCCAGTACTATTATATCCTCCAGAGACATTACATCATATATGTGTGACTGATATCAGCCGCTCCTCTTATATCACTCCAGTACTATTATATCCTCCAGAGACATTAAATCATATATGTGACTGATATCAGCCGCTCCTCTTATATCACTCCAGTACTATTATATCCTCCAGAGACATTACATCATATGTGACTGATATCATCCGCTCCTCTTATATCACTCCAGCACTATTATATCCTCCAGAGACATTACATCATATGTGACTGATATCAGCCGCTCCTCTTATACACTCCAGCACTATTATATCCTCCAGAGACATTACATCATATGTGTGACTGATATCAGCCGCTCCTCTTATATCACTCCAGTACTATTATATCCTCCAGAGACATTACATCATATATGTGACTGATATCAGCCGCTCCTCCTATAACTCTCCAGTACTATTATATCCTCCAGAGACATTACATCATATGTGTGACTGATATCAGCCGCTCCTCTTATATCACTCCAGTACTATTATATCCTCCAGAGACATTACATCATATATGTGACTGATATCAGCCGCTCCTCCTATAACTCTCCAGTACTATTATATCCTCCAGAGACATTACATCATATGTGACTGATATCAGCCGCTCCTCTTATAACACTATAGCACTATTATATCCTCCAGAGACATTACATCATGTGTGACTGATATCAGCCGCTCCTCTTATATCACTCCAGCACTATTATATCCTCCAGAGACCTTACATCATATGTGACTGATATCAGCCGCTCCTCTTATATCACTCCAGCACTATTATATCCTCCAGAGACATTACATCATATGTGTGACTGATATCAGCCGCTCCTCTTATATCACTCCAGCACTATTATATCCTCCAGACATTACATCATGTGACTGATATCAGCCGCTCCTCTTATAACACTCCAGCACTATTATATCCTCCAGAGACATTACATCCTATGTGTGACTGATATCAGCCGCTCCTCTTATATCACTCCAGTACTATTATATCCTCCAGAGACATTACATCATATGTGACTGATATCAGCCGCTCCTCTTATATCACTCCAGTACTATTATATCCTCCAGAGACATTACGTCATATGTGTGACTGATATCAGCCGCTCCTCTTATATCACTCCAGCACTATTATATCCTCCAGAGACATTACATCATATGTGACTGATATCAGCCGCTTCTCTTATAACACTCCAGTACTATTATATCCTCCAGACATTACATCATGTGACTGATATCAGCCGCTCCTCTTATAACACTCCAGCACTATTATATCCTCCAGAGACATTACATCCTATGTGTGACTGATATCAGCCGCTCCTCTTATATCACTCCAGTACTATTATATCCTCCAGAGACATTACATCATATGTGTGACTGATATCAGCCGCTCCTCTTATATCACTCCAGTACTATTATATCCTCCAGAGACATTACATCATATGTGACTGATATCAGCCGCTCCTCTTATATCACTCCAGTACTATTATATCCTCCAGAGACATTACATCATATGTGTGACTGATATCAGCCGCTCCTCTTATATCACTCCAGTACTATTATATCCTCCAGAGACATTACATCATATGTGTGACTGATATCAGCCGCTCCTCTTATAACACTCCAGCAGTATTATATCCTCCAGAGACATTACATCATATGTGACTGATATCAGCCGCTCCTCTTATATCACTCCAGTAATATTATATCCTCCAGAGACATTACATCATATGTGTGACTGATATCAGCCGCTCCTCTTATATCACTCCAGCACTATTATATCCTCCAGAGACCTTACATCATATGTGACTGATATCAGCCGCTCCTCTTATATCACTCCAGCACTATTATATCCTCCAGAGACATTACATCCTATGTGTGACTGATATCAGCCGCTCCTCTTATATCACTCCAGTACTATTATATCCTCCGGAGACATTACATCATATGTGTGACTGATATCAGCCGCTCCTCTTATTACACTCCAGTACTATTATATCCTCCAGAGACATTACATCATATATGTGACTGATATCAGCCACTCCTCTTATATCACTCCAGCACTATTATATCCTCCAGAGACCTTACATCATATGTGTGACTGATATCAGCCGCTCCTCTTATATCACTCCAGTACTATTATATCCTCTAGAGAGATTACATCATATGTGACTGATATCAGCCGCTCCTCTTATAACACTCCAGCACTATTATATCCTCCAGAGACATTACATCATATGTGACTGATATCAGCCGCTCCTCTTATATCACTCCAGTACTATTATATCCTCCAGAGACATTACATCATATGTGACTGATATCAGCCGCTCTTCTTATAACACTATAGCACTATTATATCCTCCAGAGACATTACATCATGTGTGACTGATATCAGCCGCTCCTCTTATATCACTCCAGCACTATTATATCCTCCAGAGACCTTACATCATATGTGACTGATATCAGCCGCTCCTCTTATATCACTCCAGCACTATTATATCCTCCAGAGACATTACATCATATGTGTGACTGATATCAGCTGCTCCTCTTATAACACTCCAGCACTATTATATCCTCCAGAGACATTACATCATATGTGTGACTGATATCAGCTGCTCCTCTTATAACACTCCAGTACTATTATATCCTCCAGAGACATTACATCATATGTGTGACTGATATCAGCCGCTCCTCTTATATCACTCCAGTACTATTATATCCTCCAGAGACATTACATCCTATGTGTGACTGATATCAGCTGCTCCTCTTATAGCCGCTCCTCTTATAGCCGCTCCTCTTATAGCCGCTCCTCTTATAGCCGCTCCTCTTATAACGCTTCGGCACTGGACTGTAGGGTTACCGGCTCTTTAATCTTCATTTGTTTACGGATGGAGTTTAGTTCCAGTGCGTTATATTCTTGCTCCATTCATTATAAGGTGACATTAATAATGGGGTTCTGCCTCCGGTGAGGTTCCTCGTTAGCATTTTGCGTTCTTTGACCCCCGGTTGACATTTTTCACTGTTTATGACATGTAATTATAATCCGGGATGATCAAATCTTTTGTTGGTTCCTCTTGAGATCCCCGGTGTGGCCGCCTGTGGGATCAGTGCATGGGACGGTGATCCGGAGGAGCAGTCGTGGGTTTGACCGCCGTGCTCTGGTTTCAACTATGTTGCCGTTGGTTTCGCAGGACTCTGGTTATTAAAGGGCCACACACGTCAAGATTTCTGCAATCATCACCACAAGACATTGCGAATAGGATGTGGTGCCGATCATGTGACGTCTCGCCGTCTGTAAGGGGCGGAGCCTCGGTCTCTATACATAACGATCCTTCACATTCCTCTATTATTCTTATGGATTTATTATTATGGTAACATTCAAGTGACCGGATAGGTGCCAGATTATCAAATATTCTGGACTATTGGACGGTTTTAGAAAATATAGAGAATTTACTGGTAGCGTCTAGAGCTTTAAGGAAGAAAAATCCCAAATAAAATGTCCCCACAGAATCGTCCGCTGTCACGTCTCGCTCCGTCCTCTGTCATCCGCGTGCCAGATTATCACACTTCTGGATTATCAGATACGAGGGATTTCACTGTATTTATGTCATTAGGAAGTTTCTCGTTACATTGTATCCTCCGGATTAATGTGCGATGTATCACTTCTTCTTCTGATGAGGGGGGGAGGGGTCCAGTATAACATTGTCATGTGATCCACGATCCGCCGCAGAGATTATTAGTGATGTCATCGTTATCCGGTAATGAGCCAGCGCTGGAGCCGCCTCTATTCACACGGTGCAGCAGAGTCCGACCAAATCAATGGACATTGGGCTCAAATATCTGTTGTAATATAATGTCCCCAGAGCCTGTAATATGGGGGGGGGCGGTGTATACAGTGAAAGCGTCCGGCGTTAACGCCAAGGTCAGGCCTGGTCTATAGCAGACGATGAGCGGCCGCTTTGTCCTTTCTAGGGGGTAAATCTACTGCTAATATCTTCCCTTTTGTACAGGTTTTGGCCCCGTTTCCTTCAGGAATTTTGAGGCATTTTTCTCAGCGTTTTTTGGCCGCGGTCATTGAGCGCCGCACGCAATAAGCGCAGTAAAAAGCACTTTCCCTGCCTCCCATTGATGACAATGGGAGGTCAGAGACGGAAACGCCCAAGGAAAGGACATGTCGCTTCTTTTTCCCGCGAGCATTTTTTACCTAAGCCCCCGCCTCCCTCTCAAATCAATGGGAGGCGATTTCGGGCATTTTTTTGCGCTGTTTCCGCATCAAAAACTGTGCCACAATACTCAGTGTGAACTAGCCCTTTGGGTTATATTCCCCTTATACTCTAGTCACATCCGAAGCAAAAATTATTCTGCCATTTGCTACTGATACAGAGGTGAACACAGACGACTGACGTCTCCTATGCAAAATCAGCGCGTGGCCGCCATCTTCTCTTATTAAAATTAATCACTTTTGCTGTTTTCTCTCTGTCAAAGGAAAGTCCTAATGTACCCAGCAGTGATCGGTAACATCCCTGGGGGTCTAGAGCAGTGAAGGGGTTAATAGTAATATCCCCGGACGTCTAGGGCAGTGAAGGGGTCACAGGGGGTTTCCAGTCCCAAAAAATCTATGGCCTGTCCTCCGGATAGGCCATCAATATGTGATTTTTCAGAGTCCAACTCTTGGCACCGCCGCTGATCAGCTGTTTTGAAGGGGCCGCAGTGGCGGTGCGAGCGCTGATCCCCTTCATTTCTACTGCTCAGACTGAATGACACTTTGCAGCAGAGGTTCATAGTATTACAGATGATCGCCGGGAGTCACCGATCACACAATAATGGCCGATCCCGAGGACAGGCCATCAATTTCTTGGGACTAGAAATCCCCTTTAACTCCCGGTACTGGAGGCTTCCGGACTCCTTCCTATTGCTCCTCCATCTGCGGCTGAGAACCGCTCAGACACTACATCAGCAATCAGCCAATCACAGAGCAGCACAAATAATCAGAGTCTTTGTAATTGGCTGACTGGGCTGATGCTGTGTTTGTGTGATCTGTGAGAGATCTATGGAGAGCAGGTGGAGATGATGAGAGTAGTAGTATGCTGCTGAGGCTGGAGTGGCCCCCTATGGCTCTCCATCTGATTCCCTAGTATCTTCGAGTTCACACTACCATCAAGATTTCCGTTTTCCTGTGGACAAATAAAAATGATGGCGTGCCGGATCGGTCTTACGATGGACCCCATTGACTTATAACGGGGTCCATCTCGCTCCGTCACGGTGTTTGTCGTTTTGACGGGAAGAATAACGCTTCATGTTGCGCTGTTTTTCCTGTCAGATATGATGGAGGCTCCCAGCTTTGACGGTAGTGTGAATACAGCCTTACATCAGTCCCTATTACCGTGACCTCCCCTGGAAACAGGAAGACCGTAGAATGTTTCATTTCGCTTTGGTTGTGAATGGAGAAGGTAAGTTTATGGGTGTAAATTACGCAGGATGATTTGTGTACTGAACGCCCGGCCCCAAATCAAAATCCATGTGTGAGCCCCACTTTCCATCACAGGCTACTACAGAGCACACCAGGCCTTATAGCTCCCCCTACAGCTAGATCATGGAACTGAGCACTGACAACCTCGATCCAGGCAGTGGCCGCCATGTTTCTTCTTCTTTTTTTCCAGTTGACATTGATATTCTACTTAATAATTCATGAACATGTCGCCCTGTTATATCTACGCCTGACGCCCTGACAGCTGCGTTAATAAAAGATGGTGAGAAGTGCGAGGAATTAAGATATATTAAAACCGTAAGCGGCGAAGACATTATCATAAATTATCAAATATTTCCATAAATCATCAGCGTAATAATTAACTATTCAGATAAATGAGGTTTCGGCACCGTTCCCATTTACATAATGATTCTGAAGTTTTGACGTTACTGTATCCGGCGTAATATGTGACACCAGGTAATTACCCCGTTAGCGGCTGATTGGCGCCCAACTCTGCAGAAAGTCTCATGCGATGCACCCAGTTCAGTAGATTAGTTATGTCAGGTGCAATAAGGAAAAAGAAATCCCAGGAACTGGAAGTCATCGAGTCGTCTTCAGTTCTATTCATCCATTGCTGTATCTGTTCCTGGGAAAGTTGTGTGATAACCAATATGGCTGCTGCTCGGTTGTCACCCAACATTCCTACAGTCCTGAGTGACTAATTATGCAGTGAAACAGGACTTCATTCAGGAGTCGTGAAAAGCTGGGTAAGAACTCGCGGTGGTGGCAGCCATGTTTCTTGTCAAGCGGTTTTCCTAAAAACAGACCTGATACTGTGAGTCCGCTCCTCTTCTGTCCCCGGGCCGTACCTGTAGCTTTAAGGCTCCTTTATGAGGGAACATCTGTTTTTCTGCTTCTCTGTTGCATTTATTTGAGCGTTCTTATAATGTTTCCGGCGTAATACGGGATCCTGGACACGACATTAGCGCGCTCGTCCTTCGCTGTCTTCAGCTTTTAATTACCTTTGTCTTCTCCAGTAATGCGGCTGCTGTTATGTTGGCTCCGGGCTGCACCAGAAACAACAAGAGAAATATGTCAGACAGGTGGAAGTTTTCTTAAAAATTGTGATGTATTTAAGGATCATTATTACTTCATTAGAGATTCTGATAATCAGTTTGGCTGTAATAACAGAAATCAGATATTATAACCTGATATGGAAGACAATGAGGTAATGACTGGAGTATGCCGAGAGGAAGGGCAGGGAATAACTGGAGTATACCGAGAGGAAGGGCAGGGAATGACTGGAGTATACCGAGAGGAAGGGCAGGGAATGACTGGAGTATACCGAGAGGAAGGGCAGGGAATGAATGGAGTATACCAAGCGGAAGGGCAGGGAATGACTGCAGTATACAGAGATGAAGGGCAGGGAATGACTGGAGTATACCGAGAGGAATGGCAGAGAATGACTGGAGTATACCGAGAGGAATGGCAGAGAATGACTGGAGTATACCGAGAGGAATGGCAGAGAATGACTGGAGTATACCGAGAGGAAGGGCAGGAAATGACTGGAGTATACCGAGAGGAATGGCAGAGAATGACTGGAGTATACCGAGAGGAATGGCAGAGAATGACTGGAGTATACTGAGAGGAATGGCAGAGAATGACTGGAGTATACCGAGAGGAAGGGCAGGGAATGAATGGAGTATACCAAGCGGAAGGGCAGGGAATGACTGCAGTATACAGAGATGAAGGGCAGGGAATGACTGCAGTATACAGAGATGAAGGGCAGGGAATGACTGCAGTATACAGAGATGAAGGGCAGGGAATGACTGCAGTATACCGAAAGGGAAGGCAGGGAATGTCTGAAGTGTACCGAGAGGAAGGGCAGGGAGTGACTGGAGTATACCGAGAGGAAGGGCAGGAAATGACTGGAGTATACCGAGAGGAATGGCAGAGAATGACTGGAGTATACCGAGAGGAATGGCAGAGAATGACTGGAGTATACCGAGAGGAATGGCAGAGAATGACTGGAGTATACCGAGAGGAAGGGCAGGGAATGAATGGAGTATACCAAGCGGAAGGGCAGGGAATGACTGCAGTATACAGAGAGGAAGGGCAGGGAATGAATGGAGTATACCGAGAGGGAAGGCAGGGAATGTCTGAAGTGTACCGAGAGGAAGGGCAGGGAGTGAGTGGAGTAGGCCGAGAGGAAGGGCAGGAAATGACTGGAGTATACCGAGAGGAAGGGCAGGGAATGACTGGAGTATACCGAGAGGAATGGCAGAGAATGACTGGAGTATACCGAGAGGAATGGCAGAAAATGACTGGAGTATACCGAGAGGAATGGCAGAGAATGACTGGAGTATACCGAGAGGAATGGCAGAGAATGACTGGAGTATACTGAGAGAAGGGCAGGGAATGACTGGAGTATACTGAGAGGAAGGGCAGGGAATGACTGAAGTATACCGAGAGGAAGGGCAGGGAATGACTGGAGTATACCGAGAGGAATGGCAGGGAATGACTGGAGTATACCGAGAGGAAGGGCAGGGAATTAATGGAGTATACCGAGAGGAAGGGCAGGGAATGAATGGAGTATACCGAGCGGAAGGGCAGGGAATGACTGGAGTATACCGAGAGGAAGGGCAGGGGATGACTGGAGTATACAGAGAGGAAGGGCCGGAGATGACTGGAGTATACCGAGAGGAATGGCAGGGAATGACTGGAGTATACAGAGAGGAAGGGCAGGGAGTGACTGGAGTATACCGAGAGGAAGGGCAGGGAATGACTGAAGTATACCGAGAGGAAGGGTAGGGAATGACTGGAGTATACCGAGAGGAAGGGCAGGGAATGACTGGAGTATACCGAGAGGAAGGGCAGAGAATGACTGGAGTATACAGAGAGGAATGGCAGAGAATGAATGGAGTATACCAAGAGGAATGGGCAGGGAATCAATAGAGAATACCGAGAGGGAAGGCGGGGAATGTCTGAAGTATACCTAGAGGAAGGGCAGGGAATAACTGGGAGTAGACCAAGAGGAATGGGCAGGAATCAATACAGTATACCGAGAGGAAAGGCAGGGAATGTCTGAAGTATACCGAGAGGAAGGGCAGGGAGTGACTGGAGTAGACCGAGAGGAAGGGCAGGGAATGAATGGAGTATACCGAGAGGAAGGGCAGGGAATGACTGGAGTATACCGAGAGGAAGGGCAGGGAATGAATGGAGTATACCAAGCGGAAGGGCAGGGAATGACTGCAGTATACAGAGATGAAGGGCAGGGAATGACTGGAGTATACCGAGAGGAATGGCAGAGAATGACTGGAGTATACCGAGAGGAATGGCAGAGAATGACTGGAGTATACCGAGAGGAATGGCAGAGAATGACTGGAGTATACCGAGAGGAAGGGCAGGAAATGACTGGAGTATACCGAGAGGAATGGCAGAGAATGACTGGAGTATACCGAGAGGAAGGGCAGGGAATGAATGGAGTATACCAAGCGGAAGGGCAGGGAATGACTGCAGTATACAGAGATGAAGGGCAGGGAATGACTGCAGTATACAGAGATGAAGGGCAGGGAATGACTGCAGTATACAGAGATGAAGGGCAGGGAATGACTGCAGTATACCGAAAGGGAAGGCAGGGAATGTCTGAAGTGTACCGAGAGGAAGGGCAGGGAGTGACTGGAGTATACCGAGAGGAAGGGCAGGAAATGACTGGAGTATACCGAGAGGAATGGCAGAGAATGACTGGAGTATACCGAGAGGAATGGCAGAGAATGACTGGAGTATACCGAGAGGAATGGCAGAGAATGACTGGAGTATACCGAGAGGAAGGGCAGGGAATGAATGGAGTATACCAAGCGGAAGGGCAGGGAATGACTGCAGTATACAGAGAGGAAGGGCAGGGAATGAATGGAGTATACCGAGAGGGAAGGCAGGGAATGTCTGAAGTGTACCGAGAGGAAGGGCAGGGAGTGAGTGGAGTAGGCCGAGAGGAAGGGCAGGAAATGACTGGAGTATACCGAGAGGAAGGGCAGGGAATGACTGGAGTATACCGAGAGGAATGGCAGAGAATGACTGGAGTATACCGAGAGGAATGGCAGAAAATGACTGGAGTATACCGAGAGGAATGGCAGAGAATGACTGGAGTATACTGAGAGAAGGGCAGGGAATGACTGGAGTATACTGAGAGGAAGGGCAGGGAATGACTGAAGTATACCGAGAGGAAGGGCAGGGAATGACTGGAGTATACCGAGAGGAATGGCAGGGAATGACTGGAGTATACCGAGAGGAAGGGCAGGGAATTAATGGAGTATACCGAGAGGAAGGGCAGGGAATGAATGGAGTATACCGAGCGGAAGGGCAGGGAATGACTGGAGTATACCGAGAGGAAGGGCAGGGGATGACTGGAGTATACAGAGAGGAAGGGCCGGAGATGACTGGAGTATACCGAGAGGAATGGCAGGGAATGACTGGAGTATACAGAGAGGAAGGGCAGGGAATGACTGAAGTATACCGAGAGGAAGGGTAGGGAATGACTGGAGTATACCGAGAGGAAGGGCAGAGAATGACTGGAGTATACAGAGAGGAATGGCAGAGAATGAATGGAGTATACCAAGAGGAATGGGCAGGGAATCAATAGAGTATACCGAGAGGGAAGGCGGGGAATGTCTGAAGTATACCTAGAGGAAGGGCAGGGAATAACTGGGAGTAGACCAAGAGGAATGGGCAGGAATCAATACAGTATACCGAGAGGAAAGGCAGGGAATGTCTGAAGTATACCGAGAGGAAGGGCAGGGAGTGACTGGAGTAGACCGAGAGGAAGGGCAGGGAATGAATGGAGTATACCAAGCGGAAGGGCAGGGAATGACTGCAGTATACAGAGATGAAGGGCAGGGAATGACTGGAGTATACCGAGAGGAATGGCAGAGAATGACTGGAGTATACCGAGAGGAATGGCAGAGAATGACTGGAGTATACCGAGAGGAATGGCAGAGAATGACTGGAGTATACCGAGAGGAATGGCAGAGAATGACTGGAGTATACCGAGAGGAATGGCAGAGAATGACTGGAGTATACCGAGAGGAATGGCAGAGAATGACTGGAGTATACTGAGAGGAATGGCAGAGAATGACTGGAGTATACCGAGAGGAAGGGCAGGGAATGAATGGAGTATACCAAGCGGAAGGGCAGGGAATGACTGCAGTATACAGAGATGAAGGGCAGGGAATGACTGCAGTATACAGAGATGAAGGGCAGGGAATGACTGCAGTATACAGAGATGAAGGGCAGGGAATGACTGCAGTATACCGAAAGGGAAGGCAGGGAATGTCTGAAGTGTACCGAGAGGAAGGGCAGGGAGTGACTGGAGTATACCGAGAGGAAGGGCAGGAAATGACTGGAGTATACCGAGAGGAATGGCAGAGAATGACTGGAGTATACCGAGAGGAATGGCAGAGAATGACTGGAGTATACCGAGAGGAATGGCAGAGAATGACTGGAGTATACCGAGAGGAAGGGCAGGGAATGAATGGAGTATACCAAGCGGAAGGGCAGGGAATGACTGCAGTATACAGAGAGGAAGGGCAGGGAATGAATGGAGTATACCGAGAGGGAAGGCAGGGAATGTCTGAAGTGTACCGAGAGGAAGGGCAGGGAGTGAGTGGAGTAGGCCGAGAGGAAGGGCAGGAAATGACTGGAGTATACCGAGAGGAAGGGCAGGGAATGACTGGAGTATACCGAGAGGAATGGCAGAGAATGACTGGAGTATACCGAGAGGAATGGCAGAAAATGACTGGAGTATACCGAGAGGAATGGCAGAGAATGACTGGAGTATACCGAGAGGAATGGCAGAGAATGACTGGAGTATACCGAGAGGAAGGGCATGGAATGACTGGAGAATACCAAGAGGAAGGGCAGGGAATGACTGGAGTATACAGAGAGGAAGGGCAGGGAATGACTGGAGTATACAGAGAGGAATGGCAGAGAATGACTGGAGTATACTGAGAGAAGGGCAGGGAATGACTGGAGTATACTGAGAGGAAGGGCAGGGAATGACTGAAGTATACCGAGAGGAAGGGCAGGGAATGACTGGAGTATACCGAGAGGAATGGCAGGGAATGACTGGAGTATACCGAGAGGAAGGGCAGGGAATTAATGGAGTATACCGAGAGGAAGGGCAGGGAATGAATGGAGTATACCGAGCGGAAGGGCAGGGAATGACTGGAGTATACCGAGAGGAAGGGCAGGGGATGACTGGAGTATACAGAGAGGAAGGGCCGGAGATGACTGGAGTATACCGAGAGGAATGGCAGGGAATGACTGGAGTATACAGAGAGGAAGGGCAGGGAGTGACTGGAGTATACCGAGAGGAAGGGCAGGGAATGACTGAAGTATACCGAGAGGAAGGGTAGGGAATGACTGGAGTATACCGAGAGGAAGGGCAGGGAATGACTGGAGTATACCGAGAGGAAGGGCAGAGAATGACTGGAGTATACAGAGAGGAATGGCAGAGAATGAATGGAGTATACCAAGAGGAATGGGCAGGGAATCAATAGAGTATACCGAGAGGGAAGGCGGGGAATGTCTGAAGTATACCTAGAGGAAGGGCAGGGAATAACTGGGAGTAGACCAAGAGGAATGGGCAGGAATCAATACAGTATACCGAGAGGAAAGGCAGGGAATGTCTGAAGTATACCGAGAGGAAGGGCAGGGAGTGACTGGAGTAGACCGAGAGGAAGGGCAGGAAATGACTGGAGTATACCGAGAGGAAGGGCAGGGAATGACTGGGGTATACCGAGAGGAAGGGCAGGGAATGACTAGAGTATACCGAGAGGAATGGCAGAGAATGACTGGAGTATACCGAGAGGAAGGGCAGGGAATGACTGGAGTATACCGAGAGGAAGGGTAGGGAATAACTAGAGTATACCGAGAGGAAGGGCAGGGAATGACTAGAGTATACCGAGAGGAATGGCAGAGAATGACTGGAGTATACCGAGAGGAAGGGCAGGGAATGACTAGAGTATACCGAGAGGAAGGGTAGGGAATAACTGGAGTATACCGAGAGGAAGGGCAGGGAATGACTGGAGTATACTGAGAGGAAGGGCAGGGAATGACTGAAGTATACCGAGAGGAAGGGCAGGGAATGACTGGAGTATACCGAGAGGAAGGGCAGGGAATGACTGGAGTATACCGAGAGGAAGGGCAGGGAATGACTGGAGTATACCGAGAGGAAGGGCAGGGAATGACTGGAGTATACCGAGAGGAATGGCAGAGAATGACTGGAGTGTACCGAGAGGAAGGGCAGAGAATGACTGGAGTATACCGAGAGGAAGGGCAGGGAATTAATGGAGTATACCGAGAGGAAGGGCAGGGAATGAATGGAGTATACCGAGCGGAAGGGCAGGGAATGACTGGAGTATACCGAGAGGAAGGGCAGGGGATGACTGGAGTATACAGAGAGGAAGGGCCGGAGATGACTGGAGTATACCGAGAGGAATGGCAGGGAATGACTGGAGTATACAGAGAGGAAGGGCAGGGAGTGACTGGAGTATACCGAGAGGAAGGGCAGGGAATGACTGAAGTATACCGAGAGGAAGGGTAGGGAATGACTGGAGTATACCGAGAGGAAGGGCAGGGAATGACTGGAGTATACCGAGAGGAAGGGCAGAGAATGACTGGAGTATACAGAGAGGAATGGCAGAGAATGAATGGAGTATACCAAGAGGAATGGGCAGGGAATCAATAGAGTATACCGAGAGGGAAGGCGGGGAATGTCTGAAGTATACCTAGAGGAAGGGCAGGGAATAACTGGGAGTAGACCAAGAGGAATGGGCAGGAATCAATACAGTATACCGAGAGGAAAGGCAGGGAATGTCTGAAGTATACCGAGAGGAAGGGCAGGGAGTGACTGGAGTAGACCGAGAGGAAGGGCAGGAAATGACTGGAGTATACCGAGAGGAAGGGCAGGGAATGACTGGGGTATACCGAGAGGAAGGGCAGGGAATGACTAGAGTATACCGAGAGGAATGGCAGAGAATGACTGGAGTATACCGAGAGGAAGGGCAGGGAATGACTGGAGTATACCGAGAGGAAGGGTAGGGAATAACTAGAGTATACCGAGAGGAAGGGCAGGGAATGACTAGAGTATACCGAGAGGAATGGCAGAGAATGACTGGAGTATACCGAGAGGAAGGGCAGGGAATGACTAGAGTATACCGAGAGGAAGGGTAGGGAATAACTGGAGTATACCGAGAGGAAGGGCAGGGAATGACTGGAGTATACTGAGAGGAAGGGCAGGGAATGACTGAAGTATACCGAGAGGAAGGGCAGGGAATGACTGGAGTATACCGAGAGGAAGGGCAGGGAATGACTGGAGTATACCGAGAGGAAGGGCAGGGAATGACTGGAGTATACCGAGAGGAAGGGCAGGGAATGACTGGAGTATACCGAGAGGAATGGCAGAGAATGACTGGAGTGTACCGAGAGGAAGGGCAGGGAATGACTGGAGTATTCACGAGAGGAAGGGCAGGGAATGACTGGAGTATTCACGAGAGGAAGGGCAGGGAATGACTGGAGTATACCGAGAGGAAGGGCAGGGAATGACTGGAGTATACCGAGAGGAAGGGCAGGGAATGACTGGAGTATACCGAGAGGAAGGGCAGGGAATGACTGGAGTATACCGAGAGGAATGGCAGAGAATGACTGGAGTGTACCGAGAGGAAGGGCAGGGAATGACTGGAGTATTCACGAGAGGAAGGGCAGGGAATGACTGGAGTGTACCGAGAGGAAGGGCAGGGAATGACTGGAGTATTCACGAGAGGAAGGGCAGGGAATGACTGGAGTGTACCGAGAGGAAGGGCAGGGAATGACTGGAGTATTCACGAGAGGAAGGGCAGGGAATGACTGGAGTATACCGAGAGGAAGGGCAGGGAATGACTGGAGTATACCGAGAGGAAGGGCAGGGAATGACTGGAGTATACCGAGAGTAAGAGCAGGGAATGACTGGATTACTAAGGGATACTACACCATCTAGGAAAGTCAGATTGTGAGTAGAGGGCATTTAAGGGGTATCGGGTGCACATAATAGTAGGGTAGTTTTGGGTTGAGTAGCTGCAGGCCTATTGCTGGTGTTAGGTCCAGGAAGGGGTCGGGGGTCAGTAAGTTGCAGCCAGAATGAGTGAGAAAAGTATTTGTTGCTCATTTCTGTTTGCAGAACTCTAATAAGTTCCTGTCATGTAGGACGCCTTCCATGACTCTGGGGAATCACTGCTGCTTGGTGTTTATATACTTCACATCCTGCAAGAACCGCTGCATATATAATGGATGTAAGACCCCCCCACCATCCCCCGCATATTTCTGTCTGACTGGTTTTTGCTTTCATTTGTCTCCTTTATGTTTTTTACCTACACCTTGAATGATTCCCCCTCTGGAGCGGCCGGGGGGGCCTGCAGGGCTCAGTAATGTTCCTGGTGACCCTCCAGCAGTGAACACCTTGCAGCTCATAGACCGGCTTCTCTCCTAGGAACATATTTCATTCTGACATTGTAGATGAGGCCGTCACCCCAAAGCATTGCTGAACCCCAGCTTTACGGCAGACGATTCTCATGAATTCCTAATACCCCGTGAGGTTCGGGGGAGAGGCGGCATTCTCTGTAGGTCACTCTCAGCTTGTAGCGCATCAAATCGGTTACCAAGTCTCCATCACAACTCATCGCTTTTCTTACATTTTATTACTCTGTGATTTGCTGCTTTTCGCTCTATTTTCCCCCCTTCGGTTGCCAACTCATTTTATAATGCATTGAAGAGGAACTGCAGAACGCCATGGCGTACACAAGACATCGGAGAGGAGTAATTACGCCGTCTGCTCGTGTAGTTTTCCAGTTCAGTGAGGAGAGGCTTATAACCCTCTCCAAAGCCGCTCCGATAAACAGCGATCCTCCACTGGCAGCCATTTGTCATAGGGGCACCTAGTGACGGACGGAGAGCCCATAACTTATTAGGACACCAGGACGTATCAGGTAAAGACAAGACTATGGTGTAGATCTATGCCCTGCGCCCTCCTGCCGCTCCAGAGATCAATGTCCTGCTCCTTCCCACCGCTCCAGACATCTATGCCCTGCGCCCTCCAGAGATCTATGCCCTGCGCGCGCCCTCCTGCCGCTCCAGAGATCTATGCCCTGCGCGCGCCCTCCTGCCGCTCCAGAGATCTATGTCCTGCACCCTGCTGCCGCTCCAGAGATCTATGTCCTGCACCCTGCTGCCGCTCCAGAGATCTATGTCCTGCACCCTCCTGCCACTCCAGAGATCTATGTCCTGCGCCCTCCTGCTGCTCCAGAGATCTATGTCCTGCACCCTCCTGCCACTCCAGAGATCTATGTCCTGCACCCTGCTGCCGCTCCAGAGATCTATGTCCTGCACCCTGCTGCCGCTCCAGAGATCTATGTCCTGCGCCCTCCTGCCGCTCCAGAGATCTATGTCCTGCACCCTCCTACCGCTCCAGAGATCTATGTCCTGCACCCTGCTGCCGCTCCAGAGATCTATGTCCTGCACCCTCCTGCCACTCCAGAGATCTATGTCCTGCGCCCTCCTGCCGCTCCAGAGATCTATGTCCTGCGCCCTCCTGCCGCTCCAGAGATCTATGTCCTGCGCCCTCCTGCCGCTCCAGAGATCTATGTCCCGCGCCCTCCTGCCGCTCCAGAGATGTGTGTCCTGCGCCCTCCTGCCTCTCCAGAGATCTATGCCCTGCGCCCTCCTGCTGCTCCAGAGATCTATGTCCTGCGCCCTCCTGCCTCTCCAGAGATCTATGCCCTGTGCCTTCCTGCCACTCCAGAGATCTATGTCCTGTGCCCTCCTGCCACTCCAGAGATCTATGTCCCGCGCCCTCCTGCCGCTCCAGAGATCTATGCCCTGCGCCTTCCTGCCACTCCAGAGATCTATGTCCTGCGCCCTCCTGCCACTCCAGAGATCTATGTCCCGCGCCCTCTTGCCACTCCAGAGATCTATGTCCCACGCCCTCCTGCCATTCCAGAGATCTATGTCCCACGCCCTCCTGCCGCTCCAGAGATCTATGTCCTGCGCCCTCCTGCCGCTCCAGAGATCTATGTCCTGCGCCCTCCTGCCGCTCCAGAGATCTATGTTCTGCGCCCTCCTGCCGCTCCAGAGATCTATGTACTGCGCCCTCCCGCCACTGAGGAGCACATAAAAGCAGTTTATGGCCTGGAGAGTTAATTGGATTATGGGGACGGTCGTGTATATCCATCGGAGGGGACTAATCGATGTCCTGAGTTACAGAACAATTTAGCAATGTGACAGCCGCAGGAGAACCTCATCAGTATGAACGGCCAGGTCTCCGGAGATTTTTAAGGTATATCTGGTCTTCGTAGATTACAGCGGGGTCTTCGTGCACATCACATCCAATGACGTCAGGTTCAGATTCTGTGCAGTTTGTTGGTTGTGAATGAATTAAACACAAGATTCAGAACGGTTGGAGCCACCAGAGGAGACTTTTCTGAGGGTCCAGATTCAGGCTAAACACAACATGTCCACCTCCTGCTGCTTTTGTTGCTTGCAGGGTAATAAATCAGTAAGGAATAAGAGGTTATTGGTGAAATTACCCGAAAAGTGATGGAACCCTCAAGTGGGGTTGTCTTCTGCTTGATCCATGGGGCCTGGATGTGACTGGGCTCCATTATTGTCTCCTGGGTCCCATTAAAGATTCCCCCGTGGACCAGTCCGGCCCGCTGTGTACAGGGCGGAGGGTTCATGGATATTAGGAAATATTTGTCCATTCTTTCCAATAGTTTTGGCCAGTAAATGGATGGGGCAGGTTGCCACTTTCCAGACATTATTTCGCTGGCCAATTTTTATTTATTTTTCTAGTTAGAGGAAAGTATCAACATAACCAACACTTTTTTGAGGCTAAAATATCTTCGGAGCGATCATCCGACGTCGGCATATTGCAGTGGAGGAGACTCTGCCCGGTTGTTGGAGGTTCAACTTCACGGATCTTTGGGTGGAATCCCATCGTCTATGCAGGAAAATCCAATGTTCCCATCTGGCCCACAATGCGATATCTGTACCGGGCCCCACCTACCATGTATAACACTGGTGCCTTCTTATGTGGCAGAGGAGCCTTTGGGACCACCTGGTACCTGGGCGTGGGTGACAAGTCCCCAATGGTTGTCACTTCATTTACATTTTGCGTCAATACTCGCGGGTCCGTCTCTGGACGTTGTGCAGGTCGCGTTCTCCCGCCGGTCATTCTCTGTTGCCATCTATGGATTGTGACCTGCACCGGAGACGAGCGCCCGCTGTGTTCTGGTTCATCCGCTGCAAAACCAGAAGGTTCAGAAAGCAACATTTTATCTTGTGATATTAGGAGGAAATAAGAGGAGTCCGGAGATCACCGGGTCACTGACACTTGGCACCAGGGCGAGCTCAGCATTGGTGGGATTTGGCATTAGCATGGGCAATGCACTGCACCGCTGGCACCATGTGTATCCAGTATTCAAGTGGTATCTATGGTGGCATCACATCTCTATGTCACTGGGTAAGAACCCTATTATTATTGGGGTGTTCCCACTATAGACTTAT
Source organism: Rhinoderma darwinii (assembly GCF_050947455.1). Classification (NCBI taxonomy): domain Eukaryota; kingdom Metazoa; phylum Chordata; class Amphibia; order Anura; family Rhinodermatidae; genus Rhinoderma; species Rhinoderma darwinii. Next base: position 2,554,570 of record NC_134697.1, on the reverse strand, counting down.
ACAACATATGAACTGAAGAAGTCCAAGCATTGGGAGTCGCTTCATCAGAATTGTGGATTCCAGTCGCCTGTTCTTCATGTCCACGGGGTCTCACCTGCACAGTCCGGCCATGGATCCGATGACGATCCATTCTTTGCTATGGACTATATTTACGGGTCCGGGCCGTAGAAATGACTCGCAAATAATAGGACATGTCCTTTTTTTTTAATTTGCAGACACTGGTCCCATGTTGTATAATGAGAGCACGGCCCGGATGACAGTCCGCGCTGACGTGTGCAGGGGCCTCACTCTCCATCCAGTCATTTTTGGGGTGTTCGACCCCAGGCTTTATCCGATGTGTATGTGGCGTGCGTGCGGCGTCTCATTGTGTGGGATCCATTTGCCTTCAGTAGCGGATCTGTGCCGGGATGTGGTAGACGGCAATCATCCAGTCACTTAGTAGCACGGGCGCAGATTATATACATTATCCCCGGTTCTGTGTGGTGATCCGGGGACGGCGTCAGCTAACAATTACACCCAACCGTAGGTGTCGGGGAAAGTGAATGACTGAGGGTGACGCTATGCGATTATCCGGAGGAGCCTGCGGGCGGCGCAGCAACATCGTCATCAAAACTTATTGTTTCGCTTTTCTAATTGGTGCCTTCTGCGCGGTCTGTGCGATTATTTAGAGGAGTCAATGTAGCAAAATATTATAATGTCATTTTAAACGGCAGCGGCGCCGAAAGTCAAGACTGTCATTTATATTAAGACGCGGAACACCCGAGGCGACAGCGATCCTCCACCCCCAACATCAAGCAGTCCCCAGTGATAGAAGGCCCGAGCCGCCCCCTTCTGAAGGTTCTGACAAATTCGATATCTGCTTCTCGGAGAGTTGGGTGACAGGTAATGTGGCCACCGCTCCTGACTGCGCCATTTTTATAATGGCCTTGAAGTGGGAAAGCTCCTGTGTAACGGACAACCAATATGGGTACAATATTATATCCTAGGATTGCCACCCAGCTTTCCTATAGTCCTGAACTGCAAATTTAACTAGTTATGTACCAGTGAGGTGTTTGCCATTCAGGAGCCTCAGAAAACTGGATGCCAAGTACTGTGATGAGGGTTAGTAGGAGAGGCGGAACATGAAGCTTCTGGGCCCCACCAGAATGTGTTCTGGGGGCCCCACATGTGCCCTTTATAATACTGGTGTCTCCTTATATGGCAGAGGGGCCCCTCAGAAACCTGGGCCTGGGTCTGACTGCCCCCCTGTAGTTACACCCCTGCTTAGTAGTTTCCGTTAGACAGATCGGCAGACACGTGAAGTTCCCCTCCTGCGTCCCGCGGTAATTACACGTGCGGTTTTATGGCCATAATGAGGCCGAGCGCTGCGAGACGTAATTATCACCGTCCTGTAAACTCCATTGTCTTGTGAGGAGAAACCTCTCCACCATTTACAACCTGCCGTATAATCACTAATTACCATCCTGGTCTTCTAATTATCTATTCAAATACAGACGGGAACATTAACAGGAAGCGATCGCGCTCGTACATTATGTAATAAGCAGGTCGTCACATCCCGCCGTATAATCTACCGCCGCCGCTCCCCGTGTCATGTCCGTATAATGTCTGGGATATGTGTTCATACAGCAGCTTCCACATTGTCACAGCCCCGCCCCCGACCGATGACATCACTGACTATAATATAATAGTAATATAATTACATGTGATCAGACATGAGATCCACACATCTTATATACAGTCACAGCTATTCATCTATTACTACTGACAACCAGCCTGTATATCATGTGTGAGAGGTTGTCACAGCCCCGCCCCCTGTTACTTACATCACTGATATATAATATAATTACACTGTGATCAGACATGAGATCCACACATCTTATATACAGTCACAGCTATTCATCTATTACTACTGACAACCAGCCTGTATATCATGTGTGAGAGGTTGTCACAGCCCCGCCCCCTGTTACTGACATCACTGATATATAATATAATTACATGTGATCAGACATGAGATCCACACATCTTATATACAGTCACAGCTATTCATCTATTACTACTGACAACCAGCCTGTATATCATGTGTGAGGGGTTGTCACAGCTCCGCCCCCTGTTACTGACATCACTGATATATAATATAATTACACTGTGATCAGACATGAGAGCCACACATCTTATATACAGTAACAGCTATTCATCTATTACTACTGACAACCAGCCTGTATATCATGTGTGAGAGGTTGTCACAGCCCCGCCCCCTGTTACTGACATCACTGATATATAATATAATTACATGTGATCAGACATGAGATCCACACATCTTATATACAGTAACAGCTATTCATCTATTACAGCTGACAACCAGCCTGTATATCATGTGTGAGAGGTTGTGACAGCCCCGCCCCCTGTTACTGACATCACTGATATATAATATAATTACATTGTGATCAGACATGAGATCCACACATCTTATATACAGTCACAGCTATTCATCTATTACTACTGACAACCAGCCTGTATATCATGTGTGAGGGGTTGTCACAGCTCCGCCCCCTGTTACTGACATCACTGATATATAATATAATTACACTGTGATCAGACATGAGAGCCACACATCTTATATACAGTAACAGCTATTCATCTATTACTACTGACAACCAGCCTGTATATCATGTGTGAGAGGTTGTCACAGCCCCGCCCCCTGTTACTGACATCACTGATATATAATATAATTACATGTGATCAGACATGAGATCCACACATCTTATATACAGTAACAGCTATTCATCTATTACTACTGACAACCAGCCTGTATATCATGTGTGAGAGGTTGTCACAGCCCCGCCCCGTTACTGACATCACTGATATATAATATAATGACATTGTGATCAGACATGAGATCCACACATCTTATATACAGTAACAGCTATTCATCTATTACTACTGACAACCAGCCTGTATATCATGTGTGAGGGGTTGTCACAGCTCCGCCCCCTGTTACTGACATCACTGATATATAATATAATTACATTGTGATCAGACATGAGATCCACACATCTTATATACAGTAACAGCTATTCATCTATTACTACTGACAACCAGCCTGTATATCATGTGTGAGAGGTTGTCACAGCCCCGCCCCCTGTTACCGACATCACCGATATATAGCATACGTGTACACCGCGGCCGCTTCCTGCAGTTCTTGCTCTCACATGGCGATACATTTCCCTTAATAACAAGCTTTTCTCGTGTCGATCCCTCAGCGGTTAATTGTTGCCGTTTTTCGCTCTAATTTTTTGCGGTTTCTGTTGAGTCGCACAATGTTGTTTTTCCCGTTATAACAATCACTTACAGTTCAATCCAACTCGTCACCGAGAGACCTGACAGCGAAACGAGCGGCAAATATTAATCTATTGTCAAGGAAAATACAAGTCCCAAATCTTTCCATCTCATGGCGCATTTTATAGCGAGAACATGCGGCTGAAATTATAGTGTTGTCTGAAACCGGTGATAATGACACAGGAGAGTCCATTGCCTGCGACAATTACCGCTAAAAGGGTTCAACCGTATCGGGGCGCGGGAGACGCTGACAGGAAAGCGCCGGATCCTGGAGGCAAAGTCTCAGAAATAATAGATTGTGCGAAGTCAGATAAATAACAATGCAAATCCAAAAATCCTCCTTATGTGGGATGATGGGAGTGATCCAGAGATTAGATTGTCAGCTCCTGGGGTCAGGGATGATGGGAGTAATACAGAGATTAGATTGTCAGCTCCTGGCGTCAGGGATGATGGGAGTGATCCAGAGATTAGATTGTGAGCTCCTGGGGTCAGGGATGATGGGAGTGATCCAGAGATTAGATTGTCAGCTCCTGGGGTCAGGGATGATGGGAGTGATACAGAGATTAGATTGTCAGCTCCTGGCGTCAGGGATGATGGGAGTGATCCAGAGATTAGATTGTCAGCTCCTGGCGTCAGGGATGATGGGAGTGATCCAGAGATTAGATTGTCAGCTCCTGGCGTCAGGGATGATGGAAGTGATCCAGAGACTAGATTGTGAGCTCCTGGCTCAGGGATGATGGGAGTGATCCAGAGATTAGATTGTCAGCTCCTGGGGTCAGGGATGATGGGAGTGATCCAGAGATTAGATTGTCAGCTCCTGGCGTCAGGGATGATGGGAGTGATCCAGAGATTAGATTGTCAGCTCCTGGCGTCAGGGATGATGGGAGTGATCCAGAGATTAGATTGTCAGCTCCTGGCGTCAGGGATGATGGGAGTGATCCAGAGATTAGATTGTGAGCTCCTGGCTCAGGGATGATGGGAGTGATACAGAGATTAGATTGCGAGCTCCTGGGGTCAGGGATGATGAGAGTGATACAGAGATTAGATTGTGAGCTCCTGGCTCAGGGATGATGGGAGTGATACAGAGATTAGATTGTCAGCTCCTGGGGTCAGGGATGATGGGAGTGATACAGAGATTAGATTGTGAGCTCCTGGCTCAGGGATGATGGGAGTGATACAGAGATTAGATTGTCAGCTCCTGGGGTCAGGGATGATGGGAGTGATACAGAGATTAGATTGTCAGCTCCTGGCGTCAGGGATGATGGGAGTGATCCAGAGATTAGATTGTGAGCTCCTGGGGTCAGGGATGATGGGAGTGATCCAGAGATTAGATTGTGAGCTCCTGGCTCAGGGATGATGGGAGTGATACAGAGATTAGATTGCGAGCTCCTGGGGTCAGGGATGATGAGAGTGATACAGAGATTAGATTGTGAGCTCCTGGGGTCAGGGATGATGGGAGTGATACAGAGATTAGATTGTCAGCTCCTGGGGTCAGGGATGATGGGAGTGATACAGAGATTAGATTGTGAGCTCCTGGGGTCAGGGATAATGGGAGTGATACAGAGGTTAGATTGTGAGCTCCTGGGGTCAGGGATGATGGGAGTGATCTAGGGGTCGCAGGACCTCTCCTGGTTGGTGTAGTGCGGTGTCTTCCCTTAGATTTGTTTTGTTCCTCAGTTTTACAATGATGGAAATTTTCCGCTGTGATCGCCGTTTATACGGGAAACCTCCTGTTATTGCACGATATCGGCACATGAAGAAGATCAGCGGCCTGTATTCTACACGTCAGACGCTGCTCTCCTGCTTTACAAGATCTCACAGGAAGGTTTTTATTTTCTAGTTTTTTCGGAACAAACCTTCCCGCTAAATATATGACATGATTTTATTTGTGGACCCGCGGCGTCTTGTTAGCGCGGCGAATATCAGCACATTTCTCTGAGTCTTGTTATAAAAGTTAAAACCGCGGTATCGCCCGTTCCCCCGCACCGCGCAGATCATCAATGAATATTTATTGTATCCAGACAAAGCACCGCGCTCCCCCGCGCCCCTCCGCTGCCTATTACAAGACCCCCGCGCCCTCCGCTGCCTATTACAGGACCCCCGCACCCCTCCGCTGCCTATTACAGGACCCCCGCACCCCTCCGCTGCCTATTACAGGACCCCCGCGCCCTCCGCTGCCTATTACAGGACCCCCGCGCCCCTCCGCTGCCTATTACAGGACCCCCACGCCCTCCGCTGCCTATTACTGGACCCCCGCGCCCTCCGCTGCCTATTACAGGACCCCCGCACCCCTCCGCTGCCTATTACTGGACCCCCGCGCCCTCCGCTGCCTATTACTGGACCCCCGCGCCCTCCGCTGCCTATTACAGGACCCCCGCGCCCCTCCGCTGCCTATTACTGGACCCCCACGCCCTCCGCTGCCTATTACTGGACCCCCGCGCCCTCCGCTGCCTATTACTGGACCCCCGCGCCCTCCGCTGCCTATTACAGGACCCCCGCACCCCTCCGCTGCCTATTACTGGACCCCCGCGCCCTCCGCTGCCTATTACAGGACCCCCGCGCCCTCCGCTGCCTATTACAGGACCCCAGCACCCCTCCGCTGCCTATTACTGGACCCCCGCGCCCTCCGCTGCCTATTACTGGACCCCCGCGCCCTCCGCTGCCTATTACAGGACCCCCGCGCCCCTCCGCTGCCTATTACTGGACCCCCGCGCCCTCCGCTGCCTATTACAGGACCCCCGCACCCCTCCGCTGCCTATTACTGGACCCCCACGCCCTCCGCTGCCTATTACTGGACCCCCGCGCCTCTCCGCTGCCTATTACTGGACCCCCGCGCCCTCCGCTGCCTATTACAGGACCCCCGCGCCCTCCGCTGCCTATTACAGGACCCCCGCGCCCCTCCGCTGCCTATTACTGGACTCCCGAGCCCCTCCACTGCCTATTACTGGACCCCCGAGCCCCTCCGCTGCCTATTACTGGACCCCCGCGTCCTCCGCTGCCTATTACAGGACCCCTGCACCCCTCCTCTGCCTATTACTGGACCCCTGCGCCCCTCCGCTGCCTATTACTGGACCGCCGCGCCCCTCCCCTGCCTATTACTGGACCCCCTCGCCCCTCCGCTGCCTATTACTAGACCCCCAAGCCCTCCGCTGCCTATTACTGGACCCCCGCGCCCCTCCGCTGCCTATTACTGGACCCCCGAGCCCCTCCGCTACCTATTACTGGACCCCCGCGCCCTCCGCTGCCTATTACTGGACCCCCGCGCCCTCCGCTGCCTATTACTGGACCCCCGCGCCCCTCCGCTGCCTATTACTGGACCCCCAAGCCCCTCCGCTGCCTATTACTGGACCCCCAAGCCCCTCCGCTGCCTATTACTGGACCCCCGCGCTCTCTGCTGCCTATTACTGGACCCCCGCGCCCTCCGCTGCCTATTACTGGACCCCCACGCCCTCCGCTGCCTATTACAGGACCCCCGCGCCCCTCCGCTGCCTATTACTGGACGCCCGCGCCCCTCCGCTGCCTATTACTGGACCCCCGCGCCCCTCCCCTGCCTATTACTGGACCCCCTCGCCCCTCCGCTGCCTATTACTAGACCCCCGAGCCCTCCGCTGCCTATTACTGGACCCCCGAGCCCCTCTGCTACCTATTACTGGACCCCCGCGCCCTCCGCTGCCTATTACTAATTTCCATTATTGTGTGAATTGTATCGTTATTATCAGGAGATGTGCAGAATACCGGAGCCCCCGCCATTGTACCGACCTAAGAGTTAAGTGGTGACCAGTGGCAGCTGAGGTGTTTGTTACAATGTATCCAGTCTAGACAATCCTCTGTACTCCAGACTGATACATGTTACCTGCACTGATACATTGTAACAAACTGACTGAACAGGAGATTTGTGCTGCTGATGTGTTTATCTTACAGAGATTGTCCACACTGATACATTGTAACAAACCCTCAGAATGAGTTCTGTATGGCTCTCAACCTCTGGTTGTAAACGAGAGTGTACCCAGTCACTGACAGCTAGCAGAGATCTTGGAAATGGTGAGGATTTGAAACCATTTAATAGGAAGTTTCAGAACTTTTTATTATACGATTTAAGTTTTATTTACGGGTTGTGCGGCACAGGGCGGTTTTCCACAGGATAGGTCATCAGGATATGATTAGTAGGGACCGATACCTGGACCCCTCACCAATCAGCTGTTCTGACTGCCTCCGGACGTTATACAGCGGTTGGTGCTGGAAGGTGATGACTCCGGGCTGGGTTCCTGTAGAGCGCGGCCGCTATACTGTGACCGGAGACATCTACTCCCAGCGCCGACCTCTGTATAACATCCGGGGCCCGCACCGATCATATACTGATGACCGTTCCTGTGGATGAAAAACCGCCCCGTGCCCGGACAACCCCTTCAAGACGACGCCGGCTCCTTAATAATAGATGCCGTGACCGTGCTGCGTGCGCGCGGTTTTACAGTGGATTGCCGCGGTTTATAAAGCAGCTTTCAGCTGCGCGGCTTGTACAGCCAAATTATATGAAAACATTGAACTTCACCTGTACGCGCGGCGCATCCGAAAACCACATCGCAAGGGAACCGCACAGCACGGTGTCGCAGCTTCGCCTCTGCGTGTCCGGCCGTTCTTAGTGATTTGTTGCTAAATGCTATAATGCCGTGGACTGAACGATCTGAAGGAGTCACTGGCGGCTCCTGGGTCTGAGGGGCCCCTAAGCTATATGTCGCTCCCTCAGGTTCCAGGACCTTGGTGTGGCCCCCAGGAATCATCCTCTTCACACGGTGGGGGGTGGAGTTGGTGACATTTGTCGTTTGGATTTCCTCCGTGTTGCGCCAGTAGACGCTGTGGTTAGCGCCGGACTAGATTGATATTTATGGGGCCCCTCCACGTCCATAGTCTCGTTCTTCCCGGTCTCTCCCTATTGTCGGGCGGTGCCAGCGGTGATACGGGAGCCCAGTCCTCGGGCAGAACATCATCATGTCCCTATGAGGGCCGCGCCGTATGCTGATAATATTCCACGTGACGGCTGAGAGGGGCTAAAGTGGCTTCCCGGAGTAACGGGCCGCGGATTTATAGGATTCTACACCGCTGTGATAACATTAATGGCGCTTGGTTTGGTCCGTGGGGCCTCATTTGTCGCGGTGACTTCAGTCTTAAACTCACAATTAGGAGCAAAGCAAATGAGGCAAAGCTGGAAACGAGACGGAGGCCTCCGGAGTGACCTTGTGAGAGACGCAACACGCCGAGATCTCAGCGACACGTGCGCACGCCCCCCGCGGCTTTATGACCGCACGCGATGGATGAACACGTCCTGGGGTGGAGATTTATACGCAGCACCTCCCGGATACAGAGTGCAGAGACCAGAACCTCTGATACATTGTAGCTAAAAGTGATAGAAAGAATGTATCAGCCGACATCATGTATATATAAGAATATACAGCAGCCCCATACAAATCCCGTGCAGTCCCATACAAACCCCATGCAAATCCCAGGCAGCCCCACTCCACAGCAGAGTAGTCTAGGGGGTTAGTTATGAGCTTGTGCAGGCTGAAGGCTAACAGGACAATAAGGCCTCATGCACACGACCGTGGTGTTTTTCTGGTCCGCAAATTCCAGGACCGTGTTCCGTGGAATGTCATCCGCAGTTCATCCGTATGTAATCCGCAGTTCATCCGTATGTAATCCGCAAAAATGCGGATGAAAAAAAAAAAAAAAAAAAAGGACTTTTAAACAGGATGCCAAAAGCTTGGTCAAACCCCCTTTAAAAGGTCACATGATCCGCAAATCCGCAAACTGCGGATGACACACGGCGGTGTATCCGCAATTTCCACGGGCCCATTGACTTCTATTGGCATGTCCGCACCGCATTTGCGGCCCATAATAAGACATGTCCGGAGTTTCTGCGGCACGGATGTGCGGACATGCGGAGAGCTGTGAAAACACGGATAGTGGGTATGGCCACATAGAAATGAATGGGTCCGCAATTAACCCGTGGATTTGCGGTTGAATTGCGGACGCAAAAACACGGTCGTGTGCATGAGGCCTAAGAGAATAGTGACTGCATCTCTGGATGTAATTGGAGTATAAAACCTGATGTGACTGATGACCTCTGCAGACGAGCCGTGTGGAGGAGGGAGGGGGTCCTGTACAACAATCAGGGTGGTCTGCGCAGAACCAGCCGGAGACCTTTGTTATAACATTGTACTGACCCTAAAACACATGGTATACTCCAGTCACATCCAAAGCTGCATTCACAGCTCTGAATGCTTCTCTGTTGAAATAACTGCTTGTTCAGTGTCTGTTCTGCGGATTTGTGTCCTGTAGTGACATCTCCTCCTCTGACCAGTGACTGAACTTCTTGAGGTCCCCTCCCCCATCACATGTGGCGCTACCGGTAGTTTATTATATTGTATTCTGAATGCTGTGGATGAACTTCAGACGACTGATCTCCCAGAATCCTCAGCGCGGACGAGATATATATATATATTGATCTATTACTCAGTATTCACTAATTAAACGTCATTCAATCTCCATTGATCGCTCCCATCATCCATACAGTATGACCACGCTGGGAGTCTTAGTCAGGTGATATATGTGCAGGCGATTATAGGGCCCTCCGGTCATCACATAATGATGAATGTATAAATCCCCTTGTACCTTTTTTCCCATGATGCCTCACTTCCTTCTGTCCCTTCTTTTGGCAGGGTTTGGGGGTGACATGACTTTGTGCACCTGATGCTCCTGTAAGGAAAGGGAAATAATATAAAGGGGCGGAGTCTGACACCTATTTATTGGTGTGGGAAAATCGGTGTCATGGAGAGAAGTCACAAGCTGCTACAATGTAGAGACGGGACTGTAACTCTGACCGCGCGGAGCAGGAGGAGCGCAACGTGGGGTAGACAAGCTCATGCCTTAGTGCATTTGAATCCCCCATTGTTGGGACATATTAGGACCAGTCCCTTATCCGCCCAGGGTCAGTGTTTGAATCCAAATCACCCTCCACATCATTGTCTATATCCTGGTAATTATTTGGATTCACACAATGAACCATTAGAGCCAATAACAGAAAGTGTTGTCATAGGGTCATGATAGGACATCAGAGGGCGTAGCTGCAGGTGTGAGGACCCTGAAGAGCTGAGAACATGACGGTATTGTCCCTCCTTGTATGAGCAGTGAGTGGAGAAGAAAACATCCCAATGTGACGTCCTGGAGTCTGCCCGACCCAACCGGAGATGTTCTTACTGACCGGTCACAATCATTGATCTGACTGATGGTCATGTGACTAAGACTATGATGTCATCTGCAGAGAAATGATCGTGTCTTCAGAGAGAGGGACGGGACCTGCCGGGAAACTCCAGGGATTGAGTTAACAATAATGGGGATATTTTCTCACATCATCCAGGTTCCTAGAACTGGTGGAAAATAAAAGAAATTCTATAGTGCGCGGTTTATGACTTCAAATAATAGGATCACCCCTGAACCCCATATTACATATAGAATCACATTATAAATACATGACATTACTTATCCTGTACTGATCCTGAGTTACATCCTGTATTATACTCCAGAGCTGCACTCACTATTCTGCTGGTGGAGTCACTGTGTACATACATTACATTACTTATCCTGTACTGATCCTGAGTTATATCCTGTATTATACTCCAGAGCTGCACTCACTATTCTGCTGGTGGAGTCACTGTGTACATACATTACATTACTTATCCTGTACTGATCCTGAGTTATATCCTGTATTATACTCCAGAGCTGCACTCACTATTCTGCTGGCGGAGTCACTGTGTACATACATTACATTACTTATCCTGTACTGATCCTGAGTTACACCCTGTATTATACTCCAGAGCTGCACTCACTATTCTGCTGGTGGAGTCACTGTGTACATAAAATTACATTACTTATCCTGTACTGATCCTGAGTTATATCCTGTATTATACTCCAGAGCTGCACTCACTATTCTGCTGGTGGAGTCACTGTGTACATACATTACATTACTTATCCTGTACTGCTCCTGAGTTACATCCTGTATTATACTCCAGAGCTGCACTCACTATTCTGCTGGTGGAGTCACTGTATACATACATTACTTATCCTGTACTGATCCTGAGTTACATCCTCTATTATACTCCAGAGCTGCACTCACTATTCTGCTGGCGGAGTCACTGTGTACATACATTACATTACTTATCCTGTACTGATCCTGAGTTACATCCTGTATTATACTCCAGAGCTGCACTCACTATTCTGCTGGTGGAGTCACTGTGTACATACATTACTTATCCTGTACTGATCCGGAGTTACATCCTGTATTATACTCCAGAGCTGCACTCACTATTCTGCTGGTGGAGTCACTGTATACATACATTACTTATCCTGTACTGATCCTGAGTTACATCCTCTATTATACTCCAGAGCTGCACTCACTATTCTGCTGGTGGAGTCACTGTTTACATACATTACATTACTTATCCTGTACTGATCCTGAGTTACATCCTGTATTATACTCCAGAGCTGCACTCACTATTCTGCTGGTGGAGACACTGTGTACATACATTACATTACTTATCCTGTACTGATCCTGAGTTACATCCTGTATTATACTCCAGAGCTGCACTCACTATTCTGCTGGTGGAGTCACTGTTTACATACATTACATTACTTATCCTGTACTGATCCTGAGTTACATCCTGTATTATACTCCAGAGCTGCACTCACTATTCTGCTGGTGGAGTCACTGTGTACACACATTACATTACTTATCCTGTACTGATCCGGAGTTACATCCTGTATTATACTCCAGAGCTGCACTCACTATTCTGCTGGTGGAGTCACTGTGTACATACATTACATTACTTATCCTGTACTGATCCTGAGTTATATCCTGTATCTCTTTATTTTATATAAATTTACAAAACATAAACTGAAAAACAAATACATAACTAATTCCATATAACCAAAAAGTCACAACCCAATTCTTATAAACAAATTTTCTTATATACATCTCTGTATATGAGAAGAGAAAACGATACCAGACCCGGCCACATACACCCCACTCTTATATACTTACATCTACACTTCATCCGAAGCTAAACAATAACTAGAATATATACAAACATCATATAAACGTAATCCAAAGTACCAACAGAAAATCCCCCGACCCGCGTCAACCAAGGGCCTAAAGAAACAACATAATAATGATGATAATAATAATCAAACAACATAATAATGATGATAATAATAATAAAACAACAACATAATAATAATAAAATAATAATAATAATAACCCCAAAAATCAAAAATATAATAATACTAATCCCAATTTTTTTTTTTTTTTTTTTTTATATATATATATTTTTTAATCACACTATACACATCCTGACTTTCCCTAACCTTACCCTTCTTACCTAAACTCCACCACCCCAGCCAGCATCTCCCCTCATGTCCTCTCACGTCCGCATAGTCCAGATGCTGGCCCCAACCACCACACCCAACACCCCAGCCCAGCCCCCCGCCCCATGTCCTCCCATGTCCGCATAGTCCGGGGCTGGGTCAGGCAAACCCCCCCGACCCCCTCCCAACCTATCTATTAACCCCCTTAAGTCTATCCCTATTCTAACAACATTTCTACATTATAATACAATACACGTCACCAACTTGTCCAAATACCAAACCATATACAAAATACACCGTACCCGAAAGCACCAAGTTCGGTCGCTTGTAAACCTTTTTCCTGCCATTTCAATCCTAAACAAAACAAAAATCTTCCAGTGCTTACCTAGCCCATCACCAGATAGAGAGAAGGGAAAGCCCCCCCCAGCTCCCCCCCAGAGGCCAAGGTACCACGTCCACCGCTGCACCCTCCCTATCGCTTGCCCTATCTCCTTACCCTATTACTAACCCTTTCTTGACCCTATTGAAAGCTGACCCTATGCTGACCCTCACCTTTCCCTTATTCCGAGTCCTATCGCTATATTTTTTATTGGTGCCTCAGCGGAACGCAGACCCCCACCTCCAGTTGAGCACCGGTGACGACTCCCCCTCCCTCATGAAGGCAGACACATTAAGGCACCCAAAAGGAAAAGCCCCTCCAAAGACGAGAGGCTTTGGATGCTCCCAATCTGCCAACCTCCAAAGAATGCACCTTCACCAGGTCACCCATGATATTGCTAACAACCTCATCCACTAGGAGGATTTTCTTCTGGGTAGAAACTAGACATCGTGCATTCCACATAAAGTGCCTGACCACTATACTGACTAGAAACAAGGTGCAATGGTCCCTACCACCGAGGTCTCCGAACACTCCATAGGCCCACCCAGCATAGGAGAGGCTGGTTAGGCCTGGCCAACCAATGGAGGCTCCCACCCTTTTGTATACCTCTGTATTGAAAGGGCAATGAAGCAGGAAATGCTCCATGCTTTCCAGCACTCCGCCACACTCCTCCCGGGGGCAATCCCGATCATCAGAGCTTCTGCACTTTAGATTGTCCCTCACATACAGTCTCCCATGGAAGCAACGCCAAGCCAGATCCCAAAACTTCTGGGGAATCCTCGCTGAATTTAAAAGTTTTAATCCCACCCCGAGGTCACTACTTGGGCAGTCTTTGAGCGCCAGGGGCTTCTGGAAGTGGGTCATCAGGACCCTCCTGTCAAGAAATTTTCTCGACATGGTCCTGATCTCCCACACCTCCAGACCCCACCGGCGAACAATCTTCAGCGCCAGGGTGGCATAAGCCGGGAGATGTCCGTGAGGTGTACGCAGGTCTTTCACTTGCCCTCCTCTCTCCCATTCCTGGAAGAAAGGCCGAAACCACCCCCTGCAGGAGGATATCCACCAAGGAGCCCTCTCTTGCCAGAGGTTTGCCAGGTTGATCTTAACAAAGGTGTTCACTAGGAACACCACCGGGTTAACCATACCTAACCCGCCTAGTGTCCTTGGTAGGTAAGTAACCTCCCTCTTGATTAGGTTGAGCCTGTTCCCCCATAACAGCTGGAAGAACAGGCTATAGACCCGAGTCCAGAGAGGTTCTGGCAAGATGCACACACTGCCCAGGTAAAGCAACATGGGCACCAGGTAGGCCTTGGCCAAGTGAACCCTTTCCCTCAGGGTTAAGGACCAACCCTTCCATTGGTCGACCTTCTGGGCAACTAGATTCAGCCTATCCTCCCAGTTCTTCTTGGGGTAATCACCCGGGCCAAATTCGACTCCTAAGATCTTAGCAGACCCCTGAGGCTCTGGAAGGGTGTCCGGGAGATCAAAACCAGGATCTCCTCCTCCCAGCCAGAGACTTTTGCACTTATCCCGGTTGATCTTGGACCCAGATGCCAATGAGTAACGCTCCACTTCCGACATCACCCACTCTGCCTCCCCTCTCGAGGAGACAAAAATGGAGACGTCGTCTGCGTACGCAACCACCCTCTGAGTGGCCTCCGGCCCCTCCAGGCCGGCCCTGACTCCCGCCAATGGCCCACGATCGATCCTTTTAAGAAAAGGATCAATTGCGAACGCATATAGCAAAGGGCTCAAGGGACAACCCTGGCGGACACCAGACCCAACCTCAAAGGGGGTTCCAACCCAACCGTTCACCAGCGCAAAAGTCTCAGCCCCAGTGTATAAGGTCTGTAGCCAATTGACAAACCCCCCCGGTAGGCCGTACCTCAGAAGGACCGACCAGAGGTACTCGTGGTCCACCCGGTCAAAAGCCTTGGCCTGGTCCAAGGACAGGATGTACCCCTCCCACCGACCAGAATTTCCCTGCTCCACTGCCTCTCTGACACTGAGGACAGCACTAAATGTGCTGCGGCCTGGAACAGAGCAATGCTGGACCGGCGAAAGGAGCCGGGATGCAAACTTCACCAGCCGATTAAACAGCACCTTTGCGAGAACCTTTCTGTCCGTATTGAGCAGCGCTATGGGACGCCAATTCTCAATACGGGTCGAGTCTTTACCCTTCGATAAAACGATCAAGGCCGACCTCCTCATTGACATTGGCAAAGTACCCGAGGAAAGGCACTCATTAAACACCTCAGTCAAGAGGGGAACTAGGGTTCCTTTAAAAGTCTTATAAAACTCGGATGTTAAGCCATCCGGCCCTGGCGATTTTTTGAGGGCAAGCCCATCAATCGCCAATCCCACTTCCTCTTCCTTGATCGAGTCTATCAAAACACCGAGAGAGGGGTCTACCCCTGGCTCAGGGATGGTTTCAGCCATGAAAGCCGACATCTCGTCTCGGTTTGGATCTTGCTTCCCCAAGAGGTGCGAGTAGAAGGATCTGACGACCTCCAAGATCCCTGATTTGGATCTCTTCAGAGATCCTGTACTATCAATCAGTCCTGTCACAACCTTACGACTCACTGACATCTTACAGTTCCTGTAGGGGTCGGGCGAGCGGTACCTCCCGAAATCCCTTTCAAGAACTAAAGATGTGTGCCTATCATACTGACACCTCCTGAGCAAAGCTTTCACCACGGAGATCTCCTCCCCACTACCCCCCGGTTGAGACCAGATGTTCGAGTTTCCTCCTCAGTTCCTGATATAGGCGGTACCTACTCATGGACCTGAGGCTCGAGAGCCTAAGGAAAAATCCTGCCACCCGGACTTTAAACAACTCCCACCACTCAGACTTAGTACCACTGAGATCCAACAAAGGTACCTGGCTCTGAAGAAAATCCTCAAAGGCCTGTCTTATCTCCGCTTCTTCCAAGAGAGTAAAATTCAGCCTCCATATACCTCTTCCCATCTGGAGGGACTCTGCAATGTTCAAAGAGAAAATAATCATACAGTGATCGGAGAACTCCACCTCAACAACGGACACTGGTGAAGAGATGGCTTCCTCCTTCAAAAAAAACCTGTCTATCCTAGACCTACAACTACCTCTACGATAGGTGAAACCCGAGTGGCCTGGGGTATGCCTGATGTGGATATCCACCAGGCGAGCATCGCTAACTATATTTTTTAATGCTACACTATCATAGGTCAATTTTTTATCTCCGGAACCTCCTCTATCTCGGGGCCTCACGACAGTATTGAAGTCCCCTCCAAAGATAACTTGTCGACCTGAAAAAAGGAAAGGCTTAATCCTCATGAAGAGACTTTTACGGTCCCATTTGCTCTGGGGTCCGTATATATTGATTAATCTTAATTCCTGTCCCCTCATGAGGACATCTAAGATCAAGCACCTCCCCATTTCTAACTCAATCATCCGTCTGCATGTTACCGGTGCGGTGAAAAGGACCGCCACTCCGCTATAGGGCTCAGCCGCAAGAGACCAGTAGGAGGGCCCGCGTCGCCACTCCCTCCTAGATTTAACGACGTCTGCCAAAAGTGACAGCCTGGTCTCCTGCAAAAACAAAATGTCGGCTTCAACTCGGCCAAGAAAATCAAAGGCTGCAAATCTCGCCCTATCTGACTTAATGCTGGCAACGTTAATTGATGCCAGCGTCAACGGAGTGGGTGCCGCCATCATGGATGTTTGAGTTAGACGGCTTTCTTCTTCCCACCCCCCCCCTCTATCTGATGAGGACCCCCCTTCTTTGCCTCGCTTCTTGCAAACTGAGGAGTCCATACTCACCACCCTATTCCCATCTTTATCCCCAAGTACCGGGTCAACCTCCCCCTCTGGGGGCAACGGCCCTTGCAGCAGGGGAGGCTCAACGACTCTAGGGTGCCCTACCATGCCCTCCCTCTTAGTATGAGAGGCTGGAATGTCCACGAGAGCATGGTATCGATCAGTAGAGCGCACCAGGGGGGTACAGGATTTACCTTCCTGGGCCAGGGCGGGGCCAGATGTATTTGGCCCTTGGGTTTTGCCCGGTGTCCCTTTTGCTGTAGGCTGAGTCCTCTCTTCCTCTCCCACACTTTCATAGTGGGAGGACTGAGAGTCCTCAGCCCTCTGCTCCCTTTGGATCCTCCTCATCTCCTCGTTCAATTCGACCTCCCCAGGGGCATCAGCTTCAAGGGGGGCATCCAGATCCGAATCAGAGGTCGTCCCAGTTTCCTGGAGCGCCCTCCGAATCCTCTCCTTCCTTCGCTTCTCCGCCCTTCTCTGGCGAGAAGGGGGACCCTTCTTTGCATTCTTCCCTTGTCCCTGTGCCCCATCATCCCTGCCCGCACCCTCACCCACGGAGGCCTCCCTCCTTTCATCCTCCGCAGGTTTGGAACAAGCATTGACAACAGAGCGAGGACACCGACTGAACGGGTGACCTAAGTCACCACACAGGTTGCAGCGAATACGGTCACACGATGCGGCTAGATGACCAATCCCCCCACAATGAGCACACTTCTGCACCTTGCAGCCTGCACTCAAATGTGAGGGGTCGCCACACCGGTGACACAACTTCGGCTGCCCCTGGTAGAAGACCAGGATCCGATCTCTTCCCAGGAAAGCAGACGATGGTATGTGGGACACCGTCTGTCCCAGACGCTTTAGTTTAACCATGAACGTCCAGGCCCCTGACCAGATGCCAAACTCGTCTAAGTTCTTCCGTGGCATCTCTACTACCTCTCCGTACCTTCCCAACCAGGTCATGATATCTATACAAGAGAGTGACTCGTTACGGGTAAGAACGGTCACTCTCTTGGGACCACTTTGGCGAGAAATTGCTTGTGCAGCAAAGTCTCGCCAGCCAGGCTCGTCCTTCACCAGCTCGTAGTTCCCCCAGAAGACCTCAAGGCCCCCTAGGTGAACAAAGCTGATGTCGAACTCGACCGAGCCATGAGGATGTATCAAGGCAAAGATGTCACTCGCCTTGAAGCCCATCCCCAGCAGCAGCTCCACCACCCTCTTTCTGGGAGGGCACGCATCATTGCCACGCCACCGGAGACGGACCACATTCCTCCTGGCTACAGCCTGCCCGGCTGTTGGGAGCGACCACTGATCTCCTCGTTGCTCTCGGAAGGCATTTAGACCATATCTGTCTATCCAGAAAGACAGGTCCTTCTGCACTCCCCCTATGGTTAGGGTTTGCTTTCCCTCTCTTAAAGCGTCCAAGAGACGTTGTTGCAAGTTACCGTCCCCGGACCTTGAGGATGAAGATGGGTGGGCCCGCTGTCCCCCCGCTGCCACACCAGCATAAGACCTGCCGGATGTCACAGCAAGAGGAGCGCCAGGCCCATTGCCCCTGGTTGATACCCCATCCCCACCACCCACCACCTCACCACCTACAGACACAGCACTCAACACCCCATTACCAGCAGACACTCCAGCAACTTTATTTACAGACACCTGCATACCCCCAGCAGTTCCCACATCCACAGCCGCAACTTTTTTATTTAACCCACCAGGTCCCCCTGCAGTCATCCTTCTGGCCAGGCCTGGTCCTATGTTATGTATTTTTCCTGTACATTTTGTGTGGGTAGACACTGCTTCAGTCTCCGCATCATCAGGCACCTTTGCAGGGACGCCACCAGATGTTATAAGCGGTGTCCCTGCTGTGCCCTCCGCCTCATTAACCTCCATCTGTTCTGAGTGCTGAACATTTTTGGGAAAGGGGCCACCGTCGCCCCCGACGCCAGCAGCCCCCTTCTCGCCTACACCACTTTTCAGCGATGCGGACGAAGGAGCCACTGACGTCACTGGAGCCGCCTCCGGCGCCGGACCACTCCCCCCTCCCACAGAGGAGTGGCCAACAGAGCCGGAGCCCCCTCTGTGACCGCCCTTGTCCGGAACGTCTGACGGCTTTACTGCGACACCGACAGACTTCCGGCTTTCAGACACCACATCCGGTTTCTGGTTTACCCGTTCTCCCGACCCCTGACTCGCATCAAAGACCAGTTTCCCGGGCTCGCCATTCACCGGACACGGGGACACACCCCCTGGCGTCACCAGGCCACCAGTACCGCCCCCTTTGCAGGGGTTGGCGTCCGGCGCCATTTTGACCACCACGTGTTCTAATGCCGGACCCGTAACACTCTCCCCGCATTCCCGCTCCAGCCCCACTGCAGAGGCTTGAGCTGGGGGTCTTGCGGGACCTGCGCCCTGATCCTGACTTGCATCTGGCTCAGAGCACAGGAAGGATCTTGCTGTATACACCATTTTAAATGAACCTTCAGCAGATTTTTTTTCCTTTTGTCTTTTTTTTCTTCTTAAATTTTTTTTTCTTTTGCTTTTCCTCCTCTGCGGGTAACTCCGCACCGAAACAAAATCCCTGGAAGGATACCGGCGACTCCACATTACGGATCTGTGTAAGTAATCCTGGAGGCCGCTCACTGTCAGTATCAAAACTCTCCTGATTTCTCCCAGCTGTGTGTCCACCCTCCTCCTCCTCACTGCTCCTGGGTGCATCAGAATCTGAGCCTTCTCTGGACTTTGCATTCTCATGCTCCATTTTCTCCCCCACATTTTCCTTTGCTGTGTCTGGGGCTCTGCTGTCTTCCTCCACACTTTCTATTTTTATAGGTTCTGCCATCTCGGCAAACCTCTCTTCATTTTTTAATTTTTCACCAAACACCCCTCCGCCTGCCAAAATCTCCTCACGTCTCTCTTCCACTTCTTTTATTTCCTCCAACAAGGATTTCACATTTAAACGGTATCGGGACCTCTTACCTCCTGTGCATTTTGCAGCCCTTCCTCTGGCGACCGCCAAGTCCGCACGGAGCCGTTGCAGCGACTTCCTGAGGTCCCGATACTCCTCCAACCGCATAGCCAGACGGGAGCTGAAGTTCTCCACCGTCTCTCCGGTCCTCAGCTGTCCCCATTCCTCCACACGACCGTCATCCAAATGTCCGGACGGTGCTGGTCCTTCTCCAGATGACAACACCTCGATCACCCTGCCGGACCGCGTCTCCATACCCTTATCCAGGGTTCCAGCCTCAGGGGGAGCCAGGACAGCCTTGCCCCGAGATGATCTCCTCACCCCCGCGACTGTTTTCATATTCCCAGCCAGCTGGGATGACCCTCTACCCCCCGCTGGCATGCTCCGGGAGGTAGAGGTCTGAGGCTCCATCCTAGGATGGAACCCCCCTCAGGGTACTTTCCAAGCCCAGGCAGATGGTATGAGGCCTGGGCAGATAGGATAAGGAAAGTCCCTGGATCCAAGGCCTGCACGGTAGTCTCAGCAGCTCTCTCCACACGTCCTACTCCACCCACTCCAGAGCTGCACTGACTATTCTGCTGGTGGAGTCACTGTGTACATACAGTACATTACTTATCCTGTACTGATCCTGAGTTACATCCTGTATTATACTCCAGAGCGGCACTCACTATTCTGCTGGTGGAGTCACTGTGTACATACATTACATTACTTATCCTGTACTGATCCTGAGTTATATCCTGTATTATACTCCAGAGCTGCACTCACTATTCTGCTGGTGGAGTCACTGTGTACATACATTACATTACTTATCCTGTACCTATCCTGAGTTACATCCTGTATTATACTCCAGAGCTGCACTCACTATTCTGCTGGTGGAGTCACTGTGTACATACATTACATTACTTATCCTGTACCTATCCTGAGTTACATCCTGTATTATACTCCAGAGCTGCACTCACTATTCTGCTGGTGGAGTCACTGTGCACATACATTACATTACTTATCCTGTACCTATCCTGAGTTACATCCTGTATTATACTCCAGAGCTGCACTCACTATTCTGCTGGTGGAGCCACTGTGTACATACATTACATTACTTATCCTGTACTGATCCTGAGTTACACCCTGTATTATACTCCAGAGCTGCACTCCCTATTCTGCTGGTGGGGTCACTGTGTACATACATTACATTACTTATCCTGTACTGATCCTGAGTTATATCCTGTATTATACTCCAGAGCTGCACTCACTATTCTGCTGGTGGAGTCACGGTGTACATACATTACATTACTTATCCTGTACTGATCCTGAGTTATATCCTGTATTATACTCCAGAGCTGCACTCACTATTCTGCTGGTGGGGTCACTGTGTACATACATTACATTACTTATCCTGTACTGATCCTGAGTTATATCCTGTATTATACTCCAGAGCTGCACTCACTATTCTGCTGGTGGAGTCACGGTGTACATACATTACATTACTTATCCTGTACTGATCCTGAGTTACATCCTGTATTATACTCCAGAGCGGCACTCACTATTCTGCTGGTGGAGTCACTGTGTACATACATTACTTATCCTGTACTGATCCTGAGTTATATCCTGTATTATACTCCAGAGCTGCACTCACTATTCTGCAGGCTTCAGAGCGGCAATCCGCTAAAAACATTTCCTGCTAGTTTAGGCCTCATGCACACGACCGTATTTTTTCCCTTCCGTAAATACTGGTGTAAATACGGGTCCGGTGTCACACGTATTCGACCCGTTTTGCACCAGTATTTACGGGCACGTATTCTCTGCAAAATTGCACTGCACTAATCGGCAGCCTCTTCTCTCTATCAGTGCAGGATAGAGAGAAGGGGCAACCCTTTCCGAGGTAAAAGTAAAAGAAATTCATACTTACCGGCCGTTGTCTTGGTGACGCGTCCCTCTCTTGACATCCAGCCCGACATCCCTGGATGACGCTGCAGCCTGTGATTGGCCTGTGATTGGCTGCAGCGGTCACATGGGCTGAAACGTCATCCAGGGATGTCGGGCCGGATGTCGAGAGGGACGCGTCACCAAGGCAACGGCCGGGAGGCCGGACTGGAGAAAGAAGCAGGGAGTTCTCGGTAAGTATGAACTTCTATTTTTTTGACAGGTTGCTCTATATTGTGATCGGTAGTCACTGTCCAGGGTGCTGAAAGAGTTACTGCCGATCAGTTAACTCTTTCAGCACCCTGGACAGTGACTATTTACCGACGTTGCCTAGCAACGCTGCCGTAATAACGGGTGCACACACGTAGCCACCCGTCATTACGGGGCTGCCCGTGTGAATAGGACATGTTCTATCTTTTTCAACGGCACGGGCACCTTCCTGTAAGAAAACGGGAAGGTACCCGTGGCCAATAGAAGTCTATGAGCCCGTTATTACAGGTCGTGTGCATGAGGCCTAACTGTCTGCACAGAGCTAGTTCTGGTAATTTGCATTCTGGGAAGTGAAATCTTTACACCAGGCATTGTATGGCTCTAATTCTTACTAGTGAAAAATGGCCTGTCGGGCAAACACTTGTTTGTTCGCCGATCAGATTTTTTTATGTGGCCCAAAAATTGGTCGCTAGTCGGCAGCAGCTCTCCCGGTGTAAACAAAGATGTGATGTTGACATGACACAAGTGTATTGGGACAAATGATCATAGTGACCCGTACTCATACATTACCCATCATAGTGACCCGTCCTCATACATTACCCATCATAGTGACCCCTCCTCATACATTACCCATCATAGTGACCCGTCCTCATACATTACCTCATCATAGTGACCCCTCCTCATACATTACCCATCATAGTGACCCCTCCTCATACATTACCCATCATAGTGACCCCTCCTCATACATTACCCATCATAGTGACCCGTCCTCATACATTACCCATCATAGTGACCCGTCCTCATACATTACCCATCATAGTGACCCCTCCTCATACCTTACCCATCATAGTGACCCGTCCTCATACATTACCCATCATAGTGACCCGTCCTCATACATTACCCATCATAGTGACCCGTCCTCATACATTACCAATCATAGTAACCCCTCCTCATACATTACCCATCATAGTGACCCGTCCTCATACATTACCCATCATAGTGACCCGTCCTCATACATTACCCATCAGTGACCCCTCCTCATACATTACCCATCACAGTGACCCGTCCTCATACATTACCCATCATAGTGACCCGTCCTCATACATTACCCATCATAGTGACCCGTCCTCATACATTACCCATCATAGTGACCCGTCCTCATACATTACCCATCATAGTGACCCGTCCTCATACATTACCCATCATAGTGACCCGTCCTCATACATTACCCATCATAGTGACCCCTCCTCATACCTTACCCATCATAGTGACCCGTCCTCATACATTACCCATCATAGTGACCCGTCCTCATACATTACCCATCATAGTGACCCGTCCTCATACATTACCCATCACAGTGACCCCTCCTCATACATTACCCATCATAGTGACCCCTCCTCATACATTACCCATCGTAGTGACCCCTCCTCATACATTACCCATCGTAGTGACCCGTCCTCATACATTACCCATCATAGTATCCCGTCCTCATACATTACCCATCATAGTGACCCGTCCTCATACATTACCAATCATAGTAACCCCTCCTCATACATTACCCATCATAGTGACCCGTCCTCATACATTACCCATCATAGTGACCCGTCCTCATACATTACCCATCAGTGACCCCTCCTCTTACATTACCCATCACAGTGACCCGTCCTCATACATTACCCATCATAGTGACCCGTCCTCATACATTACCCATCATAGTGACCCCTCCTCATACCTTACCCATCATAGTGACCCCTCCTCATACCTTACCCATCATAGTGACCCGTCCTCATACATTACCCATCATAGTATCCCGTCCTCATACATTACCCATCATAGTGACCCGTCCTCATACATTACCAATCATAGTAACCCCTCCTCATACATTACCCATCATAGTGACCCGTCCTCATACATTACCCATCATAGTGACCCGTCCTCATACATTACCCATCAGTGACCCCTCCTCATACATTACCCATCACAGTGACCCGTCCTCATACATTACCCATCATAGTGACCCGTCCTCATACATTACCCATCATAGTGACCCCTCCTCATACCTTACCCATCATAGTGACCCCTCCTCATACCTTACCCATCATAGTGACCCGTCCTCATACATTACCCATCATAGTATCCCGTCCTCATACATTACCCATCATAGTGACCCCTCCTCATACATTACCCATCGTAGTGACCCCTCCTCATACATTACCCATCGTAGTGACCCGTCCTCATACATTACCCATCATAGTATCCCGTCCTCATACATTACCCATCATAGTGACCCGTCCTCATACATTACCAATCATAGTAACCCCTCCTCATACATTACCCATCATAGTGACCCGTCCTCATACATTACCCATCATAGTGACCCGTCCTCATACATTACCCATCAGTGACCCCTCCTCATACATTACCCATCATAGTGACCCGTCCTCATACATTACCCATCATAGTGACCCGTCCTCATACATTACCCATCAGTGACCCCTCCTCATACATTACCCATCACAGTGACCCGTCCTCATACATTACCCATCATAGTGACCCGTCCTCATACATTACCCATCATAGTGACCCCTCCTCATACCTTACCCATCATAGTGACCCCTCCTCATACCTTACCCATCATAGTGACCCGTCCTCATACATTACCCATCATAGTATCCCGTCCTCATACATTACCCATCATAGTGACCCCTCCTCATACATTACCCATCATAATGACCCGTCCTCATACATTACCCATCATAGTGACCCGTCCTCATACATTACCCATCATAGTGACCCCTCCTCATACATTACCCATCATAGTGACCCCTCCTCATACATTACCCATCATAGTGTCCCGTCCTCATACATTACCCATCATAGTGACCCGTCCTCATACATTACCCATCATAGTGACCCCTCCTCATACATTACCCATCATAGTGACCCCTCCTCATACATTACCCATCATAATGACCCGTCCTCATACATTACCCATCATAGTGACCCGTCCTCATACATTACCCATCATAGTGACCCGTCCTCATACATTACCCATCATAGTGACCCCTCCTCATACCTTACCCATCATAGTGACCCCTCCTCATACCTTACCCATCATAGTGACCCGTCCTCATACATTACCCATCATAGTATCCCGTCCTCATACATTACCAATCATAGTAACCCCTCCTCATACATTACCCATCATAGTATCCCGTCCTCATACATTACCCATCATAGTAACCCCTCCTCATACATTACCAATCATAGTAACCCCTCCTCATACATTACCCATCATAGTATCCCGTCCTCATACATTACCCATCATAGTGACCCGTCCTCATACATTACCAATCATAGTAACCCCTCCTCATACATTACCCATCATAGTGACCCGTCCTCATACATTACCCATCATAGTGACCCGTCCTCATACATTACCCATCAGTGACCCCTCCTCATACATTACCCATCACAGTGACCCGTCCTCATACATTACCCATCATAGTGACCCGTCCTCATACATTACCCATCATAGTGACCCCTCCTCATACCTTACCCATCATAGTGACCCCTCCTCATACCTTACCCATCATAGTGATCCGTCCTCATACATTACCCATCATAGTATCCCGTCCTCATACATTACCCATCATAGTGACCCCTCCTCATACATTACCCATCATAATGACCCGTCCTCATACATTACCCATCATAGTGACCCGTCCTCATACATTACCCATCATAGTGACCCCTCCTCATACCTTACCCATCATAGTGACCCGTCCTCATACATTACCCATCATAGTGACCCCTCCTCATACCTTACCCATCATAGTGACCCGTCCTCATACATTACCCATCATAGTAACCCCTCCTCATACATTACCCATCATAGTGACCCGTCCTCATACATTACCCATCATAGTGACCCGTCCTCATACATTACCCATCATAGTGACCCCTCCTCATACATTACCCATCATAGTGACCCGTCCTCATACATTACCCATCATAGTAACCCGTCCTCATACATTACCCATCATAGTGACCCCTCCTCATACATTACCCATCATAGTGACCCCTCCTCATACATTACCCATCATAGTGACCCGTCCTCATACATTACCCATCATAGTGACCCGTCCTCATACATTACCCATCATAGTGACCCCTCCTCATACCTTACCCATCATAGTGACCCGTCCTCATACATTACCCATCATAGTGACCCGTCCTCATACATTACCCATCATAGTGACCCGTCCTCATACATTACCCATCACAGTGACCCCTCCTCATACATTACCCATCGTAGTGACCCCTCCTCATACATTACCCATCATAGTGACCCGTCCTCATACATTACCCATCATAGTGACCCGTCCTCATACATTACCCATCATAGTAACCCCTCCTCATACATTACCCATCATAGTGACCCGTCCTCATACATTACCCATCACAGTGACCCGTCCTCATACATTACCCATCACAGTGACCCGTCCTCATACATTACCCATCATAGTGACCCCTCCTCATACCTTACCCATCATAGTGACCCGTCCTCATACATTACCCATCATAGTGACCCCTCCTCATACCTTACCCATCATAGTGACCCGTCCTCATACATTACCCATCATAGTAACCCCTCCTCATACATTACCCATCATAGTGACCCGTCCTCATACATTACCCATCATAGTGACCCGTCCTCATACATTACCCATCATAGTGACCCCTCCTCATACATTACCCATCATAGTGACCCGTCCTCATACATTACCCATCATAGTAACCCGTCCTCATACATTACCCATCATAGTGACCCCTCCTCATACATTACCCATCATAGTGACCCCTCCTCATACATTACCCATCATAGTGACCCGTCCTCATACATTACCCATCATAGTGACCCGTCCTCATACATTACCCATCATAGTGACCCCTCCTCATACCTTACCCATCATAGTGACCCGTCCTCATACATTACCCATCATAGTGACCCGTCCTCATACATTACCCATCATAGTGACCCGTCCTCATACATTACCCATCACAGTGACCCCTCCTCATACATTACCCATCGTAGTGACCCCTCCTCATACATTACCCATCGTAGTGACCCCTCCTCATACATTACCCATCGTAGTGACCCGTCCTCATACATTACCCATCATAGTATCCCGTCCTCATACATTACCCATCATAGTGACCCGTCCTCATACATTACCCATCATAGTGACCCCTCCTCATACATTACCCATCATAGTGACCCCTCCTCATACATTACCCATCATAGTGACCCGTCCTCATACATTACCCATCATAGTGACCCGTCCTCATACATTACCCATCATAGTGACCCCTCCTCATACATTACCCATCATAGTGACCCCTCCTCATACATTACCCATCATAATGACCCGTCCTCATACATTACCCATCATAATGACCCGTCCTCATACATTACCCATCATAGTGACCCGTCCTCATACATTACCCATCATAGTGACCCGTCCTCATACATTACCCATCATAGTGACCCCTCCTCATACCTTACCCATCATAGTGACCCCTCCTCATACCTTACCCATCATAGTGACCCGTCCTCATACATTACCCATCATAGTATCCCGTCCTCATACATTACCAATCATAGTAACCCCTCCTCATACATTACCCATCATAGTATCCCGTCCTCATACATTACCCATCATAGTAACCCCTCCTCATACATTACCAATCATAGTAACCCCTCCTCATACATTACCCATCATAGTATCCCGTCCTCATACATTACCCATCATAGTGACCCGTCCTCATACATTACCCATCATAGTGACCCGTCCTCATACATTACCCATCAGTGACCCCTCCTCATACATTACCCATCACAGTGACCCGTCCTCATACATTACCCATCACAGTGACCCGTCCTCATACATTACCCATCACAGTGACCCCTCCTCATACCTTACCTATCATAGTGACCCCTCCTCATACATTACCCATCATAGTGACCCGTCCTCATACATTACCCATCATAGTGACCCGTCCTCATACATTACCCATCATAGTGACCCCTCCTCATACCTTACCCATCATAGTGACCCGTCCTCATACATTACCCATCATAGTGACCCGTCCTCATACATTACCCATCATAGTGACCCGTCCTCATACATTACCCATCATAGTGACCCGTCCTCATACATTACCCATCATAGTGACCCCTCCTCATACATTACCCATCATAGTGACCCGTCCTCATACATTACCCATCATAGTGACCCCTTCTCATACATTACCCATCATAGTGACCCCTCCTCATACATTACCCATCATAATGACCCGTCCTCATACATTACCCATCATAGTGACCCGTCCTCATACATTACCCATCATAGTGACCCGTCCTCATACATTACCCATCATAGTGACCCGTCCTCATACATTACCCATCATAGTGAACCCTCCTCATACATTACCCATCATAGTGACCCGTCCTCATACATTACCCATCATAGTGACCCCTCCTCATACATTACCCATCATAGTGACCCCTCCTCATACATTACCTATCATAGTGACCCGTCCTCATACATTACCCATCATAGTGACCCGTCCCCATACATTACCCATCATAGTGACCCGTCCCCATACATTACCCATCATAGTGACCCGTCCCCATACATTACCCATCATAGTGACCCGTCCCCATACATTACCCATCATAGTGACCCCTCCTCATACATTACCAATCATAGTGAACCCTCCTCATACATTACCCATCATAGTGACCCGTCCCCATACATTACCCATCATAGTGACCCGTCCCCATACATTACCCATCATAGTGACCCCTCCTCATACATTACCCATCATAGTGAGCCCTCCTCATACATTACCCATCATAGTGACCCCTCCTCATACATTACCCATCATAGTGACCCCTCCTCATACCTTACCCATCATAGTGACCCCTCCTCATACATTACCCATCATAGTGACCCCTCCTCATACTTTACCCATCATAGTGACCCCTCCTCATACATTACCCATCATAGTGACCCGTCCTCATACATTACCCATCATAGTGACCCGTCCTCATACATTACTCATCGTAGTGACCCGTCCCCATACATTACCCATCGTAGTAACCCGTCCCCATACATTACCCATCGTAGTGACCCGTCCTCATACATTACCTATCGTAGTGACCCCTCCTCATACATTACCCATCGTAGTAACCCGTCCTCATACCTTACCCATCGTAGTGACCCCTCCTCATACATTACCCATCGTAGTGACCCGTCCTCATACATTACCCATCGTAGTGACCCGTCCTCATACATTACCCATCGTAGTGACCCGTCCTCATACATTACCCATCGTAGTGACCCGTCCTCATACATTACCCATCGTAGTGACCCGTGCTCATACATTACCCATCGTAGTGACCCGTCCTCATACATTACCCATCGTAGTGACCCGTCCTCATACATTACCCATCGTAGTGACCCGTCCTCATACATTACCCATCGTAGGAACCCGTCCTCATACATTGACCCATCGTAGGCACCCGTCCTCATACATTGACCCATCGTAGTCACCCGTCCTCATACCTTACCCATCGTAGTGACCCGTTCTCATACATTACCCATCGTAGTGACCCGTCCTCATACATTACCCATCGTAGTGACCCCTCCTCATACATTAACCATCATAGTAACCCGTCCTCATACATTACCCATCATAGTAACCCGTCCTCATACATTACCCATCATAGTGACCCGTCCTCATACATTACCCATCATAGTGGCCCGTCCCCATACATTACCCATCGTAGTGACCCGTCCTCATACATTACCCATCGTAGTGACCCCTCCGCATACATTACCCATCATAGTGACCCCTCCTCATACATTACCCATCATAGTGACCCCTCCTCATACATTACCCATCATAGTGACCCCTCCTCATACATTACCCATCATAGTAACCCCTCCTCATACATTACCCATCATAGTAACCCCTCCTCATACATTACCCATCATAGTGACCCGTCCCCATACATTACCCATCATAGTGACCCGTCCCCATACATTACCCATCATAGTGACCCCTCCTCATACATTACCCATCATAGTGACCCCTCCTCATACATTACCCATCATAGTGACCCCTCCTCATACATTACCCATCATAGTGACCCCTCCTCATACATTACCCATCATAGTGACCCTTCCTCATACATTACCCATCATAGTGACCCCTCCTCATACATTACCCATCATAGTGACCCCTCCTCATACATTACCCATCATAGTGACCCCTCCTCATACATTACCCATCATAGTGACCCGTCCTCATACATTACCCATCATAGTGACCCGTCCCCATACATTACCCATCATAGTGACCCGTCCTCATACATTACCCATCGTAGTGACCCGTCCTCATACATTACCCATCGTAGTGCCCCCTCCTCATACATTACCCATCGTAGTGACCCGTCCTCATACCTTACCCATCGTAGTGACCCGTCCTCATACCTTACCCATCGTAGTGACCCCTCCTCATACATTACCCATCGTAGTGACCCGTCCTCATACATTACCCATCGTAGTGACCCGTCCTCATACATTACCCATCGTAGTGACCCGTGCTCATACATTACCCATCGTAGTGACCCCTCCTCATACATTACCCATCATAGTGACCCGTCCTCATACATTACCCATCATAGTGACCCATCCTCGTACATTACCCATCATAGTGACCCCTCCTCATACATTACCCATTATTGCTCCCTGTGAATGAAGGATTCAAGCGGTGATTGACGTGCTGTATCGTCAGGCGGCGCTTTTAATTTTTGGACGTTCCGTACACGGCTGATTTCCAGGGAGGACCTGTAATGTAACACCTGCAGGAAGTACCACAAGATTCCTTATGTCCAGGGAGTAGTGGCTCCAGTTTCATAAAAAATGGTTTACCTCCATATAGTGTAACACGTGGATGTGCCATCCTAGAGGAACACGTGGATGTGCCCCTCTGGAGGAGCACGTGGATGTGCCCCTCTGGAGGAGCACGTGGATGTGCCCCTCTGGAGGAGCACGTGGATGTGCCCCTCTGGAGGAGCACGTGGATGTGCCCCTCTGGAGGAGCACGTGGATGTGCCCCTCTGCAGGAACACGTGGCTGTGCCCCTCTGCAGGAACACGTGGCTGTGCCCCTCTGGAGGAACACGTGGCTGTGCCCCTCTGCAGGAACACGTGGCAGTGCCCCTCTGCAGGAACACGTGGCTGTGCCCCTCTGCAGGAACACGTGGCTGTGCCCCTCTGCAGGAACACGTGGCTGTGCCCCTCTGCAGGAATACGTGGCTGTGCCGCCCTGCAGGAACACGTGGATGTGCCCCTCTGGAGGAACACGTGGATGTGCCCCTCTGGAGGAACACGTGGATGTGCCGCTCTGGAGGAACACGTGGATGTGCCGCTCTGGAGGAACACGTGGATGTGCCGCTCTGGAGGAACACGTGGATGTGCCGCTCTGGAGGAACACGTGGAGGTGCCGCTCTGGAGGAACACGTGGACGTGCCGCTCTGGAGGAACACGTGGACGTGCCGCTCTGGAGGAACACGTGGACGTGCCGCCCTGGAGGAACACGTGGACGTGCCGCCCTGGAGGAACACGTGGACGTGCCGCCCTGGAGGAACACGTGGATGTGCCGCTCTGCAGGAACACGTGGATGTGCCGCTCTGGAGGAACACGTGGATGTGCCGCTCTGGAGGAACACGTGGATGTGCCGCTCTGCAAGAACACGTAGTTGTGCTCAGCTGTGACTTGTTATCGGAGCCGCTTTGTACATGACTGTGTTCTCTTTGTGGTTTTGCGCTCCTATCCCGTCTGCACCACGCTCAGGTGTAACGTACGCGGCGGCATGTATTCTGTCAGATCTGTTACGGGCCGGCGATCTGTTACATTACACAAAAGGAAACCATTTCTTAGCGTTTAGGACGTGCGTCTGCTTAATCTCCGTTATTAGGTTTAGATGCACAGAGGGCGCAGCTCGTAAATATGGCGGTTACATTGTGCAGGTGATACATACGTGTGACCTTACTGATACTCGTGGGTCTAAGCTGCTTGTGTGCGCCATTTTTTTATGTCAGTAATTGGCACCTCAATACGTTACATTGCTCGCAGATCCGTAACCACGCCCCTTCTGTAAAAAAACGTTTTAAAAAATTGCGCCTTATCCCTCCTGCATAGAAAGTGGCGCACACTGACCTTCTTTCATGACGCATTTGTGGCCGGTTTATACGGATGACGCCACCACCACGTCTGGAGCCATGTCGTGTACTGCAGCACTGAAACCAAATTCATCAGCAAACTCGTGTAACTTGCATCCGAAAAATGACGAGCACCATATTTATGACCAAATAACTTGCGCCAAAGTTATTATCACAAAATAATGGCATACATGTGTAAGAGTCATGCGGGGTGGGGAGGGGAGGCGTCTCGTGTTCAGGAGTTGTTATTCAGGACGCACCATTTTGATAGATTTGGCGCAAGCTGTATGACGCTCTTACGACATTATGGGTGAACGCGCCCGCTGTATCTCAGCATTTCCTCCGGACAGGACGCGGTTAACAAATGACCCAGTTGTTCTTAACTTTGATCTGTAATTTTTCTTGAAGAAATCTCGTCTTCCCAACGGAAACGCACCAACTGATTACCATCTTCGCTGAGACGCGGCTGCTGCTAATAAGGAAAAGCCAATTAACGTCTTTGTATTACTCAGCAGTTCGGAGAAGGATGTTACCTGAATCAAATTAACGGGGTCACCTGGGACCCCCGGCCTGGAACAATGGAGACGATCAAATGTGCCGAGGTTACAGCGAGCTGGGGGGGGAACGGTCTGCGCCATATATATGAACGCTCACCCCGCAATCTGTCCTCTCTACGTGTACAATCTATTGTTCCCTGTTATCAGCTATCTGGGGTAGGCTCTAACTGTAGTGTTCTCCAAAGTGATGTGACAGGAAATATAGAAACCTCCCCTCCCCCATGATCACCACTTTATATCACATTATATCCTCCAGAGACATTACATCATATATGTGACTGATATCAGCCGCTCCTCTTATATCACTCCAGCACTATTATATCCTCCAGACATTACATCATGTGTGACTGATATCAGCCGCTCCTCTTATATCACTCCAGCACTATTATATCCTCCAGACATTACATCATATGTGTGACTGATATCAGCCGCTCCTCTTATATCACTCCAGCACTATTATATCTTCCAGAGACATTACATCATATGTGACTGATATCAGCCGCTCCTCTTATATCACTCCAGTACTATTATATCCTCCAGAGACATTACATCATATGTGTGACTGATATCAGCCGCTCCTCTTATATCACTCCAGTACTATTATATCCTCCAGAGACATTACATCATATGTGTGACTGATATCAGCCGCTCCTCTTATATCACTCCAGCACTATTATATCCTCCAGAGACATTACATCATATGTGACTGATATCAGCCGCTCCTCTTATATCACTCCAGCACTATTATATCCTCCAGACATTACATCATATGTGACTGATATCAGCCGCTCCTCTTATATCACTCCAGTACTATTATATCCTCCAGAGACATTACATCATATGTGACTGATATCAGCCGCTCCTCTTATATCACTCCAGTACTATTATATCCTCCAGAGACATTACATCATATGTGACTGATATCAGCCGCTCCTCTTATATCACTCCAGTACTATTATATCCTCCAGAGACATTACATCATATGTGTGACTGATATCAGCCGCTCCTCTTATAACACTCCAGCACTATTATATCCTCCAGAGACATTACATCATATGTGTGACTGATATCAGCCGCTCCTCTTATAACACTCCAGTACTATTATATCCTCCAGAGACATTACATCATATGTGACTGATATCAGCCGCTCCTCTTATATCACTCCAGTACTATTATATCCTCCAGAGACATTACATCATATGTGACTGATATCAGCCGCTCCTCTTATAACACTCCAGCACTATTATATCCTCCAGAGACATTACATCATATGTGACTGATATCAGCTGCTCCTCTTATATCACTCCAGTACTATTATATCCTCCAGAGACATTACATCATATATGTGACTGATATCAGCTGCTCCTCTTATATCACTCCAGCACTATTATATCCTCCAGAGACATTACATCATATGTGACTGATATCAGCTGCTCCTCTTATATCACTCCAGCACTATTATATCCTCCAGACATTACATCATATGTGTGACTGATATCAGCCGCTCCTCTTATATCACTCCAGCACTATTATATCCTCCAGACATTACATCATATGTGTGACTGATATCAGCCGCTCCTCTTATATCACTCCAGTACTATTATATCCTCCAGAGACATTACATCATATATGTGACTGATATCAGCTGCTCCTCTTATATCACTCCAGCACTATTATATCCTCCAGAGACATTACATCATATGTGACTGATATCAGCTGCTCCTCTTATATCACTCCAGCACTATTATATCCTCCAGACATTACATCATATGTGTGACTGATATCAGCCGCTCCTCTTATATCACTCCAGCACTATTATATCCTCCAGACATTACATCATATGTGTGACTGATATCAGCTGCTCCTCTTATATCACTCCAGCACTATTATATCCTCCAGAGACATTACATCATATGTGACTGATATCAGCTGCTCCTCTTATATCACTCCAGCACTATTATATCCTCCAGACATTACATCATATGTGTGACTGATATCAGCCGCTCCTCTTATATCACTCCAGCACTATTATATCTTCCAGAGACATTACATCATATGTGACTGATATCAGCCGCTCCTCTTATATCACTCCAGTACTATTATATCCTCCAGAGACATTACATCATATGTGTGACTGATATCAGCCGCTCCTCTTATATCACTCCAGTACTATTATATCCTCCAGAGACATTACATCATATGTGTGACTGATATCAGCCGCTCCTCTTATATCACTCCAGCACTATTATATCCTCCAGAGACATTACATCATATGTGACTGATATCAGCCGCTCCTCTTATATCACTCCAGCACTATTATATCCTCCAGACATTACATCATATGTGACTGATATCAGCCGCTCCTCTTATATCACTCCAGTACTATTATATCCTCCAGAGACATTACATCATATGTGACTGATATCAGCCGCTCCTCTTATATCACTCCAGTACTATTATATCCTCCAGAGACATTACATCATATGTGACTGATATCAGCCGCTCCTCTTATATCACTCCAGTACTATTATATCCTCCAGAGACATTACATCATATGTGTGACTGATATCAGCCGCTCCTCTTATAACACTCCAGCACTATTATATCCTCCAGAGACATTACATCATATGTGTGACTGATATCAGCCGCTCCTCTTATAACACTCCAGTACTATTATATCCTCCAGAGACATTACATCATATGTGACTGATATCAGCCGCTCCTCTTATATCACTCCAGTACTATTATATCCTCCAGAGACATTACATCATATGTGACTGATATCAGCCGCTCCTCTTATAACACTCCAGCACTATTATATCCTCCAGAGACATTACATCATATGTGACTGATATCAGCCGCTCCTCTTATAACACTCCAGTACTATTATATCCTCCAGAGACATTACATCATATGTGTGACTGATATCAGCCGCTCCTCTTATATCACTCCAGCACTATTATATCCTCCAGACATTACATCATGTGTGACTGATATCAGCCGCTCCTCTTATATCACTCCAGCACTATTATATCCTCCAGACATTACATCATGTGTGACTGATATCAGCCGCTCCTCTTATATCACTCCAGCACTATTATATCCTCCAGACATTACATCATATGTGACTGATATCAGCCGCTCCTCTTATAACACTCCAGCACTATTATATCCTCCAGAGACATTACATCATATGTGACTGATATCAGCCGCTCCTCTTATAACACTCCAGCACTATTATATCCTCCAGAGACATTACATCATATGTGACTGATATCAGCTGCTCCTCTTATATCACTCCAGTACTATTATATCCTCCAGACATTACATCATATGTGTGACTGATATCAGCCGCTCCTCTTATATCACTCCAGTACTATTATATCCTCCAGAGACATTACATCATATATGTGACTGATATCAGCTGCTCCTCTTATATCACTCCAGCACTATTATATCCTCCAGAGACATTACATCATATGTGACTGATATCAGCCGCTCGTCTTATATCACTCCAGCACTATTATATCCTCCAGACATTACATCATATGTGTGACTGATATCAGCCGCTCCTCTTATATCACTCCAGTACTATTATATCCTCCAGAGACATTACATCATATATGTGACTGATATCAGCTGCTCCTCTTATATCACTCCAGCACTATTATATCCTCCAGAGACATTACATCATATGTGACTGATATCAGCCGCTCGTCTTATATCACTCCAGCACTATTATATCCTCCAGACATTACATCATATATGTGACTGATATCAGCTGCTCCTCTTATATCACTCCAGCACTATTATATCCTCCAGAGACATTACATCATATGTGACTGATATCAGCCGCTCCTCTTATATCACTCCAGCACTATTATATCCTCCAGACATTACATCATATGTGTGACTGATATCAGCCGCTCCTCTTATATCACTCCAGCACTATTATATCCTCCAGACATTACATCATATGTGTGACTGATATCAGCTGCTCCTCTTATATCACTCCAGCACTATTATATCCTCCAGAGACATTACATCATATGTGACTGATATCAGCTGCTCCTCTTATATCACTCCAGCACTATTATATCCTCCAGACATTACATCATATGTGTGACTGATATCAGCCGCTCCTCTTATATCACTCCAGCACTATTATATCCTCCAGAGACATTACATCATATGTGTGACTGATATCAGCCGCTCCTCTTATATCACTCCAGCACTATTATATCCTCCAGAGACATTACATCATATGTGTGACTGATATCAGCCGCTCCTCTTATAACACTCCAGTACTATTATATCCTCCAGAGAGATTACATCATATGTGACTGATATCAGCCGCTCCTCTTATAACACTCCAGTACTATTATATCCTCCAGAGACATTACATCATATGTGACTGATATCAGCCGCTCCTCTTATAACACTCCAGTACTATTATATCCTCCAGAGACATTACATCATATGTGACTGATATCAGCCGCTCCTCTTATATCACTCCAGCACTATTATATCCTCCAGAGACATTACATCATATATGTGACTGATATCAGCAGCTCCTCTTATATCACTCCAGTACTATTATATCCTCCAGAGACATTACATCATATGTGTGACTGATATCAGCCGCTCCTCTTATAACACTCCAGTACTATTATATCCTCCAGAAACATTACATCATATGTGTGACTGATATCAGCCGGTCCTCTTATATCACTCCAGCACTATTATATCCTCCAGAGACATTACATCATATGTGTGACTGTTATCAGCCGCTCCTCTTATATCACTCCAGTACTATTATATCCTCCAGAGACATTACATCATATGTGACTGATATCAGCTGCTCCTCTTATATCACTCCAGCACTATTATATCCTCCAGAGACATTACATCATATGTGTGACTGATATCAGCCGCTCCTCTTATATCACTCCAGTACTATTATATCCTCCAGAGACATTACATCATATGTGTGACTGATATCAGCCGCTCCTCTTATAACACTCCAGTACTATTATATCCTCTAGAGACATTACATCATATGTGTGACTGATATCAGCCGCTCCTCTTATATCACTCCAGTACTATTATATCCTCCAGAGACATTACATCATATATGTGACTGATATCAGCCGCTCCTCTTATAACACTCCAGTACTATTATATCCTCCAGAGACATTACATTATATGTGTGACTGATATCAGCCGCTCCTCTTATATCACTCCAGCAGTATTATATCCTCCAGATACATTACATCATGTGTGACGGATATCAGCCGCTCCTCTTATAACACTCCAGCACTATTATATCCTCCAGACATTACATCATATGTGACTGATATCAGCCGCTCCTCTTATATCACTCCAGTACTATTATATCCTCCAGACATTACATCATATGTGACTGATATCAGCCGCTCCTCTTATATCACTCCAGTACTATTATATCCTCCAGAGACATTACATCATATGTGACTGATATCAGCCGCTCCTCTTATAACACTCCAGTACTATTATATCCTCCAGACATTACATCATATGTGACTGATATCAGCCGCTCCTCTTATAACACTCCAGCACTATTATATCCTCCAGAGACATTACATCATATGTGACTGATATCAGCCGCTCCTCTTATATCACTCCAGTACTATTATATCCTCCAGAGACACTACATCATATGTGTGACTGATATCAGCCGCTCCTCTTATAACACTCCAGCACTATTATATTCTCCAGAGACATTACATTATATGTGTGACTGATATCAGCCGCTCCTCTTATATCACTCCAGTACTATTATATCCTCCAGAGACATTACATCATATGTGACTGATATCAGCCGCTCCTCTTATAACACTCCAGTACTATTATATCATCCAGACATTACATCATATGTGACTGATATCAGCCGCTCCTCTTATATCACTCCAGTACTATTATATCCTCCAGAGACATTACGTCATATGTGTGACTGATATCAGCCGCTCCTCTTATATCACTCCAGTACTATTATATCCTCCAGAGACATTACATCATATGTGACTGATATCAGCCGATCCTCTTATATCACTCCAGTACTATTATATCCTCCAGAGACATTACATCATGTGTGACTGATATCAGCCGCTCCTCTTATAACACTCCAGCACTATTATATCCTCCAGAGACATTACATCATATGTGTGACTGATATCAGCCGCTCCTCTTATATCACTCCAGCACTATTATATCCTCCAGACATTACATCATATATGTGACTGATATCAGCCGATCCTCTTATATCACTCCAGTACTATTATATCCTCCAGAGACATTACATCATGTGTGACTGATATCAGCCGCTCCTCTTATAACACTCCAGTACTATTATATCCTCCAGAGACATTACATCATATGTGACTGATATCAGCCGCTCCTCTTATATCACTCCAGCACTATTATATCCTCCAGAGACATTACATCATATGTGTGACTGATATCAGCCGCTCCTCTTATAACACTCCAGTACTATTATATCCTCCAGAGACATTATATCATATGTGATTGATATCAGCCGCTCCTCTTATAACGCTCCAATACTGATATCAGCCGCTCCTCTTATAACGCTCCTGTACTGATATCAGCCGCTCCTCTTATAACGCTCCTGTACTGATATCAGCCGCTCCTCTTATAACGCTCCTGTACTGATATCAGCCGCTCCTCTTATAACGCTCCTGTAGTGATATCAGCTGCTCCTCTTATAACGCTCCTGTACTGATATCAGCCGCTCCCCTTATAACGCTCCTGTACTGATATCTGCTACGGTCTCTCTCACATTCTTTGTACAGTGGATATTGCAGGTCGGTGGATTGTGCGGCTCTGGGACAATAGACATAAGAAACTGAAGACATTCATATTTTGTCGGGCAAAGATTATAAAAGTGAAGATGAAGCGTTAGAAACGCACGGAAACAGAGGGATCGGAGCTGGATCAGGATTTTTGGGCTTTGTGGAGACTCCAGTATTAGATGTTGTGTAGGTTTAACCCCTGCAGTGCACAACCCTTCAAGAAACCTGATAACATCTCACTGTGGACCCCCCACCCTGAAATATAAAGAGTTGTGTTATATCACTACCTGTACTCCAATCGCATCCAGAGCTGCTTCCACAATTTAGCTTTTTGCTCATAGAAACAGTTTGCTATTTATTTTAACCCTGCAGTCAAACATGTGACCTAAGGTATTCTCGGTTGCACGGCGTTGTGCGATAACCGCGTGGCATTACTGCATACGCTTTTACTGCAACTTCTGTGTTCGCTGAATCGCAGCAAATCACAGTAAACATGTATGCAGCTTTAGGCGGTGTTCTCGAGCGCAACCGCACTGTGTGAATACACCCTGTGTAACGGACACCTGAGCTCACACAAAGCACTGCACTTGGGTAACACGAAAATCAGCGGATTTGTGTTCTCTGCTCCGGAGGTGACTGGAGTACATAAGATGCATTTCAAAGCCAAGAGAAGTGAAGCACAACATTAATTACAGTTACTGAACGTTCTCGGGGTGAGATACTTCACTCATCTTGTACTAATGTCATGTCGTACTCTAGTCACATCTAGATCTGCATTCACAATTGTTATGGCTGCCACTTGGACTGACAGACAGTGCTCATAATACACCGCATCCTGCTCTACTGCACTGTTGGGGACCTCTACAATAGACATCTGCGCTGGTGGAAATACTCCATCTACGACAATGAAGCACAGAAGAGCATGCACACGGGCCAGCTTTCAGTGTGACTGGAGTATACGACATAATCTTACTGCAGAATTGTTACTGGAGCTCTGGATGTGACTTGAGTATAAGACACAATCTTACTGCAGAATTGTGACTGGAGCTCTGGATGTGACTGGAGTATAACACACTATCTTACTGCAGAGTTGTGATTGCAGCTCTGGATGTGACTGGAGTATAAGACATAATCTTACTGCAGAATTGTGACTGGAGCTCTGCATGTGACTGGAGTATAAGACAATCTTACTGCAGAATTGTGACTGCAGCTCTGGATGTGACTGGAGTATAATACATAATCTTACCTCAGAGTTGTGACTGCAGCTCTGGATGTGACTGGAGTATAATACATAATCTTACTGCAGAGTTGTGACTGCAGCTCTGGATGTGACTGGAGTATAAGACATAATCTTACTGCAGAGTTGTGATTGCAGCTCTGGATGTGACTGGAGTATAAGACACAATCTAACAGCATCCTCGGCTTGTTCTGTACATGGTTGCACCTCGCTGTCCTCGGACTTTCAGCCTGACAAGAAGAGAAACAAATGTGTTTTAATCTTCGCAGATTCGCTGAGATATTAATGGAGATATAATCTGCGCGGTTCGCTCGCCGTATGTGTCATGTGACATCGCTGGGAACGCCGCGCTATAGGACGCATGATATTAGAAATGATCTGGGATGTAGAAATTTGCAGAATGGGAAGTGACTGGATTTGCGTCATGTCTGTCACCCTCCGCGCCATCACAGCCGCCATGACTGTACATTGACGTGTGGCGAACATCACTTTTGGTTTTGCGCCCAGCATTGGAGAATAAGTGCGCCAATGATGTCATCAAACACTGCAGCCGCCCCCCCCCCCCCATAGTAAAATCCCCCAAGACTCTTGCATGGAGTCCACAGAGGTCTCCTCCACAGGTAATAGATGCTGAGGGACCACCACTAACTGGCATCACCCAACTTTCCACAGACCCTGAATGGCATATCAATTTGAATGACTTTCTGCTCGCTCTCTACCTTTATGTCAGTCTTCACTGTTGTTGTGGCATTCCGTTCATGATCCAGGGGGGGGGGGTGAATTGTGGAAAGACACAAATCAATAATGTGATAGACCCTGTGATGATTCAGTAACGATGCTGCAGCTGTGACTGGGTCTATGGGGCTTTAGGAAGAGAAATGTAATGAGACTCTGTATCTGGTCCATGAGATTCACAGGTCTGCAGTACCAGATCCAGCCGTGGACCGGAGGGAGACCAATCTCATCCCTCCCCTGTAATATCAGCTAGTCAGTGCTGCTTGCCATGTGAGCTGACAATCTAATGTATACAGAAGAACAGGACATGGCTCTGTGAGGGACATTTGTGGGGTCCAGGATCCTGCTGTCTCTATGGGGACGTCCTGGGGGCTCAGTGACATCTGTTTGGGGAGACAGGTCGGGTCTGGGGTCTTCTCTGTGCTTGTATATGGATGTGCAGGAGCAGAGTAGAGGGGCCACATTGCAATAATCAACATGGGACCCTCCTTCCCAATGAGTGCCCCTCTGAGCCTCTGTCCATCCGTTTTTATAGGGACCTTAAAATACCGCTGTTCAGTCATGAAATAAGTCGTCACTTTGTGAAATAAACTTTGCTTTTATTTTGCTGCATTCTCTGGATGCAGCCTGCAGTGTAAAGAATGGAGGTTTTCATTCTGGTTGTCATGGCTACTTCCTGTATACATCACTACTGTAATTGTCATGTTACAACATCTTCTGAATGTTTCTAGTGAATATGTTGAGTGTCCCGGCCGCCGGTCCCCGATGTCGCCTCGTACTGAACGATCCCCACACTGTCCCCCATGACTCCGCTCCGCCCTGAGGACTCCTCACTCTCCCGGAGCCGCTGCGGCGTCTGAACAGGTTTTCTCTTTAGTCCATTACTGATCCGTTCAGGAGCCGCGAGCCGGGCCGATGCCGCACGCCAAGAAAGCAATTAGAATATTGGATGGAGAAATTACAGACTGATGCGTCTCTCGTCTTCTCGCCAGCCGAAATAATTATTGTGAGGGGGGAGGGGAGAGAAAGTTTGATGGGATCCGAG
Organism: Rhinoderma darwinii; assembly: GCF_050947455.1. Classification (NCBI taxonomy): domain Eukaryota; kingdom Metazoa; phylum Chordata; class Amphibia; order Anura; family Rhinodermatidae; genus Rhinoderma; species Rhinoderma darwinii. The sequence continues at coordinate 2,511,832 of NC_134697.1, read as the reverse complement.
ATGTACAGATCTCAGATGGGGCCGCGGTCAGGACTGATTGCGGGTGACGAGCCGGACATTGGGACTATAACCCCGGCGGACATTGGGACTATAACCCCGGCGGCTCTGAGCGGTCCATAATGTAAAGACACGAAACTCTGCGCCACCTGAGCTCACAATCTAATGGTAGAAACAATGGGACTTGTACTGCACGGCCAAAAGTAAGTGCCCCCTCAGCAGATCATCCCCGCGGGCTCGTCAAACATCTCAGTCCAAACCCCATGGACGTCATGGTGGGGGGTCCCGGACGCCTCAAGAAAGGTCCGGACGAGCGCCATTAATCTCTGTATAGTGAGAAGTTCTGCAACTTTGTAATAAACTTTGAATAATGTAATGGGGGAGGGGGACGGTTATTGGGGGTCCCCAGCGGGCGGAGGGCACATTGCGTTACTGAACACGTCCTCCTCTCGTTTCCTTCTGCAAATACTGTAGCGGAGCTAATTATAATGCAGCGCGGCCATATAACTGTCTCCGCGCCGCAGCCGCTGACGTACGACCGCTCTTACCGGTATAATTTGCTGCCATAAAAATACGTTTGAAAAACAAATGAAAATCAGTAAAAATGGTTTTAAAAGCTTTTACTAACAAATGGTTATTGAGAAACGATGCGCAGACCATGCGGAGAATCCCGAAACCGGCACAGCCTCCCGCGGCCGCAGAGCGGAACACAGCACCCAAAATCACTGCACCCGGGCACATTACTCATTCAGGAAGCTGGGTGACAAGTAATGCTGACCATGTGACCCATCACCCAGCTTTACCAGACACAGATATTACCAAGAAACATCTGAATACTGTACAGAAGAGGCGAAACTGGAAGCTCCTCACCCCCAATTCACATTACAGGACCCCCCACCCACCATGCGACATTTATAATACTCAGCTCCTTATATGGACAGACAGTCAAGTAATGTATGTACACAGTGACTCCACCAGCAGAATAGTGAGTGCAGCTCTGGAGTATAATACAGGATATAACTCAGGATCAGTACAGGATAAGTAATGTAATGTATGTACACAGTGACTCCACCAGCAGAATAGTGAGTGCAGCTCTGGAGTATAATACAGGATATAACTCAGGATCAGTACAGGATAAGTAATGTCATGTATGTACACAGTGACTCCACCAGCAGAATAGTGAGTGCAGCTCTGGAGTATAATACAGGATATAACTCAGGATCAGTACAGGATAAGTAATGTAATGTATGTACACAGTGACTCCACCAGCAGAATAGTGAGTGCAGCTCTGGAGTATAATACAGGATATAACTCAGGATCAGTACAGGATAAGTAATGTAATGTATGTACACAGTGACTCCACCAGCAGAATAGTGAGTGCAGCTCTGGAGTATAATACAGGATGTAACTCAGGATCAGTACAGGATAAGTAATGTATGTACACAGTGACTCCACCAGCAGAATAGTGAGCGCAGCTCTGGAGTATAATACAGGATGTAACTCAGGATCAGTACAGGATAAGTAATGTAATGTATGTACACAGTGACTCCACCAGCAGAATAGTGAGTGCAGCTCTGGTGTATAATACAGGATGTAACTCAGGATCAGTACAGGATAAATAATGTAATGTATGTACACAGTGACTCCACCAGCAGAATAGTGAGTGCAGCTCTGGAGTATAATACAGGATGTCACTCAGGATCAGTACAGGATAAGTAATGTATGTACACAGTGACGCCACCAGCAGAATAGTGAGTGCAGCTCTGGTGTATAATACAGGATGTAACTCAGGATCAGTACAGGATAAATAATGTAATGTATGTACACAGTGACTCCACCAGCAGAATAGTGAGTGCAGCTCTGGAGTATAATACAGGATGTAACTCAGGATCAGTACAGGATAAGTAATGTAATGTATGTACACAGTGACTCCACCAGCAGAATAGTGAGTGCAGCTCTGGAGTATAATACAGGATGTAACTCAGGATCAGTACAGGATAAGTAATGTAATGTATGTACACAGTGACTCCACCAGCAGAATAGTGAGTGCAGCTCTGGAGTATAATACAGGATGTAACTCAGGATCAGTACAGGATAAGTAATGTAATGTATGTACACAGTGACTCTACCAGCAGAATAGTGAGTGCAGCTCTGGAGTATAATACAGGATGTAACTCAGGATCAGTACAGGATAAGAAATGTAATGTATGTACACAGTGACTCCACCAGCAGAATAGTGAGTGCAGCTCTGGAGTATAATACAGGATGTAACTCAGGATCATTACAGGATAAGTAATGTAATGTATGTACACAGTGACTCCACCAGCAGAATAGTGAGTGCAGCTCTGGAGTATAATACAGGATATAACTCAGGATCAGTACAGGGTAGGTAATGTAATGTATGTACACAGTGACTCCACCAGCAGAATAGTGAGTGCAGCTCTGGAGTATAATACAGGATATAACTCAGGATCAGTACAGGATAAGTAATGTAATGTATGTACACAGTGACTCCACCAGCAGAATAGTGAGTGCAGCTCTGGAGTATAATACAGGATCAGTACAGGACATATATATATAACCCATGTAGACGGTCACTGCATATTCCCCTTTATATTCATGACTGCCACAGATGATGGTTTCGGTATACAGTGTATAGTGAGCGGGGGAGGGGTGATTATTTTGTCCTCGGTCGTTCCCTGGAGACACGGAGATTATATCACATCTGGAGTTTATATGAGTGATTTTTCAGTGCTGCAGTTTCGCTCGTATCAGGATCTCTCAGGTAGTCGGGGGTGTGAGGACTTTGTACAGTCCCATTTATCTTGTCAGCGTTTACATTAATCAGCGGGTCCATTCGTCACTTTTGCCGCCGCCGCGTGCGCTGACATAACTAAAATTACACGTGTAGAAAAATGTCATGGAGCAAATATCACCGCGTACAATCGCCGGAATCTTTCGTCTCAGTGAGTTCACCTGAATGCTGCTCCACAGCCGCTCTGCTCACTACTCTGGTCCTACCCAGCTTTCCTAGAGTCCAGAATGGCAAATCAGTTGGCACTGTCTCTGGTAAAGCTGGGTGATATGGGCACAGAGTTTATATTACTGCATAACTAGACTGATTGGCCAATCAGGAGTCTGGGAAAGCTGGGTCTCCTCCTGTGGGGAAGCTTTATTGTAAGTTACATTGGTTGTCACTCAGATTTCCCAAAACGTATAACTTTTCCCGATATAATTTCCGGGGGCGGCGACCTGCTTAATTTACGGAGTTCTTTTGTGCTTCACCTCAACATGTCCTGCTGTGATCTCAAGACTCTGCCATTCTGGATCTAGAAAAGCTGGGTGTGAGCATTCTAGTTAAGCAATGAATTAGCAGATGTTTGTTTCATGGGGCGCCTTCCCTGAAGGGGCTGAAAACACTAATATCCTATTGGGGTGTGGGCAGGATGAGGGGTGTGATGACTTAGTGGCCCCAATACAGTCATCTGCACCGCACGGCTATAAGCGGACGTATTCTTCACTGGGTCTTAAAGGGCCACACACACTATAGGATCATCTTCAGGCCGCTATTCTGCCACTGATCCCCCATCATTTATGCGCCTCCTCTATAGAGCGAGCTGACTGTTCCGCACACCCTATAGACACATATGTATCTTGTATATAGTGTAACCTCATCCATTGTTTCTTACAGGGCGTGCCAAAACCAATCGCCATCGAGCCGTGTTCTGGGAACAAAGCCGCCGTCCTGACCGTATTCCTCTGCCTGCCGAGAGGTTCAGCCGGAGTTCCTCCTCCAGGACAATCAGGTGAGACTTCTACATACAGTCCCGGCTGCACCGGGGTCAGGTTATGGGGTCATTATATATAGGAGGATCAAGAGCTTAACCCTTTCGCTGCCATGACAATTTTCTGTTTTGACCTACACAAAGAAAACCTGAATTATAAAATAAGAAAAATCCTATTATCTCCCCGTACCCGTATTTCATGCAAGTAGACGCCTCGCACGTTGCGGAACTACCAGACAGCAATTTACACCTAGGAGTCCTCAAAGATTAACCCTGTGTAAAAAATGCATAAAAGTTCTGGTTTGTGAGTAAAAGTGCGACCTGAGCAGAGGCTGAAACGCAGAACAATAACCGCTCAGGATGTGCAGGGACCAGGATGTGCAGGGACCAGGATGTGCAGGGACCTTACACGTCATCTATATCCACGAGGACTGAACTTCACATAATCACCAGAAGTCTCCAGATCCCAGTCACAGAGTCCACAGACGCCCGGAAAAGGTGTCATTAGCGGCTCCCCATCCCCTCCCACAGACACAGAGTTTATCATCATCCTGCTCCCCGAGGATCACAGAGGGATAAATACCTCAAATTCTGGCCTTTAAAATGATGCCAAGGTCTCAGGAATACTGGACAGAAGACGAGACTCCAGGACGGATGTTTTCTATCTATGCCACGATCTGAGCTTAAACCCTAATATTCTAGTTGTGGCGAGTGCTTAAAGTCATGACACATTACATACAGTGAAAGGGTTAAAGAGCCTGTCCACCTATAATCACCTCATTACATATAGAATTCTACATACACAGCGGAGTCACTGTCTATATACTTACATCCCGTATTATACTCCAGAGCTGCACTCACTATTCTGCTGGTGGAGTCACTTTGTACATACATTACATTACTTATCCTGTACTGATCCTGAGTTACATCCTGTATTATACTCCAGAGCTGCACTCACTATTCTGCTGGTGGAGTCACTGTGTACATACATTACATTACTTATCCTGTACTGATCCTGAGTTACATCCTGTATTATACTCCAGAGCTGCACTCACTATTCTGCTGGTGGAGTCACTTTGTACATACATTACATTACTTATCCTGTACTGATCCTGAGTTACATCCTGTATTATACTCCAGAGCTGCACTCACTATTCTGCTGGTGGAGTCACTGTGTACATACATTACATTACTTATCCTGTACTGATCCTGAGTTACATCCTGTATTATACTCCAGAGCTGCACTCACTATTCTGCTGGTGGAGTCACTGTGTACATACATTACTTATCCTGTACTGATCCTGAGTTACATCCTGTATTATACTCCAGAGCTGCACTCACTATTCTGCTGGTGGAGTCACTGTGTACATACATTACATTACTTATCCTGTACTGATCCTGAGTTATATCCTGTATTATACTCCAGAGCTGCACTCACTGTTCTGCTGGTGGAGTCACTGTGTACATACATTACTTATCCTGTACTGATCCTGAGTTACATCCTGTATTATACTCCAGAGCTGCACTCACTATTCTGCTGGTGGAGTCACTGTGTACATACATTACATTACTTATCCTGTACTGATCCTGAGTTATATCCTGTATTATACTCCAGAGCTGCACTCACTATTTTGCTCGTGGGGGTCACTGTGTACATACATTACTTATCCTGTACTGATCCTGAGTTATATCCTGTATTATACTCCAGAGCTGCACTCACTATTCTGCTGGTGGAGTCACTGTGTACATACATTACTTATCCTGTACTGATCCTGAGTTACATCCTGTATAATACTCCAGAGCTGTACTCACTATTCTGCTGGTGGAGTCACTGTGTACATACATTACATTACTTATCCCGTACTGATCCTGAGTTACATCCTGTATTATACTCCAGAGCTGCACTCACTATTTTGCTCGTGGGGGTCACTGTGTACATACATTACTTATCCTGTACTGATCCTGAGTTACATCCTGTATAATACTCCAGAGCTGCACTCACTATTCTGCTGGTGGAGTCACTGTGTACATACATTACATTACTTATCCTGTACTGATCCTGAGTTACATCCTGTATTATACTCCAGAGCTGCACTCACTATTCTGCTGGTGGAGTCACTGTGTACATACATTACATTACTTATCCTGTACTGATCCTGAGTTACATCCTGTATTATACTCCAGAGCTGCACTCACTAGTTTGCTGGTGGGGGTCACTGTGTACATACATTACTTATCCTGTACTGATCCTGAGTTACATCCTGTATTATACTCCAGAGCTGCACTCACTATTCTGCTGCTGGAGTCACTGTGTACATACATTACATTACTTATCCTGTACTGATCCTGAGTTACATCCTGTATTATACTCCAGAGCTGCACTCACTATTCTTGCTGGTGGAGTCACTGTGTACATACATTACATTACTTATCCTGTACTGATCCTGAGTTACATCCAGTATTATACTCCAGAGCTGCACTCACTATTCTGCTGGTGGAGTCACTGTGTACATACATTACATTACTTATCCTGTACTGATCCTGAGTTATATCCGGTATTATACCCCAGAGCTGCACTCACTATTCTGCTGGTGGAGTCACTGTGTACATACATTACATTACTTATCCTGTACTGATCCTGAGTTATATCCTGTATTATACTCCAGAGCTGCACTCACTATTCTGCTGGTGGTGTCACAATGCTCTCCAGTCTACACAATGCTCTGTGACCTAAATACATCAGTAGGAGCTGCAGAAATCTCTCTGGTTGTTTGTTACATTGTATCAGTGTGGATTCCAGACTGTTTAGCTCACAGAGCATTGACTAGGTTGATACATTGTTATCCACTTCTCGGCTGAGAGAAGGACTAGATACAGACAAGCTTGCAGCCTCTAAATATAAACAAGAATGTTCCAATTTACTGACAGCAAGCAAAGATTTTGGAAAGGATGTAGAATCGAAACACAAAGTCTACTAGAAAGTTGTGAAAGTTTCCATTATACAAGGATTTAGCTTTATTTACGGAATACCCCTTTATACTGGACTGCACAGGAGACATGGCGGGTAGCTGCTCTGGGAGAGGAGGACAGTGCTGATCACTGCTTTATTTCTGCTACAATGTTACAGAACAAATAGGATCCAGTGGGAGAGATACATTGTTGTTGTGAATGGTCGTGTTCGCTTAGTCCGGCGTAGTCAGCAGTGTTCCTGAGAACGTCACTAGGATTCCCGCTATAGGGACCTGATCATTATAAGAAATAACGATCAATACGTCTGATCACCCGTCACGGGCACGAATGTGACAAATCATCACAGGATCGTGCAGAACAGCACCGTGCCGGATGAGCAGAGATCCACCTGATACTCCGGCACAGCGGCGGCTCTACAGTACGAATGTCTGCGCCAGCAATCAACATATGTATCTAAACATCCGATAATCCGGCACCTCAGCTGCGCCAAACAAGCCAGATTATTGGAACTTTCTGTATTACAGAATTTCTCTTCTACTTTGATTGGACTCATTATTTGTGCGGAGTTTAAACTGTGGGGTTTGGGTTTGTGCCCCGTATGACGCCCGTCTTTTCAGGCTCCGTGTAAGGGGTTAATGTGCGTTCACTGCTCAGATTCTGCCATTATACCGGGAACATGCGATAAATCCGCAGCGTCCTGACAGATAGCAGAGTTATTACTAATGAAGGAAAGAAACTATAAATTCATTGAAGCGGTTCTGCGCTCCCCCAGTGTAATACAGCGAGACCTCCGCTGCCTCCATGTGGTCACCCAGCTTTTCCAGAAACAGATAAAGCCTGGCTCTACAGTGATATTGGAGCAAGGGATCTCTTCTTGCATAACTAGGCAGGTTGGTCATTCAGGACTCTGGGAAAGCTGGATGGCATCCCCTTAGGGAGCTATTATGTGGCCATATGTCGTCACCCAGCTTTACCAGGAACAGATATAATTAGGGAACGGCTGAATAGGGTTTTCGAGGCCTGCGCGGTTTAGGGAGACGGTAAAGATGCGAGCAGCGTCCGATCCATCATGTCTTGGCTCGTGGTGACGTGTTCTGTTTATCTACGGAGATTATTGAGTTATGGGAGCGCGGGGAGCACAGCGGAGCCTTGTCCGAACATCCGCCGTCATCTCGCCAGCACAACGCGGATGAGTTACGGGCGCAGTCGTCACATGACACGAGAGACATCAGCAGGAGATAGAAATGAAGTACTACCACTTCTAACCCATCAAATCTACGTTTCAAGATCTCTGCTTGCTGTCAGTAGTTGGACCGTGGCTGACAACCTGTCCTACGTCCTGTTTTTAGAGGGCCGGTCCCGTCTACTGTGTAATGAAGTTTCTGCACTTCTCTAGACTTTGTTTTTCAGCACCTCACGGTTTCTGGCGCACGGACGGCCGGAGATTCACCACATTTATCCAGCGGCGCGCGTTTCGTAATACATTAGACGCGTCTCACTCCAGCGCCAGTCTTAATAAATTGTAATGTCTATTAGAAAGGTCAGAACTTCTCATCGTACGCGGATGGAGCTTCATCTCACCCTGATAACTGGACTATCCCAGGGGCCCCGCTGTGGATATTAGTGGGGTCCTGAGCTGGGGGCTCCAACACCCTGATTGGTGACCCCTAGAAGGGTAATAATTAATAATCAGGGCAGTTTGATCAGCAGTCTGGGCCCCTGAGCAGGCCAGGGGCCACATTCGGTGTCTGGATACATTATTGACCTTGACGTGGATTGCAATGACCTCTAGGAGCGGCGGTTCCTGCAGTTCTCAGTCGGTGCGGGGGCAGGGTCCGTTGTTATTACTACTCTCTATATCGCTCAGATATTTCAGTCTGTTCTCTTCTTCCCTCGTTCGTTCTTTCATTATTATACAATCTATACGGCCCGGGAGCTCTGCCGCGGGGGAGGGGGGGTACGTACAGGAGCTCTATATAGACTGGACACAGACAAGTAGATTAGTCACATGTGTGATGTAAACGCCTCAGGAGATATTTGACAAAGTAGGGATCATGGGGGAGGGGAGGTTTCTACACTTCCTGTCACTCATCCCATTGAAAAACTCCTCAAATGTCTGATAACAGAGAACAATAGTTTGTATTCACCTGTCCTCCAGTCATCCTCTCCCAGCCTGACATGTCTGATAACAGAGAACAATATATTGTATTCACCTGTCCTACAGTCATCCTCCCCCCAGCCTGACATGTCTGATAACAGAGAGCAATAGATTGTATTCATCTGTCCTACAGTCATCCCCCCCCCAGCCTGACATGTCTGATAACAGAGAGCAATAGATTGTATTCACCTGTCCTACAGTCATCCTCTCCCCAGCCTGACATGTCTGATAACAGAGAGCAATAGATTGTATTCACCTGTCCTACAGTCATCCCCCCCCAGCCTGACATGTCTGATAACAGAGAACAATAGATTGTATTCACCTGTCCTACAGTCATCCTCCCCCAGCCTGACATGTCTGATAACAGAGAACAATAGATTGTATTCACCTGTCCTACAGTCATCCTCTCCCAGCCTGACATGTCTGATAACAGAGAACAATAGATTGTATTCACCTGTGCTACAGTCATCCTCCCCCAGCCTGACATGTCTGATAACAGAGAACAATAGATTGTATTCACCTGTGCTACAGTCATCCTCCCCCAGCCTGACATGTCTGATAACAGAGAACAATAGATTGTATTCACCTGTCCTACAGTCATCTTCCTCTCCAGCCTGACATGGCTGATAACAGAGAGTCACACATTGTATACACAAGCTGCCGATGCAGCATCTCTTTACATTGTCGCCGTTACAGGAGCAGCATGTAATAATATTTCCGTGTTTTTTTCGCGGGTGGTTCTTTGTGGCGCTGACATGCGATTGCTCCGGTTACCGGTACATTATAACCCACATTGAATGTCGCGCCGCCCGCTCTCCCCGTTCTCCGACTTCTTTTATTGTGACCCTCCAGTCGCAGCAGCTTGTGAATGGCGTCCGCCGCCTGCGCTGATAATGACTCTGCCATAGAGCACAAATTAACTTCAAGGAAAACACTTCAGATGTACAAAGAGAGGTCGGCGCCCGGTCCCGGCGGGGAGCCCCGCGCTGCGCTCTATTCTTCATCAAATAATTTGTAGTTACAGGACGCGGCGACTGGTAATCTGCAATTATTCCATAAAACCGAGAATTTACTCCAATCCACTCTGGTGACACTTCTGCAGCCCCCACCGACTCCTCATACTTCAGGGTAAAGGGGAACTCCACCCTCACTGCCCCAGACCCCACCAAATGAAGGGGCCACAGTCTTTGGCCAGAGTTGTAGCAACATAATCTGGGGCAGAGTCAATGCAGAGCGTCTTGATGCTCCCTCTGGAACATGCCCCACCAGCCCCCAGCTATGCCCCTCATCACCAGTGTTCCCTATAAGATGTGTGGCCGCGCACCTTCCACGGTCCGCCCACTCACTAAAGTTTAAAGCCTGCGCACTGTCACGGGCGGCGGGCGGATGCTGTGGCCACAGTCACTTGTATGTGAGACCTCAAGGCGCACATACAAAAGAATACTATGGGCTGCACGCCCGCCACGTTAAGCCTGCAGCCTATGAGGCGCTGGGAGTCACGCAGGCCGGCGTGATGACGTCACATCACGCCGATCTGCGCATGTGTCCCGCCGGAGGCAGTGTAGCGCTCTGTCCGTCGTTGTAACGGGGCAAGGTAAGTACAATCTTTTTTTTTTTTCTGTTTTTTAAGGTAGCTGTGGGGGAGGGGGGCTGTGTAGCACTACATACAAGGGGAGGGGGCTGTGTAGCGTTACATACATGGGAGGGGGGCTGTGTAGCGCTACATACATGGGAGGGGGGCTGTGTAGCGCTACATACAAGGGGAGGGGGGCTGTGTAGCGCTACATACATGGGAGGGGGGCTGTGTAGCACTACATACAAGGGGAGGGGGGCTGTGTAGCGCTACATACATGGGAGGGCGGCTGTGTAGCGCTACATACAAGAGGAGGGGGGCTGTGTAGCGCTACATACATGGGAGGGGGGCTCACCACGTCTAAATACGCCCTTATCAGCTATGTGAGCAGGACTGTGGCATGTCCGGTGTAAACAATGACTGTTTCCATTCACTGACAAGAAGCAGACATTTTAAAAATGGTGAGAAATTGAAACACAAAAAAATGTATTAGAAAGTTCATCCACAATGATAAAGCTTTATTTACAGAGTACCGGCCCTTTAATGATGGCTGTATGATGATCAGGGGCCGTGTGTGCACCCCCACCCCCCGGGCCTCTCCAGTCTCCTCCGCCCACTCGTCGCTCTGTCCGTTTTGCGGTGACAGCGCTCTCCGCCGCTTTCACACGTCTCCAGTTCTCACAAAGTGAATTTGTGATTTCAAACGGAATAATGCAGGAGTTTGTTTTGATTTGAAGGATCTGAGATTGTGAGACGGCGATTATAATAAACACGGATTTCTCCGCCAGAACTAAACATTCCCAGCAGCCACTGAGGTTACTGAGCGCAGGGTAAACGGGGCGATTTAAAGGGGAACAGCCCCTCCAAGGAAGGGGGCACTATGAGCCGTGTGTGCAGAGCCAATGATAATGCAGCCAATGCAACAGAAGGCACTGAGGTACATGATGTCTACAAACATCTGGTCACAAGAACTGACAATCACTGCGCTCGGTCATCTGCAGTATAGGTCTCTCCTTCCTTACCCGAGAGGTTATAAAGTACAACAGATTCCCTATATTACAGGTTACATATAGAATTATTTAACATACACAGTGGAGTCTCCGTATATATACACATTATAAATCCTGTACTGATCCCGAGTTATATCCTGTATTATACTCCAGAGCTGCACTCACTATTCTGCTGGTGGAGTCACTGTGTACATACATTACATTACTTATCCTGTACTGATCCCGAGTTATATCCTGTATTATACTCCAGAGCTGCACTCACTATTCTGCTGGTAGAGTCACTGTGTACATACATTACATTACTTATCCTGTACTGATCCTGAGTTATATCCTGTATTATACTCCAGAGCTGCACTCACTATTCTGCTGGTGGAGTCACTGTGTACATACATTACTTATCCTGTACTGATCCCGAGTTATATCCTGTATTATACTCCAGAGCTGCACTCACTATTCTGCTGGTGGAGTCACTGTGTACATACATTACATTACTTATCCTGTACTGATCCCGAGTTATATCCTGTATTATACTCCAGAGCTGCACTCACTATTCTGCTGGTAGAGTCACTGTGTACATACATTACATTACTTATCCTGTACTGATCCTGAGTTATATCCTGTATTATACTCCAGAGCTGCACTCACTATTCTGCTGGTGGAGTCACTGTGTACATACATTACATTACTTATCCTGTACTGATCCTGAGTTATATCCTGTATTATACTCCAGAGCTGCACTCACTATTCTGCTGGTGGAGTCACTGTGTACATACATTACATTACTTATCCTGTACTGATCCCGAGTTATATCCTGTATTATACTCCAGAGCTGCACTCACTATTCTGCTGGTAGAGTCACTGTGTACATACATTACATTACTTATCCTGTACTGATCCTGAGTTATATCCTGTATTATACTCCAGAGCTGCACTCACTATTCTGCTGGAGGAGTCACTGTGTACATACATTACATTACTTATCCTGTACTGATCCTGAGTTACATCCTGTATTATACTCCAGAGCTGCACTCACTATTCTGCTGGTGGAGTCACTGTGTACATACATTACATTACTTATCCTGTACTGTTCCTGAGTTACATCCTGTATTATACTCCAGAGCTGCACTCACTATTCTGCTGGTGGAGTCACTGTGTAGATACATTACATTACTTATCCTGTACTGATCCTGAGTTACATCCTGTATTATACTCCAGAGCTGCACTCACTATTCTGCTGGTGGAGTCACTGTGTACATACATTACATTACTTATCCTGTACTGATCCTGAGTTATATCCTGTATTATACTCCAGAGCTGCACTCACTATTCTGCTGGTGGAGTCACTGTGTACATACATTACATTACTTATCCTGTACTGATCCTGAGTTACATCCTGTATTATACTCCAGAGCTGCACTCACTATTCTGCTGGTGGAGTCACTGTGTACATACATTACATTACTTATCCTGTACTGATCCTGAGTTACATCCTGTATTATACTCCAGAGCTGCACTCACTATTCTGCTGGTGGAGTCACTGTGTACATACATTACATTACTTATCCTGTACTGATCCTGAGTTACATCCTGTATTATACTCCAGAGCTGCACTCACTATTCTGCTGGTGGAGTCACTGTGTACATACATTACTTATCCTGTACTGATCCTGAGTTACATCCTGTATTATACTCCAGAGCTGCACTCACTATTCTGCTGGTGGAGTCACTGTGTACATACATTACATTACTTATCCTGTACTGATCCTTAGTTACATCCTGTATTATACTCCAGAGCTGCACTCACTATTCTGCTGGTGGAGTCACTGTGTACATACATTACTTATCCTGTACTGATCCTTAGTTACATCCTGTATTATACTCCAGAGCTGCACTCACTATTCTGCTGGTGGAGTCACTGTGTACATACATTACATTACTTATCCTGTACTGATCCTGAGTTACATCCTGTATTATACTCCAGAGCTGCTCTCACTATTCTGCTGGTAGAGTCACTGTGTACATACATTACATTACTTATCCTGTACTGATCCTGAGTTATATATTATACCCCAGAGCTGCACTCCCTATTCTGCTGGTGGAGTCACTGTGTACATACATTACATTGCTTATCCTGTACTGACCCTGAGTTACATCCTGTATTATACTCCAGAGCTGCACTCACTATTCTGCTGGTGGAGTCACTGTGTACATACATTACATTACTTATCCAATATCAAACAGAATTGTGAATGCAGCTCTGGAGTATAACACAGTCTATAACTTGTGATTATGTTAATATATAATCTGACAGCAGATTTCTAGTTACTTGTTGATGGTCGTGTTCTGTAGGGAAGGCTGTGTATATGTGTCTGTGTGATCAGGTGACCAGTGACAGCTCTTCATAGCCTCTATAATGGCGGACTGTGGTAATAATCAGCAGGAAGAGCAGCTCTGGAGCACAAACTGCTGCTCTAATGAGAGAACTTCTGTGCAGATTAAATGAACAGGAACATTCACGAGCCCAGGGAAGGTGTGTGGCCCCGGAAATAACAAATCTCCCGGCTGTTTTATATTTATTGGTAGAGACCCCTCAAGAGGAGCAGTGCCAGAAGCTCCAGTCCCATACACTAAGCTGTTCCTGGGGTTTATGGAGTTCTGGTGCCCCCAGAGCCTCGCTCTGCCCTCATCACTTCACTTCTCATCCAGATTTTACTGCTCTCTCTGGACTGTATAATGTTACGAGCAGTCACCCGACCTCTAGTAGAAATATACAGGACACTATCTCTGACGGCTGTCACCTGCTCCCTGGGGACGGATCAGAACCGCAGGAAAACCGAAAAAAGGTTTTATGTCATTTAAAGTATAATCACTTTGTAAAAGTTCTACCATTTTCTAATAATAGAAATAATTTCTGTATCAATTACTCACCATTTTCAAGATCTGTGCTTGCTGTGAGCGAATGAAAACACTTATGTTTACATCCACAGGCAACTAACCCCCTACATACCTAGTCCTGCGCTCAGCTGTGGAGCAGATACAGTGGTTTCCATTTAGGGCAATGCTGTGGGAGCTAAACACATCAGAAGCCGCTGCACGGATCTCCCTGGTAGTTTGTTACAATGTATCAGTGTGCAGTCCTGACTGTTTAGCTCACAGAATATTGTCGAGACTGGATTCAATTGTAACCACTTCTCAGCTATGAGCAGGACTAGTTATGTATAGATCTGCTGCCTCTCACCGTAAACTAAAGTGTTCCTATACACTGGACCGGGCAACAAGTACAGAGGATTATAGAGAGTCACAAAGACTGTGGATCCATCAGCATCGCGGGCGGGAGTTACCCAAATAATGGCTGCAGTTGTATCCCGGAGGCGTGAGGTCATGATAATCTCCCGTTAACCTTCACGGAGGCACGGCGAGCCTCATGGTGTTTAATAAATGGATAGCCAGCAGCGGTGTGGCTGCATCGTCTCGTGGTGCGCTGGTCACGTGGGTCGCTAGTCTCGTGGTGCGCTGGTCACGTGGTGCGCTGGTCTCGTGGTGCGCTGGTCTCGTGGTGCGCTGGTCTCGTGGTGCGCTGGTCACGTGGTGCGCTGGTCACGTGGGTCGTCTGCATCCAGACAGACCATTCATGAGAAATAAATACAATAAATCTAATATCAAGATTCTACGAGAAATGGTGAGACCGCCCAATCCCTGTATGAGATGAACACCCACCCAAGGGTCCTCCCCTGCGGAGCCAAGAGTGTCGGCTTATAAAACAAATCACTGCATCCGCACCAGCTTAGAGCTCCCTTGTCTGAAGATAATTTCACCCCCTGCTGGAACTTCTATGTAATTGCAGCTAAACATCATGACTGCGGGGGGGTCGGACAATAGAAACAATTATACATTGTCCTGAATAACACTTAACATAGACTCCTCATCCTCTTCTGAAGCTCCTCCCCTGCGGAGCTAAGTGGGCGGCTTCAACGCAATAGCGGCGGACACACAGCTGCTGTGGGGCTCTAGGGGAGAGGGATCCCAGCCGTGTTTGGTCCCATTCCTCTTTGCTTCTGGGTAGTGAGAAGCTGTACAGGAGTGTCGTCGTCCCCTACACAGGGACTGCATAGTTAACAAGCATGGGGCCAGGGAGTTGACACAGGGATCGGACAGGGACCAAACACAATGCCCTTTTTTCTTGGGTGGCAAAACCCAGTACTATAAAGGGGGTACTAGAATTGGTCTTTGCTATAGGGCCACGCTCCTCTGTGTACACCACTAATTTAAACCATGTTGGAGCCCTCTAGCATTGTGGATAGATGACACATACAGGGGTAAAACTAGAGACAGTCCGGCCTCTGATAAGAGCTCCCCCTCTGGAACCAACATGTAACTGCAGGGCGGTAGAAGACCAATGAGCGGCTTCTCTGCTGCTCGTAGATTATCCTGAGGAGGGGGCACTAGAAAGACTCATCTATTATCCGGAACAACATTTCATATTGACTCCTCATCCTCTGCGGAGGCTCCTCCCCTGCGGAGCTTAGTGGGGGGATATTATAAAATAAACTAGGTTTGGGCCCTGTATATGGATGTCACTAGTATCACACATACAGGGGTAGAACCACAGACAGTCAGGCATCTGATAAGAGCTCCCCCTGCTGGAGCCTCCCTGTAAGTGCAGGGCAGGACAAGGTGTGATTTCTGCTCTGCAGCTCATATATTATCCTGGGGGGGGAGGGGGGGGCATCCATTATCTGTTCTTTCTTTATCAGTCACATAAAGTTACCTGCATTGGAGATGAGGCTCAGAAGACAAATGTGCACTTTATTTTTTATGCCTTCTGAAAGCTGTAAAGACGTTGTCAGCGCTCCAGATGTCGGCAATAAACTCGTGGAGTGCGGAGGAGGCTGCGCGGAGAGCGGCGCTGCGGGCTGCGATAACTCATTACATGATGCTTGTAATTCGCACAATATGCGAGGAGCGCGCTCGTTTCCGCCGCCTATAGACATACGTTGTGAGAGACGGCGACACAGCCAGGAACCATCGTGCGGGATCAATGACAGCGCAACATACCTTTATACGACTCGTATAAAACCTCTGATTGCTGCAGTGTAATAAACTTACAATAAGATTTATCATTTCTTTCTAGAGCTGGGACTCATCGTGGTAGAACGCGAATCAGGAAGGTTCAGAATCCGATATAAAACCCAACGTTACCGCGAGCGCAAAAGTGAGGAAGGGACGAATCAGCCAAAACTCAACATCTGAAGGGTTTAAAGGGCCGGTCCAGTCTCTTGTATATGAAGTCTTATCATTGTATAATGGAACGTTATGTAACTTTCTAATAGACTTTGTGTTTTAATTCATCACCGTTTCCAAGATCTCTGCTTGCTGTCAGTAAATGGGAACATTTAGTGTTCTCAGGCTAAAAACCTAGTCCTGCTCAGACAGCTGCAGTCGGTTACAATTATACCCGGTCTAGACAATGCTTTGTGAGGTAAAACCATAATCCTGGCCCATACAACACTTCTGGATCCAGTCTGGGAGTTGTAGTTCTCCAGCAGTTGCTGGTGGTGACCCGAGACTTATACCAGAATGAATGTACAGAACACAGGTCTACAAGGCAGGACTATTCCAGCTCTGCTTCATCTGTAATGTGTATCTGGCCGACTGCCCGTTACCTACTCTAATGTATGGTAAATGCTGCATTATATGAAAAGCAATAAAGTCCCCTCCCCCACCCCGGGCGTTGTGAATCGCGGGCGTATGAAAGACGATCGACGTGAGCGGCTCATCATGTGATAATCAGGAACATAAAACACCAGGACAAAGAATTAATACAGGATCATGCCACATATTCTGCAGACTATCACACCACTGACCTCTCTACAGATCTGCAGAACATTGCTCCTCTACCTCCTGACAGATACATAGTGATATATCCTGCAGATTATTACACCACTGACCTCTCTACAGATCTGCAGAACATTGCTCCTCTACCTCCTGATACATAGTGATATATCCTGCAGATTATTACACCACTGACCTCTCTACAGATCTGCAGAACATTGCTCCTCTACCTCCTGATACATAGTGATATATCCTGCAGATTATTATACCACTGACCTCTAGAGATCTGCAGAACATTGCTCCTCCACCTCCTGACAGATACATAGTGATATATCCTGCAGATTATTACACCACTGACCCCTCTACAGATCTGCAGAACATTGCTCCTCTACCTCCTGACAGGTACATAGTGATATATCCTGCAGATTATTACACCACTGACCTCTCTACAGATCTGCAGAACATCGCTCCTCTACCTCCTGACAGATACATAGTGATATATCCTGCAGACTATTACACCACTGACCTCTACAGATCTGCAGGACATTGCTCCTCCACCTCCTGACAGATACATAGTGATATATCCTGCAGATTATTACACCACTGACCTGTCTACAGTCTGCAGAGCATTGCTCTGTTCCTTGGCTCGGAGCGCTGATATAGGGCCAGGATCTAGGTTTCCTTCCTCATTTAGGCTGGGTTCACACCGTACGTTTTTGTTGCATTTTTTTGGTAGATAAAGCACGTCTCTCAATGGGAGTTCATCAAAACAAATAACGCACGCTAAAAAATGCAGTGTGAACCCAGCCTTACGGATGGATATGCTGCATAAAAGACACGCAACGTGTCCGACCTGGAGCCCGCAGGACTTTCCATCCGAAAAATTGTGTTTTGTTTTTTTTGGATGGAAATTCCGCTGCGTAATTTAGCGCACATACTTACCCCCTCCCTCTGACGTCCGCTCCGGCATCCCAGGGTGACGTTTCAGGCCATGTAACTGGAGCCTGTGATTGGCTGCAGCGGTCACATGGGATACATAGTCATCCCAGGAGCCTGGACGGCATGAAGGAGGAGGGCGTTCTGGGTAGGTTTGGGTTTTTTCCGGCGTTGCGATTTTTGTGGCGTAAACCCCACGGATACGCCACAAAAGTCGCAACACTTGACTTTCTGTTGCGAGATTTGCATCCCAATTGACTTTAATGGGGATAATTTGCAGCAGAAAATCAACAAAAACGCAGCATAAATGAACATGAGAAGCAGCAAAAGGAAATCAGATTTGCTGGTGACGAGAGCCCTGAACGGCTCCTGGATCTGCAGGGGGGAGCGCGGTGCAGGGCGGAGCGCGATGCTGGGGTGTCAATGGTCGGGATTGAACCAAACTACTGACCTAAGAAGGGGAGGAGGGGGATGCAGCTGCAGCATCTCTCGGTCAGAGCCCTGCTGTGAGGAGGGAGTAGGGTCATATCGCTGGTGACCCCTTACTTGGAGAATTCTTTACTTATCTTGTACTTACTCTGAGTTGCCTTGTTTTATACCCCAGTCACCTCCAGAGCTGCATTCACAATTCTGCTTTGTGCCACTAGAATCCACACCTGTCCATCCGTCCCCCAATAGCAAAGCGGAGAGCCATAATACACTGCACAATACATCACAGTAGACATTTTTTGACACTGAACCATCAGTGAGCAGTAGAGATATAGGAGGTCCTACTCTCTGAGCCTGTGACTATCTGTGAATGCAGCTTTGGATGTGACTGGAGTAACTCCAGATCAGTTCGAGGCGTTAATCAGTGGAGCTTTCATCTCTGGTGTTAATTAGCCGCTTGTTCTCCATGGTCAGTATGGAGACAGACACGAGCATTTGGCGATGGGGGAGGCGGTTTCATTTTGAGGGTTCGTCCTCTAGAATTAGCGTGCGTTTTGTATATTCCGTGACTGACAGAATTACAGGCGATGGCGGACGGCGCGCTAACAGCTTTTTCAGCGGCAGATTCTAGTAATTATACTTCAATTAAGCTTTACTGACTAGTCGTTTGCTCTGTACTTTCTGCGAGTTTCTATAGTAACCAAAGGGGAAAAAGCGTGTGGGGACCCCGCGTGGCGAGGGCCATTGTTGCGGTGACATGAGCGGAAGGCGTGGTCGGGGGTAATAAAGATGACATTGTAGCTGCTAATTAGTATTTCTCCTATTGTCACCTTCGGGCACGGGCTGCGTTTTGTCAGTTTGCGCAGAAATCGGTCTGGATGCAGCGCAAGTGTCGCCTCGCGTTCCAGGCGTCGCGTCTTGTGAGATGAGATCATGGATTCTGGAAGATGAACAGAAAAGCCTCTTGTGCTCAGAAATGAATGGATTTCACTATATGACCCCCCCCCCCCCCCATTCAGACTCCTTGAAATATCGTGCGGTCACTTCTTAGTTTTAATAATAAGACGGGGAAGATTTACAGATAAGATTGCGCCAAAATGTGGCTCTGGTCGCATCACGTTTCAGACTAAATGATGAAGCAAATGTGCCAAAAAGAAGAGATGTTTGCGCCTCACGAGACATTTTAGAAAGGGTCTCAAAAGGGGCGTGGCTTAAATGTGCTAAAGTGCAACAAAATTACGGTAAGGCTGAGTTCACACGAGCACAATAACGTCCGTAATGGACGGACGTATTTCGGCCGCAAGTCCCGGACCGAACACAGTGCAGGGAGCCGGGAGCATCATAGTTATGTACGACGCTAGGAGTCCCTGCCTCTCCGTGGGACTACTGTCCCGTACTGAAAACATGATTACAGTACGGGACAGTTGTCCTGCAGCAAGGCAGGGACTCCTAGCGTGGTACATAACTATGATGCTAGGAGCCCGGCTCCCTGCACTGAGTTCGGTCCGGGACTTCCGGCCGAAATACGTCCGTCCATTACGGACGTTAATGTGGTCGTGTGAACCCAGCCTAAGGGTATGTTCACACGACAGCGTCCGTAACGGCTGAAAACATCCCTGTAATTTCAGCCGTAACGGCATGTGCAGGCGCTTGAACGCCGCGTCCATTACGGACGTAATTGGCGCTGCTATTCATTGGAGTCAATTAATAACTGTTCCAATTACGGCCAAAGAAGTGACAGGTCACTTCTTTGACGCGGGCGTCTATTTACGCGCCGTCATTTGACAGCGGCGCGTAAGTTACGCCTCGTGTGAACAGACAAACGTCTGCCCATTGCTTTCAATGGGCAGTTGTTTGTCAACGCTATTGAGGCGCTATTTTCGGACGTAATTCAGGGCAAAAACGCCCGAATTACGTTCGTAATTAGTGCGTGTGAACATAACATAAGAGTGAAAGACAAGACAACCAAGAGGTGGAGAGAAGTGTCCAGCAAGATGCTCCACATGTATTATACCCCCTCCAACTGTAATAGCCACGGCAGCCGGAGGATGGTCACATCTACACTCCCATGTATGACTTGTGCCCATTCTACCGGGCAAAACTGCGCCAATTCTGTCATGTTAGACGGTCGTGTTGTGTCCAGTGACTTCAAGTTGCAACACAGATTTTCCATTAGATTGAAGTCCATTTCTATATTTCTTCTTATACCCTCCAGTGCAGCTTTACCAGTGTGCCCTCCTGGAAGGTGAACTCTGTCCTAATCTCAAATCTCTATCAGACAAACTCCAGAGCTGCACTCACTATTCTGCTGGTGGAGTCACTGTGTACATACATTACATTACTTATCCTGTACTGATCCTGAGTTACATCCTGTATTATACTCCAGAGCTGCACTCACTATTCTGCTGGTGGAGTCACTGTGTACATACATTACATTACTTATCCTGTACTGATCCTGAGTTATATCCTGTATTATACTCCAGAGATGCACTCACTATTCTGCTGCTGGAGTCACTGTGTACATACATTACATTACTTATCCTGTACTGATCCTGAGTTACATCCTGTATTATACTCCAGAGCTGCACTCACTATTCTGCTGGTGGGGTCACTGTGTACATACATTACTTATCCTGTACTGATCCTGAGTTACATCCTGTATTATACTCCAGAGCTGCACTCACTATTCTGCTGGTGGAGTCACTGTGTACATACATTACATTACTTATCCTGTACTGATCCTGAGTTACATCCTGTATTATACTCCAGAGCTGCACTCACTATTCTGCTGGTGGGGTCACTGTGTACATACATTACTTATCCTGTACTGATCCTGAGTTACATCCTGTATTATACTCCAGAGCTGCACTCACTATTCTGCTGGAGGAGTCACTGTGTACATACATTACTTATCCTGTACTGATCCTGAGTTATATCCTGTATTATACTCCAGAGCTGCACTCACTATTCTGCTGGTGGTGTCACTGTGTACATTACATTACATTACTTATCCTGTACGGATCCTGAGTTACATCCTGTATTATACTCCAGAGCTGCACTCACTATTCTGCTGGTGGAGTCACTGTGTACATACATTACATTACTTATCCTGTACTGATCCTGAGTTACATCCTGTATTATACTCCAGAGCTGCACTCACTATTCTGATGGTGGAGTCACTGTGTACATACATTACATTACTTATCCTGTACTGATCCTGAGTTACATCCTGTATTATACTCCAGAGCTGCACTCACTATTCTGCTGGTGGAGTCACTGTGTACATACATTACATTACTTATCCTGTACTGATCCTGAGTTACATCCTCTATTATACTCCAGAGCTGCACTCACTATTCTGCTGGTGGAGTCACTGTGTACATACATTACATTACTTATCCTGTACTGGTCCTGAGTTATATCCTGCATTATACTCCAGAGCTGCACTCACTATTCTGCTGGTGGAGTCACTGTGTACATACATTACATTACTTCTCCTGTACTGATCCTGAGTTATATCCTGTATTATACTCCAGAGCTGCACTCACTATTCTGCTGGTGGAGTCACTGTGTACATACATTACATTACTTATCCTGTACTGATCCTGAGTTACATCCTGTATTATACTCCAGAGCTGCACTCACTATTCTGCTGGTGGAGTCACCATGTACATATGTCATTATGTGGAGTTACAGCCTGTAATGTATATATTTGTTAGGTAATTTGTCACCTCTGTCGGGTGGATGAGGTGCAGAGCTTTCCTCTGGCATGAGAGACACAGAAGCCACAGAACTGGCTCTCGCTCCACACTGAGCAGGTGGCATCGCTGTTGTAGTAAAGCGTTTCATGCCCAAATAATATAATTCTCTCCTCCCCTGCAGTGAGACAGAGCGACATGTTTATCACCGGGATCTGCAGAAGAACTACAGACACCAGCATTAAATCACAGAACTATGAATACAATAAGATACGCAGTGGAACATGACACCCTTAAAGGGACAGTAACCCTTATGGCCCAAAGTTTATATCAGTGCAGTAGCGTTATAAGAGAAGGTCCTCAGCACGGGAGTTAGGACATAAAGTAGGGACGATGGGGGAGGGGAGGTTTCTGCACTTCCTGTCACTCATCTCATTAAAGAAAACTAAAGTCATGCTCTCCCCAACCTGAATTGGCTGATAACAGAGAACAATAGATTGTATTCAGGTGACAGCAGTTGGAGAAGCTGTAATTATTCTATAGCGGCAATTAACCCTTTGTGTCTCTGAAGGCCGCAGCTCCTCCCTTTCTCCGGTTTCTCTGATTTGGTCCCATTGTCCACGGGTCCTGCAGCGTTTCTCCTGCCCGTTCAATCCCGTCCTCATGCGCCGTATTTTATGTATCCGCTTATTAATTGCCCGGCTCCTGCTCCAGCCGCACACCAGTCATTTTCGGATTAGATCATTAGCGTTTGAGCGGCGGCTAAAATCGTTCAGTTTCCACCGAGGCAAAAACAAGAGAAAAATCCTACGCTGATGGCGCTCGGCGTGACGTTGCTGATGGCGCTCGGGGTGACGCTGCCGTACAAGTCATCACCTGATGGGGAGCGGCGCGGGTCTACCATTCTTTTAGGCCTGAATACACACACTTTTTCTGTGTTTCAAAATGCGTTTACATCCATGCCATCAGCTTTAAGCTGTTTTATGGCGTTTTTTTTTTACGTGCGTTTATAAAGTTATGTAGAGAATCTTGTGGGGAAAACAACACTGACCCCAAAAAGCGCGACAAACAAAACCGCGGTCTACGTAAACGTAGATTTTACCATAGACCTTAAATTAACATCTGGCTGCAGCGCACAAATATCGCTGCGTGTGAATCCGGTCTGATCACGTGACGCGGCCGCCAGATGTTACGTACACGTAATAAACGTATATAGCGTCAATACATTTCATTATGACATGGCTGGTAGTAGTATACGGGGACTATTATGGCTGGTAGTAGTATACGGGCACTATTATGGCTGGTAGTAGTATACGGGGACTATTATGGCTGGTAGTAGTATACGGGCGCTATTATGGCTGGTAGTAGTATACGGGCACTATTATGGCTGGTAGTAGTATACGGGCACTATTATGGCTGGTAGTATACGGGCACTATTATGGCTGGTAGTAGTATACGGGCACTATTATGGCTGGTGGTAGTATACGGGCACTATTATGGCTGGTAGTAGTATACGGGCACTATTATGGCTGGCAGTAGTATACGGGCACTATTATGGCTGGTAGTAGTATACGGGCACTATTATGGCTGGTAGTAGTATACGGGCACTATTATGGCTGGTAGTAGTATACGGGCACTATTATGGCTGGTAGTAGTATACGGGCACTATTATGGCTGGTAGTAGTATACGGGCACTATTATGGCTGGCAGTAGTATACGGGCACTATTATGGCTGGTAGTAGTATACGGGGACTATTATGGCTGGTAGTAGTATACGGGCACTATTATGGCTGGTACTATTATACGGGCACTATTATGGCTGGTGGTAGTATACGGGCACTATTATGGCTGGTACTATTATACGGGCACTATTATGGCTGGTGGTAGTATACGGGCACTATTATGGCTGGTAGTAGTATACGGGCACTATTATGTCTGGTAGTAGTATACGGGCGCTATTATGGCTGGTAGTAGTATACGGGCGCTATTATGGCTGGTGGTAGTATACGGGCACTATTATGGCTGGTAGTAGTATACGGGCACTATTATGGCTGGTAGTAGTATACGGGCACTATTATGGCTGGTGGTAGTATACGGGCACTATTATGGCTGGTAGTAGTATACGGGCACTATTATGGCTGGTAGTAGTATACGGGACCTATTATGGCTGGTAGTAGTATACGGGCGCTATTATGGCTGGTGGTAGTATACGGGCACTATTATGGCTGGTAGTAGTATACGGGCACTATTATGGCTGGTAGTAGTATACGGGCACTATTATGGCTGGTAGTAGTATACGGGCACTATTATGTCTGGTAGTAGTATACGGGCACTATTATGGCTGGTAGTAGTATACGGGCACTATTATGTCTGGTAGTAGTATACGGGCACTATTATGGCTGGTAGTAGTATACGGGCACTATTATGTCTGGTAGTAGTATACGGGGACTATTATTGCTGGTAGTAGTATACGGGCACTATTATGGCTGGTAGTAGTATACGGGCACTATTATGGCTGGTAGTAGTATACGGGCACTATTATGGCTGGTAGTAGTATACGGGCACTATTATGGCTGGTGGTAGTATACGGGCACTATTATGGCTGCAGGTAGTATACGGGCACTATTATGGCTGGTAGTAGTATACGGGCACTATTATGGCTGGTGGTAGTATACGGGCACTATTATGGCTGGTAGTAGTATACGGGCGCTATTATGGCTGGTAGTAGTATACGGGCACTATTATGGCTGGCAGTAGTATACGGGCACTATTATGGCTGGTAGTAGTGTACGGGCACTATTATGGCTGGCAGTAGTATACGGGCACTATTATGGCTGGCAGTAGTATACGGGCACTATTATGGCTGGTAGTAGTGTACGGGCACTATTATGGCTGGCAGTAGTATACGGGCACTATTATGGCTGGTAGTAGTATACGGGCACTATTATGGCTGGTAGTAGTATACGGGCACTATTATGGCTGGTAGTAGTATACGGGCACTATTATGGCTGGCAGTAGTATACGGGCACTATTATGGCTGGCAGTAGTATACGGGCACTATTATGGCTGGCAGTAGTATACGGGGACTATTATGGCTGGTAGTAGTATACGGGCACTATTATGTCTGGTAGTAGTATACGGGCACTATTATGGCTGGTAGTAGTATACGGGCACTATTATGGCTGGTAGTAGTATACGGGCACTATTATGGCTGGTAGTAGTATACGGGCACTATTATGGCTGGCAGTAGTATACGGGCACTATTATGGCTGGCAGTAGTATACGGGGACTATTATGGCTGGTAGTAGTATACGGGCACTATTATGTCTGGTAGTAGTATACGGGCACTATTATGGCTGGTAGTAGTATACGGGCACTATTATGGCTGGTAGTAGTATACGGGCGCTATTATGGCTGGTAGTAGTATACGGGCGCTATTATGGCTGGCAGTAGTATACGGGGACTATTATGGCTGGCAGTAGTATACGGGCGCTATTATGGCTGGTGGTAGTATACGGGCGCTATTATGGCTGGTGGTAGTATACGGGCGCTATTATGGCTGGTAGTAGTATACGGGCACTATTATGGCTGGTAGTAGTATACGGGCACTATTATGGCTGGTAGTAGTATACGGGCACTATTATGGCTGGTAGTAGTATACGGGCGCTATTATGGCTGGTAGTAGTATACGGGCGCTATTATGGCTGGTAGTAGTATACGGGCGCTATTATGGCTGGTAGTAGTATACGGGCACTATTATGGCTGGTAGTAGTATACGGGCACTATTATGTCTGGTAGTAGTATACGGGCACTATTATGGCTGGTAGTAGTATACGGGCACTATTATGGCTGATAGTAGTATACGGGCACTATTATGGCTGGTAGTAGTATACGGGCACTATTATGGCTGGTAGTAGTATACGGGCACTATTATGGCTGATAGTAGTATACGGGCACTATTATGGCTGGTAGTAGTATACGGGCACTATTATGTCTGGTAGTAGTATACGGGCACTATTATGGCTGGTAGTAGTATACGGGCACTATTATGGCTGGTAGTAGTATACGGGGACTATTATGGCTGGTGGTAGTATACGGGCACTATTATGGCTGGTAGTAGTATACGGGCGCTATTATGGCTGGTAGTAGTATACGGGCACTATTATGGCTGGTAGTAGTATACGGGCACTATTATGGCTGGTAGTAGTATACGGGCACTATTATGGCTGGTAGTAGTATACGGGCACTATTATGGCTGGTAGTAGTATACGGGCACTATTATGACTGGTAGTAGTATACGGGCACTATTATGACTGGTAGTAGTATACGGGCACTATTATGGCTGGTAGTAGTATACGGGGACTATTATGGCTGGTGGTAGTATACGGGCACTATTATGGCTGGTAGTAGTATACGGGCACTATTATGGGTGGTAGTAGTATACGGGGACTATTATGGCTGGTAGTAGTATACGGGCACTATTATGGCTGGTAGTAGTATACGGGCACTATTATGGCTGGTAGTAGTATACGGGCACTATTATGGGTGGTAGTAGTATACGGGGACTATTATGGCTGGTGGTAGTATACGGGCACTATTATGGCTGGTGGTAGTATACGGGCGCTATTATGGCTGGTAGTAGTATACGGGCACTATTATGGCTGGTAGTAGTATACGGGCGCTATTATGGCTGGTAGTAGTATACGGGCGCTATTATGGCTGGTAGTAGTATACGGGCGCTATTATGGCTGGTAGTAGTATACGGGCGCTATTATGGCTGGTAGTAGTATACGGGCGCTATTATGGCTGGTAGTAGTATACGGGCGCTATTATGGCTGGTAGTAGTATACGGGCGCTATTATGGCTGGTAGTAGTATACGGGCGCTATTATGGCTGGTAGTAGTATACGGGCGCTATTATGGCTGGTAGTAGTATACGGGCACTATTATGGCTGGTAGTAGTATACGGGCGCTATTATGGCTGATAGTAGTATACGGGCGCTATTATGGCTGGTAGTAGTATACGGGCGCTATTATGGCTGGTAGTAGTATACGGGGACTATTATGGCTGGTAGTAGTATACGGGCGCTATTATGGCTGGTAGTAGTATACGGGCGCTATTATGGCTGGTACTATTATACGGGCGCTATTATGGCTGGTAGTAGTATACGGGGACTATTATGGCTGGTAGTAGTATACGGGGACTATTATGGCTGGTAGTAGTATACGGGCGCTATTATGGCTGCAGGTAGTATACGGGGACTATTATGGCTGGTAGTAGTATACGGGGACTATTATGGCTGGCAGTAGTATACGGGCGCTATTATGGCTGGTGGTAGTATACGGGCGCTATTATGGCTGGTAGTAGTATACGGGCACTATTATGGCTGGTAGTAGTATACGGGCACTATTATGGCTGGTAGTAGTATACGGGCGCTATTATGGCTGGTGGTAGTATACGGGCACTATTATGGCTGCAGGTAGTATACGGGCGCTATTATGGCTGGTAGTAGTATACGGGCACTATTATGTCTGGTAGTAGTATACGGGCACTATTATGGCTGGTAGTAGTATACGGGCACTATTATGGCTGGTAGTATACGGGCACTATTATGGCTGGTAGTAGTATACGGGCACTATTATGGCTGGTAGTAGTATACGGGCACTATTATGGCTGGTAGTAGTATACGGGCACTATTATGGCTGGTAGTAGTATACGGGCACTATTATGGCTGGTAGTAGTATACGGGCGCTATTATGGCTGGTGGTAGTGTACGGGCACTATTATGGCTGGTAGTAGTATACGGGCACTATTATGGCTGGTAGTAGTATACGGGCACTATTATGGCTGGTAGTAGTATACGGGCGCTATTATGGCTGGTAGTAGTATACGGGCACTATTATGGCTGGTAGTAGTATACGGGCACTATTATGGCTGGTAGTAGTATACGGGGACTATTATGGCTGGTAGTAGTATACGGGCACTATTATGGCTGGTAGTAGTATACGGGCACTATTATGGCTGGTAGTAGTATACGGGCGCTATTATGGCTGGTAGTAGTATACGGGCACTATTATGGCTGGTAGTAGTATACGGGCACTATTATGGCTGGTAGTAGTATACGGGGACTATTATGGCTGGTAGTAGTATACGGGCACTATTATGGCTGGTGGTAGTATACGGGCACTATTATGGCTGGTAGTAGTATACGGGCACTATTATGGCTGGTAGTAGTATACGGGGACTATTATGGCTGGTAGTAGTATACGGGCACTATTATGGCTGGTGATAGTATACGGGCACTATTATGGCTGGTAGTAGTATACGGGGACTATTATGGCTGGTGGTAGTATACGGGCACTATTATGGCTGGTAGTAGTATACGGGCGCTATTATGGCTGGTAGTAGTATACGGGCGCTATTATGGCTGGTAGTAGTATACGGGCGCTATTATGGCTGGTAGTAGTATACGGGCGCTATTATGGCTGGTAGTAGTATACGGGCGCTATTATGGCTGGTAGTAGTATACGGGCGCTATTATGGCTGGTACTATTATACGGGCAATATTATGGCTGGCAGTAGTATACGGGCGCTATTATGGCTGGTGGTAGTATACGGGCGCTATTATGGCTGGTAGTAGTATACGGGCGCTATTATGGCTGGTAGTAGTATACGGGGACTATTATGGCTGGTAGTAGTATACGGGCGCTATTATGGCTGGTAGTAGTATACGGGCGCTATTATGGCTGGTGGTAGTATACGGGCACTATTATGGCTGCAGGTAGTATACGGGCGCTATTATGGCTGGTAGTAGTATACGGGCACTATTATGGCTGGTAGTAGTATACGGGCACTATTATGGCTGGTAGTAGTATACGGGCGCTATTATGGCTGGTAGTAGTATACGGGCACTATTATGGCTGGTAGTAGTATACGGGCACTATTATGGCTGGTAGTAGTATACGGGCACTATTATGGCTGGCAGTAGTATACGGGCGCTATTATGGCTGGTAGTAGTATACGGGCGCTATTATGGCTGGTAGTAGTATACGGGCGCTATTATGGCTGGTAGTAGTATACGGGCACTATTATGGCTGGTGGTAGTATACGGGCACTATTATGGCTGGTAGTAGTATACGGGCGCTATTATGTCTGGTAGTAGTATACGGGCACTATTATGGCTGGTAGTAGTATACGGGCACTATTATGGCTGGTAGTATACGGGCACTATTATGGCTGGTAGTAGTATACGGGCACTATTATGGCTGGTAGTAGTATACGGGCACTATTATGGCTGGTAGTAGTATACGGGCACTATTATGGCTGGTAGTAGTATACGGGCGCTATTATGGCTGGTAGTAGTATACGGGCGCTATTATGGCTGGTAGTAGTATACGGGCACTATTATGGCTGGTAGTAGTATACGGGCACTATTATGGCTGGTAGTAGTATACGGGCGCTATTATGGCTGGTAGTAGTATACGGGCACTATTATGGCTGGTAGTAGTATACGGGCACTATTATGGCTGGTAGTAGTATACGGGCGCTATTATGGCTGGTAGTAGTATACGGGCACTATTATGGCTGGTAGTAGTATACGGGCGCTATTATGGCTGGTAGTAGTATACGGGCGCTATTATGGCTGGTAGTAGTATACGGGCGCTATTATGGCTGGTAGTAGTATACGGGCGCTATTATGGCTGGTGGTAGTATACGGGCACTATTATGGCTGCAGGTAGTATACGGGCGCTATTATGGCTGGTAGTAGTATACGGGCACTATTATGGCTGGTAGTAGTATACGGGCACTATTATGGCTGGTAGTAGTATACGGGCGCTATTATGGCTGGTAGTAGTATACGGGCACTATTATGGCTGGTAGTAGTATACGGGCACTATTATGGCTGGTAGTAGTATACGGGCACTATTATGGCTGGCAGTAGTATACGGGCGCTATTATGGCTGGTAGTAGTATACGGGCGCTATTATGGCTGGTAGTAGTATACGGGCGCTATTATGGCTGGTAGTAGTATACGGGCGCTATTATGGCTGGTAGTAGTATAAGGGGGCTATTATTGCTGGTAGTAGTATACGGGCGCTATTATGGCTGGTAGTAGTATACGGGCACTATTATGGCTGGTAGTAGTATACGGGCACTATTATGGCTGGTAGTAGTATACGGGCACTATTATGGCTGGTAGTAGTATACGGGCACTATTATGGCTGGTAGTAGTATACGGGCACTATTATGGCTGGTAGTAGTATACGGGCGCTATTATGGCTGGTAGTAGTATACGGGCGCTATTATGGCTGGTAGTAGTATACGGGCGCTATTATGGCTGGTAGTAGTATACGGGCGCTATTATGGCTGGTAGTAGTATACGGGCACTATTATGGCTGGTAGTAGTATACGGGCGCTATTATGGCTGGTAGTAGTATACGGGCACTATTATGGCTGGTAGTAGTATACGGGGACTATTATGGCTGGTAGTAGTATATGGGCACTATTATGGCTGGTAGTAGTATACGGGCGCTATTATGGCTGGTAGTAGTATACGGGGACTATTATGACTGGTAGTAGTATACGGGCGCTATTATGGCTGGTAGTAGTATACGGGCGCTATTATGGCTGGTAGTAGTATACGGGCACTATTATGGCTGGTAGTAGTATACGGGCACTATTATGGCTGGTGGTAGTATACGGGCACTATTATGGCTGGTGGTAGTATACGGGCACTATTATGGCTGGTAGTAGTATACGGGCACTATTATGGCTGGTGGTAGTATACGGGCGCTATTATGGCTGGTAGTAGTATACGGGCGCTATTATGGCTGGTAGTAGTATACGGGCACTATTATGGCTGGTACTATTATACGGGCACTATTATGGCTGGTAGTAGTATACGGGCGCTATTATGGCTGGTAGTAGTATACGGGCACTATTATGGCTGGTAGTAGTATACGGGCGCTATTATGGCTGGTAGTAGTATACGGGCACTATTATGGCTGGTAGTAGTATACGGGCACTATTATGGCTGGTAGTAGTATACGGGCACTATTATGGCTGGTAGTAGTATACGGGCACTATTATGGCTGGTAGTAGTATACGGGCACTATTATGGCTGGCAGTAGTATACGGGCGCTATTATGGCTGGTAGTAGTATACGGGCGCTATTATGGCTGGTAGTAGTATACGGGCGCTATTATGGCTGGTAGTAGTATACGGGCGCTATTATGGCTGGTAGTAGTATACGGGGGCTATTATTGCTGGTAGTAGTATACGGGCGCTATTATGGCTGGTAGTAGTATACGGGCACTATTATGGCTGGTAGTAGTATACGGGCACTATTATGGCTGGTAGTAGTATACGGGCACTATTATGGCTGGTAGTAGTATACGGGCGCTATTATGGCTGGTAGTAGTATACGGGCGCTATTATGGCTGGTAGTAGTATACGGGCGCTATTATGGCTGGTAGTAGTATACGGGGACTATTATGACTGGTAGTAGTATACGGGCGCTATTATGGCTGGTAGTAGTATACGGGCACTATTATGGCTGGTAGTAGTATACGGGCACTATTATGGCTGGTGGTAGTATACGGGCACTATTATGGCTGGCGGTAGTATACGGGCACTATTATGGCTGGCGGTAGTATACGGGCACTATTATGGCTGGTGGTAGTATACGGGCGCTATTATGGCTGGTAGTAGTATACGGGCGCTATTATGGCTGGTAGTAGTATACGGGCGCTATTATGGCTGGTAGTAGTATACGGGCACTATTATGGCTGGTACTATTATACGGGCACTATTATGGCTGGTAGTAGTATACGGGCACTATTATGGCTGGTAGTAGTATACGGGCGCTATTATGGCTGGTAGTAGTATACGGGCACTATTATGGCTGGTAGTAGTATACGGGCACTATTATGGCTGGTACTATTATACGGGCACTATTATGGCTGGTAGTAGTATACGGACACTATTATGGCTGATAGTAGTATACGGGCACTATTATGGCTGGTAGTAGTATACGGGCACTATTATGGCTGGTAGTAGTATACGGGCACTATTATGGCTGGTAGTAGTATACGGGCACTATTATGGCTGGTAGTAGTATACGGACACTATTATGGCTGGTAGTAGTATACGGGCACTATTATGGCTGGTAGTAGTATACGGGCACTATTATGGCTGGTAGTAGTATACGGGCGCTATTATGGCTGGTAGTAGTATACGGGCACTATTATGGCTGGTAGTAGTATACGGGCACTATTATGGCTGGTAGTAGTATACGGGCGCTATTATGGCTGGTGGTAGTATACGGGCGCTATTATGGCTGGTAGTAGTATACGGGCGCTATTATGGCTGGTAGTAGTATACGGGCGCTATTATGGCTGGTAGTAGTATACGGGCGCTATTATGGCTGGTGGTAGTATACGGGCGCTATTATGGCTGGTAGTAGTATACGGGCGCTATTATGGCTGGTAGTAGTATACGGGCGCTATTATGGCTGGTGGTAGTATACGGGCGCTATTATGGCTGGTAGTAGTATACGGGCACTATTATGGCTGGCAGTAGTATACGGGCACTATTATGGCTGGTAGTAGTATACGGGCACTATTATGGCTGGTAGTAGTATACGGGCACTATTATGGCTGGTAGTAGTATACGGGCACTATTATGGCTGGTGGTAGTATACGGGCACTATTATGGCTGGTAGTAGTATACGGGCACTATTATGGCTGGTAGTAGTATACGGGCGCTATTATGGCTGGTAGTAGTATACGGGCGCTATTATGGCTGGTAGTAGTATACGGGCACTATTATGGCTGGCAGTAGTATACGGGGACTATTATGGCTGGTAGTAGTATACGGGCACTATTATGGCTGGTAGTAGTATACGGGCACTATTATGGCTGGTAGTAGTATACGGGCACTATTATGGCTGGTAGTAGTATACGGGCACTATTATGGCTGGTAGTAGTATACGGGCACTATTATGGCTGGCGGTAGTATACGGGCACTATTATGGCTGGTGGTAGTATACGGGCACTATTATGGCTGGCGGTAGTATACGGGCACTATTATGGCTGGCAGTAGTATACGGGCACTATTATGGCTGCAGGTAGTATACGGGCACTATTATGGCTGGTAGTAGTATACGGGCACTATTATGGCTGCAGGTAGTATACGGGCACTATTATGGCTGGTGGTAGTATACGGGCACTATTATGGCTGGTGGTAGTATACGGGCACTATTATGGCTGGTAGTAGTATACGGGCACTATTATGGCTGGTGGTAGTATACGGGCACTATTATGGCTGGTGGTAGTATACGGGCACTATTATGGCTGGCGGTAGTATACGGGCACTATTATGGCTGGTGGTAGTATACGGGCACTATTATGGCTGGTGGTAGTATACGGGCACTATTATGGCTGGTAGTAGTATACGGGCACTATTATGGCTGGTAGTAGTATACGGGCACTATTATGGCTGATAGTAGTATACGGGGACTATTATGGCTGGTAGTAGTATACGGGGACTATTATGGCTGGTAGTAGTATACGGGCACTATTATGGCTGGTAGTAGTATACGGGCACTATTATGGCTGGTAGTAGTATACGGGCACTATTATGGCTGGTAGTAGTATACGGGCACTATTATGGCTGGTAGTAGTATACGGGCACTATTATGGCTGGTAGTAGTATACGGGCACTATTATGGCTGGTAGTAGTATACGGGCACTATTATGGCTGGTAGTAGTATACGGGCACTATTATGGCTGGTAGTAGTATACGGGCACTATTATGGCTGGCAGTAGTATACGGGCACTATTATGGCTGGTAGTAGTATACGGGCACTATTATGGCTGGTAGTAGTATACGGGCACTATTATGGCTGGTAGTAGTATACGGGCACTATTATGGCTGGTAGTAGTATACGGGCACTATTATGGCTGGTAGTAGTATACGGGCACTATTATGGCTGGCGGTAGTATACGAGCACTAATATGGCTGGTAGTAGTATACGGGCACTATTATGGCTGGTAGTAGTATACGGGCACTATTATGGCTGGTAGTAGTATACGGGCACTATTATGGCTGGTAGTAGTATACGGGCACTATTATGGCTGGTAGTAGTATACGGGCACTATTATGGCTGGCGGTAGTATACGAGCACTATTATGGCTGGTGGTAGTATACGGGCACTATTATGGCTGGTAGTAGTATACGGGCACTATTATGGCTGGTAGTAGTATACGGGCACTATTATGGCTGGTAGTAGTATACGGGCACTATTATGGCTGGTAGTAGTATACGGGCACTATTATGGCTGGTGGTAGTATACGGGCACTATTATGGCTGGTAGTAGTATACGGGCACTATTATGGCTGGTAGTAGTATACGGGCACTATTATGGCTGGTGGTAGTATACGGGCACTATTATGGCTGGTGGTAGTATACGGGCACTATTATGGCTGGTGGTAGTATACGGGGACTATTATGGCTGGTAGTAGTATACGGGCACTATTATGGCTGGCAATAGTATACGGGCACTATTATGGCTGGTAGTAGTATACGGGCACTATTATGGCTGGTGGTAGTATACGGGCACTATTATGGCTGGTGGTAGTATACGGGCACTATTATGGCTGGCGGTAGTATACGGGCACTATTATGGCTGGTAGTAGTATACGGGCACTATTATGGCTGGTAGTAGTATACGGGGACTATTATGGCTGGTGGTAGTATACGGGCACTATTATGGCTGGTAGTAGTATACGGGCACTATTATGGCTGGTACTATTATACGGGCACTATTATGGCTGGTAGTAGTATACGGGCACTATTATGGTTGGTAGTAGTATACAGGCACTATTATGGCTGGTGGTAGTATACGGGCGCTATTATGGCTGGTAGTATACGGGCACTATTATGACCTGACTGGTAGTATACGGGCACTATTATGGCTGGTGGTAGTATACGGGCACTATTATGGCTGGTAGTAGTATACGGGCACTATTATGGCTGGTGGTAGTATACGGGCACTATTATGGCTGGTAGTAGTATACGGGCGCTATTATGGCTGGTAGTAGTATACGGGCACTATTATGGCTGGTAGTAGTATACGGGCACTATTATGGCTGGTGGTAGTATACGGGCACTATTATGGCTGGTAGTAGTATACGGGCACTATTATGGCTGGTGGTAGTATACGGGCACTATTATGGCTGGTGGTAGTATACGGGCACTATTATGGCTGGTAGTAGTATACGGGCACTATTATGGCTGGTAGTAGTATACGGGCACTATTATGGCTGGTGGTAGTATACGGGCACTATTATGGCTGGTGGTAGTATACGGGCACTATTATGGCTGGTAGTAGTATACGGGCACTATTATGGCTGGTAGTAGTATACGAGCGCTATTATGGCTGGTAGTAGTATACGGGCACTATTATGGCTGGTAGTAGTATACGGGCACTATTATGGCTGGCAGTAGTATACGGGCACTATTATGGCTGGTAGTAGTATACGGGCACTATTATGGCTGGCAGTAGTATACGGGCACTATTATGGCTGGTAGTAGTATACGGGCACTCTTATGGCTGGCAGTAGTATACGGAGACTATTATGGCTGGTAGTAGTATACGGGCACTATTATGGCTGGTAGTATACGGGCACTATTATGGCTGGTAGTAGTATAAGGGCGCTATTATGGCTGGTAGTAGTATACGGGCACTATTATGGCTGGTAGTAGTATACGGGCACTATTATGGCTGGTAGTAGTATACGGGCGCTATTATGGCTGGTAGTAGTATACGGGCACTATTATGGCTGGTAGTAGTATACGGGCGCTATTATGGCTGGTAGTAGTATACGGGCACTATTATGGCTGGTACTAGTATACGGGCACTATTATTGCTGGTACTAGTATACGGGCACTATTATGGCTGGTAGTAGTATACGGGCACTATTATGGCTGGTAGTAGTATACGGGCACTATTATGGCTGGTAGTAGTATACGGGCACTATTATGGCTGGTAGTAGTATACGGGCACTATTATGGCTGGTAGTAGTATACGGGCACTATTATGGCTGGTAGTAGTATACGGGCACTATTATGGCTGGTAGTAGTATACGGGCACTATTATGGCTGGCAGTAGTATACGGGCACTATTATGGCTGGTAGTAGTATACGGGCACTATTATGGCTGGTAGTAGTATACGGGCACTATTATGGCTGGTAGTAGTATACGGGCACTATTATGGCTGGCAGTAGTATACGGGCGCTATTATGGCTGGTAGTAGTATACGGGCGCTATTATGGCTGGTAGTAGTATACGGGCACTATTATGGCTGGTGGTAGTATACGGGCACTATTATGGCTGGCGGTAGTATACGGGCACTATTATGGCTGGCAGTAGTATACGGGCACTATTATGGCTGGTAGTAGTATACGGGCACTATTATGGCTGGTAGTAGTATACGGGCACTATTATGGCTGGTAGTAGTATACGGGCACTATTATGGCTGGCAGTAGTATACGGGCACTATTATGGCTGGCAGTAGTATACGGGCACTATTATGGCTGGCAGTAGTATACGGGCGCTATTATGGCTGGTAGTAGTATACGGGCGCTATTATGGCTGGTAGTAGTATACGGGCGCTATTATGGCTGGTGGTAGTATACGGGCACTATTATGGCTGGTAGTAGTATACGGGCGCTATTATGGCTGGCAGTAGTATACGGGCGCTATTATGGCTGGTAGTAGTATACGGGCACTATTATGGCTGGTAGTAGTATACGGGCACTATTATGGCTGGTAGTAGTATACGGGCACTATTATGGCTGGTAGTAGTATACGGGCACTATTATGGCTGGTAGTAGTATACGGGCGCTATTATGGCTGGTAGTAGTATACGGGCGCTATTATGGCTGGTAGTAGTATACGGGCACTATTATGGCTGGTAGTAGTATACGGGCACTATTATGGCTGGTAGTAGTATACGGGCACTATTATGGCTGGTAGTAGTATACGGGCACTATTATGGCTGGTAGTAGTATACGGGCACTATTATGGCTGGTAGTAGTATACGGGCACTATTATGGCTGGTAGTAGTATACGGGACCTATTATGGCTGGTAGTAGTATACGGGCGCTATTATGGCTGGTGGTAGTATACGGGCACTATTATGGCTGGTAGTAGTATACGGGCACTATTATGGCTGGTAGTAGTATACGGGGACTATTATGGCTGGTAGTAGTATACGGGCGCTATTATGACTGGCAGTAGTATACGGGCGCTATTATGGCTGGTAGTAGTATACGGGCACTATTATGGCTGGTAGTAGTATACGGGCACTATTATGGCTGGTAGTAGTATACGGGCGCTATTATGGCTGGCAGTAGTATACGGGCACTATTATGGCTGGTAGTAGTATACGGGCACTATTATGGCTGGTAGTAGTATACGGGCACTATTATGGCTGGTAGTAGTATACGGGCACTATTATGGCTGGTAGTAGTATACGGGCACTATTATGGCTGGTAGTAGTATACGGGCGCTATTATGGCTGGTGGTAGTATACGGGCACTATTATGGCTGGTGGTAGTATACGGGCACTATTATGGCTGGTAGTAGTATACGGGCACTATTATGGCTGGTAGTAGTATACGGGGACTATTATGGCTGGTAGTAGTATACGGGCGCTATTATGGCTGGTAGTAGTATACGGGCACTATTATGGCTGGTAGTAGTATACGGGCACTATTATGGCTGGTAGTAGTATACGGGCGCTATTATGGCTGGTAGTAGTATACGGGGACTATTATGGCTGGTAGTAGTATACGGGCGCTATTATGGCTGGTAGTAGTATACGGGCACTATTATGGCTGGTAGTATACGGGCACTATTATGGCTGGTAGTAGTATACGGGCACTATTATGGCTGGTAGTAGTATACGGGCGCTATTATGGCTGGTGGTAGTATACGGGCACTATTATGGCTGGTAGTAGTATACGGGCACTATTATGGCTGGTACTATTATACGGGCACTATTATGGCTGGTACTATTATACCGTTTTGGAGGGGGGGGGGTCATATTTTCGTAGCTTTGCTTGGTTCCACTCCGGTTCCTCGCAGCCGCACATGTTTGGGCCCATAATTGTTTCGGTTATAAATGGCGGCCGGTCTTGGCTCAGTCATTTTTTGTTTCTAGTCGCGGATCACGGACGGCGTCTCTATGGTAGGATCTGTGATTATGGGATTTTATTCCATTTGTGTTCTGTACACCGTCAGTATGAGGGGCGCTGGCGCTGGCGGCCGCACGCAGCTTTTCATTTCCAGCTTTAATGATCAGAGAAATTGCTTTGTGCTTCATAAACGGACGGCGAGTCCCCTCTGAGCGCAGCGTCACCTGATCCCGCCGCGCTGCCCGCAGAGGCCAATTAATCAATGGCAATTTTATCATCTCCTTCTTAATTAGTCTCGGGTTTTGTAGGACTTGGGAGATCTTGTTACTTGTGGGGCTAAAAGCTCATCCAGCGCACGTGAAATCGAAACCGCCCTCGCTACGAGATCGAATCTCATCATCTGCTAAATGTATCTGAGCCCCAGATGGAGCCGACGTCCCCCCCCTCGTGCCGGACCCCATATAAACAAAGACTAAGTGGTGCCAGGCACCGTCTGCATGGACATCACCCAGCTTTCCTAAAATCCTGAAAGGCAAATCTCCCTCATGGTGCTTACCACGGGGTTGTCACTCACCCTGAATAGCAACTAAGGGCGACATTGTTATGTTAGGCTCTGGCTGTGTCAGTGTCAGTCTACACGTGGCTCTGTCTGTGTCAGTCTACACGTGGCTCGTGGTTCGTTGCCGCCTGTTACGGGGATCGCGTCCTCCCTGCAACCGGCCACACAAACATTAAAAGAAATGGATTTGTGACCTGGATGTTGCATTTGTCACTTTTCCATGATCAGAGGACGGTGACAGGATGATTAGGGGGCGCCGCTCGTCTCCGTATATATCCCTCATCTCACAACAACACTGCAAAACCGCCAGATTTATCAACATATTGCGACATTTTTCTTTGTTTTCCTTTCTATCGGAAGTCTCAATGTTACAATGTATTTATGGGACAGACAGAACGCGTGCGTCCATCTTGTCGCGTGAAACGCGATTCCTCCAGTCTGGGACTTATTCATGAAAGTCTGCAAAAAACAAACTTGTTTTTCATCGATATGAAAGTTGACGTTGCGTCCGAGTGATTTACGTTTTTTTTTTTGTTTCATCTGCGTCTCTTTAGAATACGGAGAAAAAAAGCCACGGCGCCACTATGTGTGGATCAAGGAAATTGGAGGTGAGATAGGGAAGGGGATATATATTCTCACCGTGAGGTTGGAGGAGTTCAGCACTGGAATCCACGGGGTAGCTGCTGCCAGATCCGGGCCGGTCACCAAGGTGACCGCTTGGGTACGAGAGAAATGCAAATAGAACAAGCGGATCTACAACGGCGCTGCTAATTGATGTGGACGAGATAAATCCCGAAGTCAAGTAGTAAGTTTGAATAAACTCTTTTATTCGCAACGCGTTTCAGCGCCGAACTGGCGCTTTCATCAGGCATGCCTGATGAAAGCGCCAGTTCGGCGCTGAAACGCGTTGCGAATAAAAGAGTTTATTCAAACTTACTACTTGACTTCGGGATTTATCTCGTCCACATCAATTAGCAGCGCCGTTGTAGATCCGCTTGTTCTATTTGCATTTCTCTCCTGCGTCTCTTTAGCAACTGATCTGTGAAAAACGGACAGCAGATGAAAGTCGCCGTGTGAAGTCCATGGTTTTTACGCACCCATTCACCACAATGGGCGAGTCAGGTCCGCAGAAACGGACTAGAAGCCGTAAGATTCTCCCAATGAACAGCCGCTCCGTGAAAAGAAACGGATGTGTAAATATCGCCGATGACTCGTATAGGTCAGAGCGCTGTACACTGATAAAACCGACGCAGGCGAGAAATGCGCTGGTGTCAATAAAGCCGTAACCTGCAGCGTTTTTATTGATTGCAGCGCAGTGATTTATAACGTAACATACGCCACATCGCAACGTAAATGAACGTGTCATGCTAATGATTATTTGTATATGAGCCCCCCCCCTTATTTCATCTTCTCCCCGAAATTATACGCTAGTTTTAATTAGAAAAATAATTGGACCATAAATTTGTCTCGTTATTCCGGTCGTCTCCTTCTATACCGCGACGTCTCGCTCCAGCCCCTCCCCCTTATTTATTCATCTGCAGATCTCACTGGGTCGCTGTGCGGAGCCGACTATGGGGGGATCCAGGACACACAAGGTGAAGGGCACGACCTTGAGGGGTCTGACTAACAGGTCTCGTATTACACAACAGACACGAGGAGACGGAACAATCGCTGCGGAAATTACCAGAATTCACTGCGAAGGGTCAGGAAAATCTTCACCTCTTGCAGCATTTAAAGGGGAACAGACACGAAGGCCGTGGTCAGGGCGGCGCAGATCTCCACCACCTGTCATACATTGGATTCTACAGAAAACTTCCTGCGCAGTCGAGTTACATTGTGTCGAGACAAGAACCTTTATACATTTGGACAAGAACATACACTGTGCCGACAATCCTCCGAGAGCTGAACACAGCAGCAAGTTTCTCTCCTGTCCTGGGCTATATGATAATGCTATATATCTTTACCTACACTGATATATTGTAACAAACCCTCAGCTGTGTCCGTATGACTAGATCAGGTAGGGTTTTTAGTCGCTAAATGTGAACAAGAATTTTTCCATTCACGGACAGCATGTAGAAATCTTGAAAATAGTGAGGAACTGAAAAAAGTATGTTGGGAAAGTTGTAGTGGATGATGGTATAAGCGAAGACTTTAGAAATCTGCATAAATAGCGGCTTCACTGTCTACTTACATAACATTACTGATCCTGAGTTACCTCCTGTATTATACTCCAGAGCTGCACTCACTATTCTGCTGGTGGAGTCACTGTGTACATTACATTACTTATCCTGTACTGATCCTGAGTTACATCCTGTATTATACACCAGAGCTGCACTCACTAT
This sequence comes from Rhinoderma darwinii, assembly GCF_050947455.1. Taxonomy (NCBI): domain Eukaryota; kingdom Metazoa; phylum Chordata; class Amphibia; order Anura; family Rhinodermatidae; genus Rhinoderma; species Rhinoderma darwinii. Next base: position 2,470,340 of record NC_134697.1, on the reverse strand, counting down.
TCTGCTGGTGGAGTCACTGTGTACATACATTACATTACTTATCCTGTACTGATCCTGAGTTATATCCTGTATTATACTCCAGAGCTGCACTCACTATTCTGCTGGTGGAGTCACTGTGTACATACATTACATCACTTATCCTGTACTGATCCTGAGTTACATCCTGTATTATACTCCAGAGCTGCACTCACTATTCTGCTGCCGGAATCACTGTGTACATACATTACATTACTTATCCTGTACTGATCCTGAGTTACATCCTGTATTATACTCCAGAGCTGCACTCACTATTTTGCTGGTGGAGTCACTGTGTACATACATTACATTACTTATCCTGTACTGATCCTGAGTTATATCCTGTATTATACTCCAGAGCTGCACTCACTATTCTGCTGGTGGAGTCACTGTGTACATACATTACATTACTTATCCTGTACTGATCCTGAGTTACATCCTGTATTATACTCCAGAGCTGTACTCACTATTCTGCTGGTTGAGTCACTGTGTACATACATTACATTACTTACCCTGTACTGATCCTGAGTTATATCCTGTATTATACTCCAGAGCTGCACTCACTATTCTGCTGGTGGAGTAACTGTATACATACATTACTTATCCTGTATTATACTCCAGAGCTGCACTCACTATTCTGCTGGTGGAGTCACTGTGTACATACATTACATTACTTATCCTGTACTGATCCTGAGTTACATCCTGTATTATACTCCAGAGCTGTACTCACTATTCTGCTGGTTGAGTCACTGTGTACATACATTACATTACTTACCCTGTACTGATCCTGAGTTATATCCTGTATTATACTCCAGAGCTGCACTCACTATTCTGCTGGTGGAGTAACTGTATACATACATTACTTATCCTGTATTATACTCCAGAGCTGCACACACTATTCTGCTGGTGGAGTCACTGTGTACATACATTACATATCCTGTACTGATCCCGAGTTACATCCTGTATTATACTCCAGAGCTGCACTCACTATTCTGCTGGTGGAGTCACTGTGTACATACATTACATTACTTATCCTGTACTGATCCTGAGTTACATCCTGTATTATACTCCAGAGCTGCACTCACTATTCTGCTGGTGGAGTCCCTGTGTACATACATTACATTACTTATCCTGTACTGATCCCGAGTTACATCCTGTATTATACTCCAGAGCTGCACTCACTATTCTGCTGGTGCAGTCTCTGTGTACATACATTACATTACTTATCCTGTACTGATCCTGAGTTATATCCTGTATTATACTCCAGAGCTGCACTCACTATTCTGCTGGTGGAGTCACTGTGTACATACATTACATTACTTATCCTGTACTGATCCTGAGTTACATCCTGTATTATACTCCAGAGCTGCACTCACTATTCTGCTGGTTATTATAAACAGTCGGCAAGATTGTGGAATGACACCCCTGCAATAGCTAAGTTCCTATTATCTAGGGGCAGTTTGTTTTTCCGATGACTGTACGGGGCCCGGTGTAGAGACGACATTACCCAGAATGGCAATGACCAAGTCCAGCTCTGTGCAAACACTGAACAAGCAGGGGACGCTGGGAGACCTTGTGGTATATGAAGTGGGGTTGTTACTTGGGGTAGTTGTTATAGTCGTCCGGACATCATCAGGAGGTTTCTGGGCTCTTTGTGTCTATTATCCGGTCACGTTGAGGTTTTTCTGGAGACTTTTTGCTTCCTCTTTGACGGCTTTTGTCCTTTGTTTTCCAGGTCTCGCCATCGCCAGCGCCCTCATCGACATATCGCAACAAAAATCCTTGGACTGCAAAGACAAAAGTTCATGTATTCGGAACCGGAAGCCGCATCCTCCGACTAGACAAGGAACTTGTGTTTGAAAGCGCTGAGGAGCTGGAGGGATGTGACAATGTGTCGTTTTTGTTTTTTCTTTTTTGAAAAAAAATTTTTGTAATAAAATATCTAACGGCTTCCAGACGAGGTCCAACCTCCAACGCAGGTGACCGGGACCTTCCAGGAGCCGTAGAAGGTGGAGAACGACTGCATGAAAAGTCTCACGGACTGGGCGGTATAAAGGACCGGGGGGGGGGGGATCGTCTCTGGAACTGTGCCCGAAAGAGGAGTCGGCCACTGAAAGGATTAAAGGGACAGTGTCCAAATTAGAGCTACGTGTAAATACCATGTGGAGTTTGGGGTCCGCGAGTTGTGGATTAGGAGTTTGCAGCATGTCCGTGACCAATGGTTTTCTGTGGGAGGATTCGGGGGGAACGAACGAGGACTAAACAGACTTTTTACATTTCTTTTTTTTTTAATTATTGTAAAAGGGACAAAACCAACGCACCAAATGTATTTAATATTGTGGAGTGAAGGACGCAGCGGGAGGAATGGGGAATCGCCACTCAACAGAACCGGGAACCTTTTGTTTTTTTATATATATTTTTTACATTTTTTATGTTTTTTTTGAGTAGAAGACGACGGATCAGTGCAATAAACAGCAGCGAGATTATTCGGTGTTCTCGGACGTCAGCACGACGCTGCGGGTACACGGGCGCGTCACATAGCCGAGTTTCCCGGGTAGCGGTGACGGTTGACGCAGGGTCAGGGGGGAGGCGGTGACACCTGTTATTGTGCCGCCGCTGTTTGCACATGCCCCGGTGGTGGGGGCGCTGTTCTTCTTGTGGGTGATGCATGCCGCGCTGGTGGTCATATATTTCCGTGTTTATTCTTTTGTAATTCAGCTTTGTTGTGCTGAACATGTACAATATTCTATATATAGGACACAATGTACAGTTTATAACAGCGTCATATACAGGAAATCTCCATCAGCCAGAAATGCGACCGTGTTCCAATAAAACGCGTTTATGAATATATGCAACTGGTCTGTGTCCGGCTGAATGATCCGATCAGGAGGGGGAGGGGCTGAAGACGACGTCACTGAGAAATAAACCGCCATAACGCTCAGCGCTGGCTCCGTCTATGGTTTTATCAGCTGAATGGAGGCTGCACGGATCCTGAACTTCAGAGCTGCATTCACAATTCTGCTATTAGGTCATGTCTTATACTCAAGTCCCATAAAAAGCTGCATTCATGTCTCACTCCCGTCACATCCAGAGCCGCAGTGAAAATTGCCCTGTCACATCACATCCAGAGCTGCACTCACAATTCTGCTGTTATATCATGCCTCAGAAGTAAAAATTCAGTTTTTACATCATGTTTTATACACCAGTTACTATCAGAGCTGCGGTTACATCCTGTTTTGTTTTTTTACTCCAGTTACGATCAGAGCTGCATTCACAAATACACTATTATGTCTTATTATCCACTCCCATCTAGAGCTGCATTTACAATTTTGCTCTTACATCAGGTCTTACACCCCAGTCACAATTCTGCTGTACGTCTCCGTTCCCCTTCACAGATTTCATTCGCAGCATAATACGGTAGCAGCAGAGCGGATGAGATTTCAACAAATGTAATCCACACACAGCGGGGAAAAAAACGGTTCATAAATTGACCTGCGGTGCGGTTTAATCCGCATTTTAATTTGTATATACAAGGACCCCCATCATCCCTGTATATACAATTGGGGCGGAATTGAGGACACAGAGGACCAATAAGCTGCCTGAAACGCCGGGATATGGCAGAAGTCCAGCGGAATCTGAAAATATGCGTCCTGAGAACGCGAAAACCGTACGTTATCTGCGCTGAATTTCGGTTTAGTAGTTTTTCGATTAATTGCCCAGCCCTATAACATACAACGACATACTCTACGTCACCCATAGGCTGCCATGTTATGAAAATAACGTCCCCTGCGCGGTATACATTCTTTTGCGGGATGTAACATCGTCTACTGCGCGATTACATCCTCCGAAGGAAAAAACGTAACCAGCCTGACGAAACAGAAGGACGCCGCTCAGTCAGGTTAATGGAGTCCTATGTAGGTGTCCACGAGATCTTTCCCAACGTACTGAATGAATGTGGTGTGAAGGGACCTTCTACTCTAGTCACATCCAATTCTGCTGGCGACGTTACATTGTGGGGAATGCAGTGAGCAGTTCAAGGGCCAATTGCAACAAAACTGCAGCAGAATCCACGTAAATGACCAGGAAGTTTGTGCTGCGTTCTCCGAGTGTGAACCTGGCCTTAGAGTTTAGCTTTTAATAATTTGCTGCATTGCATTGTGGAAGATGTAGTATTTTCTATACAACACTGCTTTCGAGTAGATTTCCCACAACGCACCAAAGCAAAGCGTGTTCCATATAGAAGACGCTAAATTAAGAGATTAGAGGGGCGATATTGACACATTTAAATTGTGACTGCAGGCTGCAGCTTTGGGTGCGACTAGAGTAGGACTTGAAGTAACTCAGGTATAAGTGAAGATTTACACAAATGTTGGTTTGAGACACAGGCTGCGCTTATTTTGGACCATTTATAAGGCCGGGTTCACACCTGCGTCGGTCTTTTTGTTGTTCTGCTCCATCAGAAAAACAGAACAAAAATATCGGAGACGCCTGATGGAACCCATTGACTTCATCGGATTGCGCCTTCTTTCTGTCGGAGTGTCCGTGGTTCTACCGGAAACAATGGAGCATCATGTGTCCAGATCTGTGAGGGGGCCCCTAACGAAGCCTCCAGCGCAGATGTGAACGCGCCTTTACAAATAAGAATACATATATTGCAGCCGGTCCTATGTAAATGAAACATTCATCATTACGTAAAGAAAGTTCTGCAACGTTCTAGAGACTTGTGCATCAATTCTTCACCATGTTCAAGATCACTGCTTGCTGTCAGTATATTGTGACAAACCCATCAGCTATGGGAGCAGGACTAGGTCAGGAGGCTTTTCTGACTGATTATTTTCCCATTCTTCTACAGCAAACAGAGAACTTAAAAATAGTGAGAAACAAACAGGAGGCGGCGGATTTACACTTGGTGCCGCGCCAGAATTCTGGCCGACGTTGCACTTTTCTTTTTGGCACAAATCATTTTTAGACAAATGTATAAGTTAAATGCCCCAAAAGGCGTGGCTTTATGACAGAGGGGCGTGGCTGTATGATAAAGGGGCGTGGCTTAAGATACAGCAACATTTTTGCACAAAAAAAAATAAATATGTGGTCTAATATAAAAGTCAACCAAGAGGTGGCATCAAGTTCTAAGAAGTGTCTGAGCGGTCCGGTGTTTTACAACCAAAGTTTGCCAGGAAGTTACAAAACCGGTCACTGCTGAGGCTTCATTTAGAAAAGACTGCACTGGCCCTTTAAGGGCCAGATAACGGTTGCATGCAGCTCTTCACGTGTACCGTCTCCTGCGATGTGCTGCGGCTTGCCATCCCCTGTAATGTCGGCAGCGGGCGATGCTCTGTGCGCAGACTTGTCTCTAATTAGCACATTCTCTGGAACCTTTTATTGTTTAGCCAAGTGCTTTAATTAACTTCACTTACAGCAAACGTGTCTGGTTACCACCAAGGCTGCAGCGAGGATTATCACTAGAGCGGTCTTCATATAGTGGCAGCATATTCTGCAGCGCTGTCAGGTGTTCTATTAATACAGGTCCCTGCACCTACAGTCTCTATAGCGAGCGAGTCACAGGGAGAAAAACGCTGCCGCCCGTTACAATAACCATCAGAGTGCGTGTAATACTCCGCGCCACCCCCACGTCCCCTCCAGCGAAAAATAAAACCTTCCCCGCGCTCTCAGATCCTCGTGTAGAAATGTGCTGCAGCCGCCGCCTTATTCACTATCAGGAAGGTTTTATCATCAGCCGCTGTGTTACCAGGACAACAACCGTGAGAATCATCGTCCCCGATCATCGGCCGCCGTGTTACCAGGACAACAACCGTAAGAATCCTCGTCCCCGATCATCAGCCGCCGTGTTACCAGGACAACAACCGTAAGAATCCTCGTCCCCGATCATCAGCCGCCGTGTTACCAGGACAACTGTAAGAATCCTTGTCCCCGATCACCGGCCGCCGTGTTACCAGGACAACAACCGTAAGAATCCTCGTCCCCGGTCATCAGCCGCAGTGTTACCAGGACAACAACGGTAAGAATCCTCGTTCCCCATTATCGGCCGCCGTGTTACCAGGACAACAACCGTAAGAATCCTCGTTCCCGATTATCGGCCGCCGTGTTACCAGGACAACAACCGTAAGAATCCTCGTCCCCGATCATCAGCCGCCGTGTTACCAGGACAACAACTGTAAGAATCCTTGTCCCCGATCACCGGCCGCCGTGTTACCAGGACAACAACCCTAAGAATCCTCGTCCCCGATCATCAGCCGCCGTGTTACCAGGACAACAACCGTAAGAATCCTCGTCCCCGATCATCAGCCGCCGTGTTACCAGAACAACAACCGTAAGAATACTCGTCCCCGATCATCAGCCGCCGTGTTACCAGGACAACTGTAAGAATCCTTGTCCCCGATCACCGGCCGCCGTGTTACCAGGACAACAACCGTAAGAATCCTCGTCCCCGGTCATCAGCCGCAGTGTTACCAGGACAACAACTGTAAGAATCCTCGTTCCCGATTATCGGCCGCCGTGTTACCAGGACAACAACCGTAAGAATCCTCGTCCCCGATCATCAGCCGCCGTGTTACCAGGACAACAACTGTAAGAATCCTTGTCCCCGATCACCGGCCGCCGTGTTACCAGGACAACAACCCTAAGAATCCTCGTCCCCGATCATCAGCCGCCGTGTTACCAGAACAACAACCGTAAGAATCCTCGTCCCCGATCATCAGCCGCAGTGTTACCAGGACAACAACCGTAAGAATCCTCATCCCCGATCAGCCGCTGTTTTACCAGAACAACAACCGTAAGAATCCTCGTCCCCGATCATCAGCCGCCGTGTTACCAGGACAACAACCGTAAGAATCCTCGTCCCCGATCATCAGCCGCAGTGTTACCAGGACAAATGTAAGAATCCTCGTCCCCGATCATCAGCCGCCGTGTTACACAGGACAACAACCGTAAGAATCCTCGTCCCCAATCATCAGCCGCAGTGTTACCAGGACAACAACCGTAAGAATCCTCATCCCCGATCAGCCGCCGTTTTACCAGAACAACAACCGTAAGAATCCTCGTCTCCGATCATCAGCCGCCGTGTTACCAGGACAACAACCGTAAGAATCCTCGTCCCCGATCATCAGCCGCAGTGTTACCAGGACAAATGTAAGAATCCTCGTCCCCGATCATCAGCCGCCGTGTTACCAGAACAACAACCGTAAGAATCCTCGTCCCCGATCATCAGCCGCCGTGTTACACAGGACAACAACCGTAAGAATCCTCGTCCCCGATCATCAGCCGACGTGTTACCAGGACAACAACCGTAAGAATCCTCGTCCCCGATCATCAGCCGCCGTGTTACCAGAACAACAACCGTAAGAATCCTCGTCCCCGATCATCAGCCGCCGTGTTACCAGGACAACAACCGTAAGAATCCTCATCCCCGATCATCAGCCGCCGTGTTACCAGGACAACAACCGTAAGAATCCTCGTCCCCGTGTAAACATGTCAGCGATCAGAAGACAAACAAGAAAATACTCATTTGTTGGCCGGTCGTACCGTCCACACAGCCTATATTATAAGCGTTCGTCCCCATGCAGTTTGCATGATCAGTTGACTTGTTAGATCATCGATCGGCACAGCAGGAAATCTGCTCATGTAAAGGGACCTCCGGTCACTGCAGGGAAGGGTTCTGTCGGCTTGGATTGAGGGTGCTGGATTCACAGGACTTCATCTACTAGCATGGGGTCAGAAACCTACGGCACCAGCTGTTATAGAACTACAATTGGGCTGCTGACCCCCTGTCCTACAGACATTGTCCCTCCCTGTTTGGGGAAGATTGGGTTATTTTAGCAGCATCTCTCTCAGCAGGGAGGAAGTAAAGGGCTGCAGTATTTCATGTCGGCTCCCACTCTGCCGCACTGAAAGTAATGAAAAGTTCTGCAACATTTTAATATATTTTTTGCTTTATTGCAACCCTCCAGTCCGGGATTCTTTTCATTGGAAATGTACAGTCAATTTAACTGCTGCCACGCTCCTGAATAATCCGACCTGAGTTCGTCCCCCATTATCCACTCTCCAAGATCTGCAGCAAATCTGCACTGTGTGAACCAGGCCTCAGGGTTGACTCGGACGCGGTGGATTTTGTTGCAGAAATTCTGTGGCTGACAATCGCTTTCTTTCATCTGAGTGTGGTTGTTTCTGCAGCAGGTGCCAGGATTTCTGCAAATTCCTTTCAGATAACAGGAACTGATTTTCAGTTGCCGAAATTTCTGCAACAAAATCTACGCGTGTGACTGTGCCCTAAAAAAAAAAAAAAAAAACAGTTCTGCAATTTTCCAATATACTTTCCAGTTTAAGACACCGCTATGAAAACTATACTGTAACGAGCAGTGCACCTGTGTCCATCACTGACCTCGTCACAAGCCGGCCCCGCCCCCCAGCTTGCGGCCGCCAGCTCTCTGCTCATGGCTGTCATGTTTCCATGACGACCCGCCCGCTCGGATGACGTCACCCAGCAGCTACTTTAATAGAGAGATTGGTGTGGATACATTTGCCTGTGGATTATGGTGCAGTCCTGGCTGTTCATCGTTGTGACCTTGATCTATGGCTTTTTCTCCTTCTGTTTGTCACCTGGTACTTATAGTTCCTCCTGGTTTTGGCCCCTGGCTCATCTTCTGGTTACATTTTTGTCTGATCTCCCAGTATTGTCTCCTGCTCCAGACGTTCGTACAGTGCACCACTCTGGGGACCGCGGCCTGTGACTCCGACCAGGAAAGAGCAGACCGCCATGCGGGGATTCCAGGGTGGAGAACAGTGAGCTCCTCACACTCTGCACTTATAGCGTTTCAGCTTCCACTGCTCCGGTGACTGGCGTTACGTGGGGGACATCGCTGGAGCCGCATTCACAGCTGCCCATTTTAGGCCGGAGCCCTTTTGTGACAGGACAGGAGCCCCTTCTCTGTGGACAAGTCGATTTCACATGCTGGGTTTTCAGTGATTGTCGCTGGGAGGATTGGCGAGTCCTTCATGACGACGGATCGGCTCTGGTGGACGTTCTCCTACTGCGGCTTCTGCCCAGGTCACAGAACAAGGCAGACACCTCTGTGCACTGAGGGGGCGATGTCACCTGCAGAGATGTCGTCAGCGACCAGTCGCCGGGGTACGGCCAGCGTAACGCATTGAAGCGAGGGGGGGGGAGGGATCTGGTGCTTTGCACTTTTTGATAATGTAGTAAATGCGACTTCATTTGCAGACGAGCGGAGATCTCGTAATGTGAGGACGTTGTTAGGAGTCGGTGAACTTCGGACCCGGGAGGGGGGGGGTGTTAGTCCGGGCTCCAGGACTCATTAGTTCTACCTGTAGAGTCGTTCTGAGCCTCGTGCACCACGGAGAAGATTAGTGATTTGTATTTCCAACAAGTCTCTGGGCCAAGGTGACAACACGCAGGAATTCTGCAAAAATAAAAAACAAGTGCAATCTGCTTCCAGCGCGGCGGCGGTGGCCCCGGTTGTCAGGCTGCACACGTTAGCTCAGTGACATTCAAGTTGATGGAAAAGAAATTCAATTACACAGAACAACAAGGAGACCGGAAAATAGACTCCTGTAAACAATGGAGCCTGGAACGAGGGGGATAAAGGGTACGGAGACCCTGATAAATACCAGCCTTGTATAGGAGAGCGGGGTGATCCAGACCACTACGTACCCCAGCTCACAAGACACGGAGAGCGCTCTGTACCCCAGCTCACAAGACACGGAGAGCGCTCTGTACCCCAGCTCACAAGACACGGAGACCGCTCTGTACCCCAGCTCACATGACACGGAGACCGCTCTGTACCCCAGCTCACATGACACGGAGACCGCTCTGTACCCCAGCTCACAAGACACGGAGACCGCTCTGTACCCCAGCTCACAAGACACGGAGACCGCTCTGTACCCCAGCTCACAAGACACGGAGACCGCTCTGTACCCCAGCTCACAAGACACGGAGACCGCTCTGTACCCCAGCTCACAAGACACGGAGACCGCTCTGTACCCCAGCTCACAAGACACGGAGACCGCTCTGTACCCCAGCTCACAAGACACGGAGACCGCTCTGTACCCCAGCTCACAAGATACGGAGACCGCTCTGTACCCCAGCTCACAAGACACGGAGACCGCTCTGTACCCCAGCTCACAAGACACGGAGACCGCTCTGTACCCCAGCTCACAAGACACGGAGACCGCTCTGTACCCCAGCTCACATGACACCGAACCGTACCCCAGCTCACATGACACCGAACCGTACCCCAACTCATCTACACCAGAACCCCAGATATGCAGGACTACACCGCATCACCTGCACATGAGAACCCCAGATATACAGGACTGCACCCCATATCTTTTTCATCAGTGAATGATCTTTAGTAACAGTCGGGGGGTCCTGGTGTCTGTCAGGTCGATGCTGGTAAACACTTTCAGCTCAGTTTGTTAGGAAGCGACTGAATAGACGGTAATAGGGACAACCAATTGTGATCAAAAAATGCGTTTAGAAAAGTGGTCACTTCCGTTCCCCCGCACCTCTTGGCGTAGCTTCCAACCGTCCCGGATCCAGTGGGACAGTCCAGGATTTCAGGCGGTGTCCCTGGTGGCGTGTCCAAGTTTCAACTGTATCTGAGTCCTCACAACCAATGGTGAAGCCGGGAGACGTCCACCATTCACGATGTAACGCCAGCAGGTAGCGACTTGGCACAGACAGGCGTAATGCAGTGACGTCATCACTCCTTTTATTAGGCACGATGGGGGCACTGAGTGTGTATGGGCGGGAATTTATTGGGGTTAAAGGCGTGGCTTAACATTTTTAAAAAATTGCTGCGGCGTCTCAGACGTCCCTCTTTACCGTACATGGAAGTCGGGAGGTTTGCGCTCATGCACGTTACTCAGCAGGGGGTGACACCGAGCTCAGGATAAAGCACCTCCACGGCGGATATCAAATCTGTGCTCTGTCCTGGAGCATGATGGGAGGGATGACGTAAACCCGGTTATATAAACTGTCTTCACCATGTGACTATAGGACTATTCCTGCACCTGAGGGGGGGCTGGATTTGTCCTTTTAACACCCGTGAACTGGTCTGACTCTGCGGTATTACGCTGCGCGCCGCACGCCGTTCACACTGACCACAGATTCTACTTTGTTTTTGGAGAAATCTATTTTCAAGGTTGAGTTCCTCATTGAGAAACATTGCGCCAACTGAGAATATGAAATCTCTTGTGAAGTCGAGATGAAAACCAGCGGCCTCAACAACCAAGAAAACCCAATGAATTGTTTAAGTCAGCGACAGCCCGGAAAAGCACTTCACAGCGGCATTTGCATTAACTGTGTGAGTCGCGGCAGGACGCTGTGAAGTCTACGCCAGAAAGAAGCGGCCTCCGGGGCTTACAGAGCGCACGACCGATTCATACAAACCAGCGGCGCTGCCGGATTCACCCGGAGAGTCGTCCAGTTAACTCGCATTCTAAACACTATCTATTTTCCGTGATTAGCTCAGCGCCGGGCGGGGGGGGGGGGCACCCGATAATCAGGAGACGATCCTGAATCTTTAGACAATGAAGAAGTCAAGAAGAAGCATCACAAGGATCCAGGAAACCTCCTTCCTTGCCGGGCCGGCCTTAGGTTGGATGGTGCCCGATGCCGTACCCCTTATGTCCAAATAACATCGCCCAGTCAGTAAACCAGTAATTGTATCCAGCGCAGCTGCCCTGCCATAGATTTGGACACGTGACGTCCTACGTCTTATGTGGCGTCCAGTGACGACAGGCAATGCGTCTCCTGTATGACCGCACAGGCGCGCCACTATTCTGCGTTCAGGACTGATGTGCCACGTTGTTATAAGAACAGGTGAATATCCGCTTAAACGTGCCGAGACCTGGGGCCCTCGAGGTTCCATATTATTACGGTGCCGTCCAATCAAGAGTTAGATTTAGGTAGGGACAGCGTTACTCCGTCCACTCAGGAATATATCGATTCTGGTAGACCGGGAAAGACACCGTGAGAAGCCAAAATCCCGGATAGTAATTGTTGGTAGAAACGTTGTATCCGCGAATATATTAATGCAGATCTAGCAAAGGTTACGTTTTATATATCCGCCCACTGTCCGTGAATTAGGAGACAGCGGATCGCCAAATCGGAGATACCCGTGTGGTTTTCTAATTATTATACATCTACTAACAATTATAATATAACAATAGTAACAATAATAATAATAAGTAATTATACCGCGCATTTGTTTTGCGCTTCTGTGATATCCAGTAAAATTATTCACTTATTTGTATAATAAACGAGAGAAGCCGCAGAGCAGGAATCACCAGAGGAGAGCAGTAATTTACGCCTGAGGAAGGAGGCGACGCTCTGCAGAATTTTGCGGCTCACAATAAACATTTAAAAAAACTGAAATGAAATAAAACGTCCATTGCGCGGAGTACAGAGGACCCCTCCCCCTCCCTAGATTTATGGCCTTTGATGAATTTTTTACTTTTTTCTTCTTAGTTATCACGTGACTGTGTACACCTGACAAATAGGAAAATAATGAGTGGGTGGGGCCTGACACCCACTTGTAGTCTTGGGAAAATCGTTGTCATTGACCACAATCCGCTACAACGCAGAAATCGTACATTAAAGGGGTTACACCATAATTATCATCAATCACTTATCCACAGGATGGTGATAAATGTCTGATCGGTGAGGGTCCGACTGCTGGGACCCCCACCGATCACGAGAACAGGCTTACTTGCCTTCCCTGTGAGGTCCATATGAATGGAGCGGTACTGCGCATGCTCGGGCACCACTTTTATTTTTATCTTCTCCCTCCATGAAATCTGGCATCGAGGAAGAGTGGGGACCCCACATACACATTAGATGGGCACCTGAAGGGAGACGCCAGGATTTCTTACTACAGTAGAGGATGAGTGATCCCGATGCCGCGGCGTCCTTCCCTTTAATTCTGCATTTTCTTAGTTATATCTGTATCTAGGGAAGATGGACGACAACCGATATAGACCTCGCTACTGCTCCGGTCACCCAGCTTTACCAGTGCAGATCTATGTCCCCCATCACTGCAGCCACGAGGAACGTTTACCATTCATGACTCTGGGAAAGCGCAATAAACCAAAAGCTCTACAGGTTTAGAAATGTTGCAGTCACACGAGTTTCATCTGTTGATGGAGAACACGTCGCCTGTCATGGTATAAAACACCTCGGCTGAGACGGCGGCTTCCTCGCCATGCGGAGGGGGGGTCTGGACGTTTTTCATTAGCAGCGAGCAGCAGAGGTGACACGACCTGCGATCTCCGCTCTCTTTGCTGCGCTATCACATAATTGAGAGTGATTTATCTGGGTCAGGTGCCGTATATGTGACTCGGAGCATTTATCGCATCTGATGGCGAGCGGCGGATGCTGCAGATAAACCGGTCGCTCCTGGCATTTCAGGTGAAATTGCAATAAGAATAAGCAGATTGTCGGCGGCTCCGGGTCCTTTATATCGTTCCATGAGGTCTCGTGTTCAGACCGAGCAGCACGCTGACACGTGGAGGACCGGAATGAAGATTAATATTTCTCTATTTATCCACACATCCATCTGGAAGCGTCTCCCACCGGGACCTTCTCTGCTGCCTGATAAGAAATGTGCTGCCGATTTGTCATTTCCACCTATTGCACGCTGCAGACGCCATGCACGCTACACATACATTACAGGCGAATGTTACCCAATGCTCAGATCAGGGCGGACGCACAATATCGCACCACAAAACATCACCTCCAGATGTTGAATAAATCTACGCAATGTACACAGTGACTCCACCAGCAGAATAGTGAGTGCAGCTCTGGAGTATAATACAGGATGTAACTCAGGATCAGTACGGGATAAGTAATGTAATGTATGTACACAGTGACTCCACCAGCAGAATAGTGAGTGCAGCTCTGGAGTATAATACAGGATATAACTCAGGATCAGTACAGGATAAGTAATGTAATGTATGTACACAGTGACTCCACCAGCAGAATAGTGAGTGCAGCTCTGGAGTATAATACAGGATGTAACTCAGGATCAGTACAGGATAAGTAATGTAATGCATGTACACAGTGACTCCACCAGCAGAATAGTGAGTGCAGCTCTGGAGTATAATACAGGATGTAACTCAGGATCAGTACAGGATAAGTAATGTAATGTATGTACACAGTGACTCCACCAGCAGAATAGTGAGTGCAGCTCTGGAGTATAGTACAGGATGTTACTCAGGATAAGTAATGTATGTATACAGTAGAACATCTGTGGTCGCTGACCACGAACTCCTCCCATCCTGTCGACGCCCTTCTATCCAGAGATTTCTGCACATGCGGCCGTCCTGTTCCGCAGTGACCACTAGGGTGCGCTCGCGAGCTCAGTCCAGCCTCAAGGAGCCAGAGCGAGCACATGTGTGAGATTGAGCGGATTACTCCCAGATCACCCTGGACTATAAGAAGGGCCCAGCCCCTTCCTTCCTTGCCTGAGCGTGTTTGTATCTATCCGTGTCTGTCTTTGCAAATGGTTCCTTGAGCGTTTTCCAGTTCCAGTGTTCCAGTTCCTGCTACCCGTTTCCCGTGCTACCGTATTCCTGTGCTGTACTGAATTGGAGTCATGTTGTGTCGCATACTACACCTGCTGTGTTCCTCCGCACCGGTTGTCTGCCTGCTACCAGAGTTCCATCCGAGCCTAAACCTTCGCTACTGTCTGAATTGCCACAGGTACCTTTATCCGAACAATTGACATTGACTTTGTAGCCTGTCTGGCCTGCTGCTATACCGCTACGGCCCAGTTGGTCCAGATACCCACAGATTGTGACTATACACTCAGGCCATGGACCCCGCTGGTCAACTCAAGACCGTGACGACATCACAAGCCATGCAGTCGGATATGCTAGACTGCTAATTACGAAAGGACCAACTCCTCCAGGCGGTGAACGACTCGATGCACAAGCTGCAGTTCTCCCGGCTCTTGCTCCTATTGCCTCTGCTGTTCCTCCTACTACACTTCCTGGCAGTGCTGACCCCCGATTTTCTCTGTCACTTCCTCATCACTATGATGCAGACGCAAGGACCTGCAGGGGATTTCTCAACCAGTGCCAGATTCACTTCAGCCTGTTTGCCAAAGCATTTTCCACTGACGGCGCAAGGGTCACTTTCATAGTCCCTCTCCTAACTGGCAGGGACCTAGCATGGGCGAACCCCATCTGGGAACGACAAGGACCAGAGACCCGTGATTTCCAGGGGTTCCTACGGACATTTTGTATGGTATTTGAGGAACCTGGACGAGTTTCATCGGCAGCTGCCTCATTGCTGAACCTTAGCCGGGGAGACACTTCCGTGGGAGAGTACGCCATTCACTTCCACACCCTAGCAGGAGAGTTGGGACAACGAGGTCTTGGTGGCAACATTTTGGCAGGGACTGTCCCCCGTGATTAAAGACGAGCTTGCCGCCCGAGGTCTGCTATCTACCCAGGACGATCTCATTCTACTGGCTGCCCGGATTGACATAAGGATCCGAGAACGGTTCCAAGAGGCTCGTCGGGAGAGAGGACTCCCTAGTCCGGCTGTCACATTTCAGCATCCCTTGCTGTCCTCATCTGCTGTTCCACCTAAGGAGTCTTTGATGACGGACCATCTCAAACTCTCTATCCAGCAGAGACAATGCAGACGCACCTCGGGACTGTCTGTATTGTGGCCTCAGAGGCCATCTTGTGTGTCTGTGCCCCCAAAAACCTCAGAGCCTAGGGTTGATTGGAGAGACAACTCTGGGTGAGGAGGGACTTTCTTCCAAGTTGTCCATCCCCGTGACTATAGTGTCCGGCGAGAGAACACACCAGGTCTCTGCCTATCTGGACTCTGGATCCACAGCGAACTTCATTCGGAGACCTGGTGGATCTTCTCCAGTTGCCCTCTGGAGAGGCCTTTGATTGTTGCCTCGGTGAATGGACTGCCTCTGCCAGACCCTATTGTAGCTGTGACCAAACCACCGTAGCTCCAAGTGGGAGCCCTTCATTCCGAGCTCATCTCATATTTTGTCCTGCCCAGGGCTGTTAACCCAGTGCTGTTGGGTCTGCCCCGGCTCAGACTACATGCCCCAGTTCTGGACTGGAATTCTGGAGAGGTTCTAAAGTGGGGTTCCGAGTGCCTCAACCGTTGCCTGTGTCAGATCCATCCGGCCCAGTCTCAGTCGTTGGCAGGATTGCCTTCTCACTACTGTCAGTTTGCGGATGTCTTTATCAAGAGGGAGGCGGAGACACTGCCCCCACACCAGGCGTATGACTGCCCTACTGAACTGGTTTCTGCCGCGTCCCTTCCCCCCCGTGGAAGGGTATACCCTCTCTCCTTGCCAGAGACTCAGTCTATGTCCGCCTATATTAAGGAGAATTTGGAAAGTGGTTTCATATGGAAAGAAGGACGACGTATCTTTTCGACCCTGCATTGACTAACGGGGTCTCAACCAGATCACGGCAAAAAACAGATATCCGTTGCCATTAATTTCAGAACGGTTTAATCGCATACGAGGAGCCAAAATTTTCTCTAAACTACACCTGTGTGAGGCTTACAACTTAATCCAGATTTGCCAGGGTGACCAATGGAAAATTGCATTTAACACTCGAGACGGGCACTATGAGTATCTAGGAATTCCCTTCGGTCTGTGTAATGCTCCCGTGGTCTGCCAAGAGTTCGTCAATGACATCTTCCGTGACCTCCTCTAGGTCTGTGTTGTGATCTATCTCGATGACATTCTGATTTTTTCTCCAGATCAGATGACTCATCAGAGACATGTCCGTCAAGTTTTGCTGCTATTAAGGGAGAATCGTCTGTATGCCAAGCTGGAGAAGTGCGTCTGAGAGAAAGTCTCTACCCTTCCTGGGCTACATTATCTGGGATCAGGGTCTCAAGACGGATCCTGAGAAGGTAAAGTCTGTCCTAGAATGGCCACGCCCTTGAGGCTTAAGGGCCATACAGCGTTTCATGGGAATCGCCAACTTTTAATCGACAGTTCATCCCAAACTTCTCCTTTCTGACCACTCCCATCTCTACCCTCACCAAGAAGGGCATGAACGCCAAGGTGTGGACTTCGGAGGCAGAGATCGCATTCAATAGCTTGAAGAGTGCCTTCACGTCAGCCTCAACCCTCCATCATCCTGATGTCTCTCTGCAATTTTCGTTGGAGGTCATCTCCTCTGTTGGTGCTGGCGCACTTCTGCTTCAGAGAGGTCCCAAAGGAAGACAGGGGTATGTGGCTATAACTCCAAGCTTTTCTCGTCCGCAGAGCGCAATTACTCGATTGGGGATCGGGAGTTACTGGCCATCAAACTGGCTCAGGAGGAGTGGAGAAACCTACTAGAGGGCGCAGCTCATCCCATCCTGATTTTCACGGACCACAAGAACCTCACCTATCTCCAGACGGCCCAACGGCTGATTCCTCGTCAAGCCAGGTGGTCGCTGTTCTTTGCCCGGTTCCAGTTTGAGCTCCACTATCGCCCTGCCGGCAAGAATGTGAGGGCCGATGCCTTGTCCAGGTCGTTCGAGACAGAGGATACCATGGAGCCTCCACAAAATATCATTGACCCATCCTGCATCATCTCTGTCAACCCTCTGCTAGTCAGAGATAACCCACGGGGAGGACATTTGTGTGTCTGGAAGACAGAAGATGAATCCTCCGCCTGGGACATAGCTCTAAACTTTCAGGCCATGCGGGTATCCGTAAAACCCGAGACCTGATTGCCCGTCCGTCCTGGTGGCCCATGCTGCCCAAAGACATTATGGACTTTTGTCTCTTCTTGCACGGTGTGCGCAGAAAACAAAGTTGCTCACTCCAAACCAGCTGGCCTGCTCCAACTGCTGCCTGTGCCCAATGCTCCCTGGCAGCATATTGCCATGGACTTTGTCACAGATCTGCCCCCTCTGCTGGTTGCAGTACTGTCTGGGTGGTGGTGGACCGATTCTCAAAGATGGCTCATTTTGTTCCGCTGACCGGCCTACCTTCTGCTTCTCGACTGGCCAACCTCTTCATCCAGAACATCTTTCGCCTGCACGGCCTACCTCTGCATATAGTGTCTGATCGGGGGCGTTCAGTTCACCTCAAAGTTCTGGAGGGCCACCTGTAAACTCCTCGATATAAAGTTGGACCTTTCCTCAGCCTACCACCCAGAGTCCAATGGCCAAGTTGAGAGGACCAATCAGATCATGGAGAACTACTTACGACACTTCATCTCCAGTCAGCATGATGACTGGGTGGAGCTTCTTCCTTGGGCCTAGTTCTTCTATAACAACCACATAAGTGAGTCCACCGCCTCCACACCATTCTTCATAGTCTATGGCCCACATCCATGTATTCCTCTCCCCGTGTCTGCTTGGACCGAGGTGCCTGCAGCGGACTCTGAATTCCGGGACTTTTTACGGACCTGGCAGCAAACCCGGTCCTCTATTCTGCAGGCAGTCGACTGCATGAAGCGAAAAGCAGATACGAGGAGTAGAGAGCCGCCTCAGTTTCTTCCGGGTACCAAAGTCTGGCTGTCCTCAAGAAATATCCGACTGAGGATGCCGTCATGCAAATTCTCTCCCAGGTTCCTCGGTCTCTTATAAGCTTCGGCTGCCCGCTACCCTCCGGATCTCCAAATCCTTTCACGTTTCTCTCCTGAAACCTGTATTCCTGAACAGCTACTCTAAGGCCTTATTTACACGAGCGTGAAACAGCGGCCGTCCCACGGACCTATGTAATTCAATGTGGCTGCTCACACAGCCGTTGTTTCAACGGACCGTGTGAAGGGTCCTTGCAAAAATAGGACATGTCAGTTCTTTTCACGCATCGTTCGTGTGAATGAGGCCTAAGACTCTTAGCCCCGCAGTTGCCCCCAGTGGTTCGGCCGCGTTATTTGAGGTTAAGGAGATCCTGGACACCAAAAAGTAAGAACCTTTTATTTAGTAGATTGGAGAGAGTTTGGTCCAGAAGAGAGGTCCTGAGAGCCAGAAGAGAATCTTAATGCTCCTACCCTCATTAGGAAGTTTCTCTCTCGTTCAGGTCCCAAGAGGAGGGGGTGTAAGAGGGGGGGATACTGTAACGTCAGTGGTCGCTGACCATGAACTCCTCCCATCCTGTC
Organism: Rhinoderma darwinii; assembly: GCF_050947455.1. Lineage (NCBI taxonomy): Eukaryota > Metazoa > Chordata > Amphibia > Anura > Rhinodermatidae > Rhinoderma > Rhinoderma darwinii. The sequence continues at coordinate 2,451,197 of NC_134697.1, read as the reverse complement.
GACGCCCTTCTCTCCAGAGATGTCTGCACATGCGGCAGGATAAGTAATGTATGTAGACAGTGACTCCACCAGCAGAATAGTGAGTACAGCTCTGGAGTATAATACAGGATGTAACTCCGGATCAGTACAGGATAAGTAATGTATGTACACAGTGACTCCACCAGCAGAATAGTGAGTGCAGCTCTGGAGTATAATACTGGATGTAACTCAGGATAAGTAATGTAATGTATGTACACAGTGACTCCACCAGCAGAATAGTGAGTGCAGCTCTTGAGTATAATACAGGATGTAACTCAGGGTCAGTACAGAATGAGTAATGTCATTTTTCACATCACAATCAACCCCCCAAAAAAGGCTGTGTGATCTGACCCTTAGAGCTGACAGACAAGAAGAGTTGAGGGGCTCAGCGGGGCGGATTGACACTGTGGGAACTCCACTTACTGCTCACACATTATTATCAGTATTACAGACCTCTGCAGAATCGGTTTCCTTCTTTCTGGTGACCGCCATAGGAGCACAGGAAGCTACAAGTACTGGAGTTAATATCGCACTCACCCTTTGTCCGTATTCTTATTAGAGCGCGTATCAGGTTAGCGGTCACAGGAAGTTCTCTCTCTGTACAGTAGACTGCCCCTTCAGGCTGCAGAGGACTGGCATCTTGTGGCATTCCCTGGGAGATGTAAAACGATACCAAATAGTTCACAGCCATCAGGTGAACAGGAACAGTAAAAAGTGTAATCAGAAAATGCTGAACATGGAGCCGAATCTTATTACAAGATGACAAAATACAGAAGTATTTATATTATTATCATCACACACTTCTATTATTGTTATAATATCCACTTATATTGTGATACTATTGGACACTTACTGTATTGTTACAAATTTCTAGTATAGTGAACAGAGAGTAAGAGGAAAATTAGGCTCCGCGCTGACCCCGGACGTTGCGTTCTCGTATTGCGGAGGGATGAATTTCACACATTTTTGGGACAATTGTGAGAATTAATTTCAGAGAAATCCTCAGATGACAGAACCGCTGCTCTGTGTTGATGGTGGATAATGAAGCGTCACATAAAGAGGTCACTCAGCGGCCGCACGTATAAAGAAGAGGAACACTCCACACGTCCCCGGAGTCACTGACATCGCTCCTCCGGCAGATCCGACTCCATAAATGTCTCACAGACTAGATTAACATTTACAGCGAAAGAACTGATCACAGAGGAGGAGAATCATTCACAGCAGCCATATAGAGAAGTGGTACTGTGTAGTGTCATATATACAGATACTGAGAATTACCCCCAGTATGCAGGACAGGAGAAGTGGTACTGTGCAGTGTATACAGAATAATACAGATACTGAGAATTACACCCAGTATACAGGACAGGAGAAGTGGTACTGTGCAGTGTATATACAGAATAATACAGATACTGAGAATTACACCCAGTATACAGGACAGGAGAAGTGGTACTGTGCAGTGTATATATATACAGAATAATACAGATACTGAGAATTACACCCAGTATACAGGACAGGAGAAGTGGTACTGAGCAGTGTATATTATATACAGAATAATACAGATACTGAGAATTACACCCAGTGTACAGGACAGGAGAAGTAGTACTGTGCAGTGTCCATATATACAGAATAATACAGATACTGAGAATTACACTCAGTATACAGGACAGGAGAAGTGGTACTGTGCAGTGTCCATATATACAGATACTGAGAATTACCCCCAGTATACAGGACAGGAGAAGTGGTACTGCGCAGTGTATATATATACAGAATAATACAGATACTGAGAATTACACCCGGTATACAGGACAGGAGAAGTGGTACTGTGCAGTGTCCATATATACAGAATAATACAGATACTGAGAATTACACCCAGTATACAGGACAGGAGAAGTGGTACTGTGCAGTGTATATATACAGAATAATACAGATACTGAGAATTACACCCAGTATACAGGACAGGAGAAGTGGTACTGTGCAGTGTATATATACAGAATAATACAGATACTGAGAATTACACCCAGTATACAGGACAGGAGAAGTGGTACTGTGCAGTGTATATATATATATATATATATACAGAACAATACAGATACTGAGAATTACACCCAGTATACAGGACAGGAGGAGCGGGTGTGTGCTGTCTGTGTGTTGGAGGAAGCTCTTTCCGGGTGTCGGCTCTTTCCTCTCCAGGGAGAGAGTTTGCTGCTTGGGATGAGAGGAAGTTCTTGCCAGCCAAGTGCTTCTCAGCCTCCTGTTACCCGGTCTAGGCCGGCGGGTAGCGGGAGCGTTCAGCAACCGGCCGAAGTTGTGGGGGTGAGAAGATCTAGTCGGGGTCACAGCGATGTGGCCCCGATCCTGCTCCCGCCTGAAACCAGGACAGAAAGCCAGGAAAGCCGCAAGGTTCCTGGTGTATCAGCCAGCAGGATCGCTCCTGGAGATGTGCAGCAGAGCATGCATGATGGTGTGGAGGCAGATTGGGGTGAACTACGTGCCACGGAGTCAACAACCACCTTTAGCTCCCGTGTTGCGGAGTGCCTCCGTGGGTATGAGGACGCCGGGAAGGCCATTCGGAAGCTCCAGGAGGAGCTGAAAGCAGCCCGGGTTCGGTCGCACGTCACTTCTGGAGCAAAGAGGTTGGTAGTAATGGCGACTATCAGGGATCTCAAATCTGAGGTGGATGCCCTGAAAGAAAAGCGCAAGTTTATTTTGGAGAATAGTGGACCTTTCAAGGAGAAACTCCTTAATGATGATCGGTTCCGGGCAATGAAGGGTGTCTGTGACCCTGGAAAGCAGACGGATGATGAGGGTGAGGAGGAGGAAATGTGTCCGGGTGCGTCTGGTCAGCGGAGTACGTGCAGCGAGCTGCCTGCAGAGCAAGTGGCTTTACCCATGGACTCCAGCTCAGCCGGTGAGGGGGACACCTGTGACCAGGACATCAGCAGCAGCAATTCAGGTGGGAGGCTGATGGCGGAAATACGGCAGCTCCAGTCTCCGGTGAGCCTGCAGCATTTTTCTTTTGGCGCGGACTTGGGTCCAGAGGAGAAAGTTAATGCCAAGCGCGCAGCAAAGCGCAAAGCCCGGCGGCGACTAAAATCCAGAAAGGCTGGAAAAATCGTGGAGGAACAGGTCAGTTTTAAGTTTGTTCCCCACCCAGTGCTACCCCAGCTGGCCGCAGGGTCAGCTCGCTGCACAAGCCCCGTGATCCAGCCTAGCCCGGGCCCTGAAGTGGGTCCGGTGCAGGAAAGCGGGGAGATCAATGATGGCGTGATAATGGAGGCTAATGTCCCTGCTTGTCGTAGTAGCGGTGGCGTTTTTGGTGGCGTTTTTAAGGCGTCAATAGCGCCAGATAATGTTGGTGGCCCAGCGTTGGGTGCAGAACAAAGCTCTGGTGCTCAGGTTTCCTCTTCAGTAATGGGGGGCGGCTCGACACCAGAGCTGGCAGCGAATATTCCATTGTCCCTGGAACCCGTTGGTGCTACTGAGCGGCGGCAGCATGAAGGGGCTGCTGGGACTGACGGCACGGTTGAATGTCCCCCCAAGCTTGCGGTCATTGGGTCCGGTGGCGCAGTCACTAGTATTCCTTTGGTGGCTGCGTCACATGAATCCCCAGCCCGGGAGCCAGCTTTGCCAGGGGTGAGGGCGAGTCTGGGCATTGCTGGCTCTAAGAAGGAAGGATTGTCTCAAGTAAATAAATGTCACGCTAATGAGGTTGAGGGGAAACCTGATGACACCGAGGCGATAACATCCGGCCCAAAAACACTTTTTACTGCTGGTCCAGAGGGTGAGGGTATGAATGGTGCCGGTACAAGTGCTGCTAATAATGGTGAGGGTATGAATGGTGCAGGTACGAGTGATATTGATAATGGTGAGGGTATGAATGGTGCCGGTACAAGTGCTGTTAATAATGGTGAGGGTATGAATGGTGCCGGTACAAGTGCTGTTAATAATGGTGAGGGTATGAATGGTGCCGGTACTAGTGCTATTAATAATGGTCCCTCTCCTGTGTCTGGGGCCGGGGTGAGTGGTGGGAATGTTACTGCCAGGGGTATGAGGTCTAGTGAGGCCGGTCCATCTGCCCCCCCAGGGGTGACTACTCGCAGTTATGCCAGTGTCACTGCTGGGGCCTCCTCCTCATCTTCAGGCTCTGGGGACGGTATTTTACAGCGGCGCCTCCTGGAGGCCCTTAAAAAGGGTGAGAGAACAATAATGGTAGAGGGCCGAGCGGTTGATCTGTCCTTCTGGATAGACAGGCATGGCCTGACTGCTTTCCGAGAAGAAAGGGAAGGGGAAACTGTGTGGACCCTTCCGACAGCCGGGCCTGGGGGGGCTCGTAGGAATGTTGTTCGTCTTCGCTGGAGAGGCAATGATACGTGCCCACCTAGGGCAAAAATAGTTGAGCTTCTCTTGAAGATGAATTTCAGGGCGATCGACATCTTTGCCCTGATACATCCCTATGGCACCCCAGTATTTGACATCAGCTTTGTTCGGCCGGAGGGCCTGGAGCTCTTTTGGTCAAATTATGAGCTGGTGAAGAATGAGCCCGGCTGGCGAGACTTCGCTGTACAAGCGTTGTCTCGTCAGAGCGAAATCAAGAAGGTGACCGTCCTAACTTGCAATGAGTGTCTTTCTTGTATGGACATTATGACCTGGCTCAGCAGGTACGGGGAGGTAACGGAGGTCCCCAAAAAAAACAGGGATGAATTTGGCATCTGGTCAGGGGCCTGGACCTTTATGGTTAAATTAAAGCGTTCAGGAAGTACTGTCACCCACATCCCTTCCTCAGCCTTTTTAGGAAGGGACCGAATCCTGGCCTTTTACCAGGGGCAGCCGAAGCTCTGCCACAGGTGTGGTGACCCCACGCACTTCAGTGCCCACTGCAGAGTGCAGAAGTGTGCGTTGTGCGGGGGGATAGGTCATCTTGCCACATCCTGTGGGGATATTCGGTGTCACCTGTGTGGGGATCTAGGTCACCCATTCAGTCGCTGCCCTCGTTCCTTTGCCAACGCCATGGCGGGCCCAGCGGGAGAAAGCCGAGAGGTTGCTCCTGCCGTGGTTGGCACTGGTGGAGGTGAAGGGGCTGAGGGGCCAGGGAAGAAAGGCAAGTCACCCTCCAAGTTAAGGCGATTGGAGAACCGTCGAAGGAGTAGGGAGCTCGGGGAGCCCCAGGCAACTGGGGTAACCCTTGGCCCTGCTCCGGGGGCAAGTGTCATTGCTACTGAGGCCCTGGGGGAACAGGACTTGAATGAAGAGGTCAGGAGGTTGGAGAGGGAGGAGGAAGCCGCTTCTTCATGTTCCTCGCTATATGAAAGTATGGATGAGGACAGTAGACGGTGGCTAGATGAAAAGCGCAAGCAGGGTGCTAAAAAGAAAAAAAAGGGAGATAAGAAATCTTCTCCCACCCCGGTCCAGGTGCCTAAGGAAAGCCCAACCGACTCACCTCTTGTTGTTCTCTCAAACCGCTTTCAAACCCTCAAGGACATCTCCTCTTCAGATGAGGAGTGTGGGGGCGAGGATGTGGCGAAGGTGACGAGGGGGTCTGTGGGGGGCGTCCAGCTTCTTGCCTCAGGGCATGCGGAACCCTCAGGGAGAAGCGCTGTCCCGGAGCCTGGAGGTGAGGTTGATAGTGGTGCTGGTGAGGAGGTGGAGGAAGGGAGGGATATGGACACATCAGCATCCCTCAAAAGGGCCCTCGGCTCTTAATCAGATAGTGATAAAGACCAGGGGAAGGGCAAGGGGAAGGGGAAAAAGGTAATCTAATTCAATCACCCAGGATTGCGGCACCCACCCCGTTGACGCTGGCATCTATTAATGTCGCCAGCATTAAATCTGACAAGGCTAGATTTGCGGCCTTTGATTTTCTCGGCCGAATCGAGGCCGACATTTTATTTTTGCAAGAGACCAGGCTGACAGACTTGGCAGCCATACATAAAGCGAAAAAGGAGTGGAGGCGTGGACCATCTTATTGGTCTCTTGCGGCCGAGCCGGGTAGCGGGGTGGCGGTTCTTTTCACCGCATCGGTAGAATGCAGACGGGTTATTGAATTAGAAATGGGGAGGTGCCTGATCTTGGATGTCCTCATGAAGGGACAGGAGCTCAGGCTCATTAACATCTATGGTCCCCAAACCAGCTGGGACCGGAAAAGTCTCTTTATGAGGATCAAGCCCTATCTTTTTACGAGTCGGCAGGTGGTCTTTGGAGGGGACTTCAATGCTGCCACGAGGTCCCAAGATAGGGGAGGTTCCAGAGACAGGCTGACTTATGACTGTGTGGCCCTAAATAGGATAGCTAGTGAGGCTCGCCTGGTGGATGTCCACATCCGGCACACCCCAGGCCACGCGGGATTCACCTTTTATCGAGGTAGTTGTAGGTCTAGAATAGATAGGTTTTATTTAAAGGAGGATGCCATCTCTTCGGCAGTGTCCGTCGTTGAGGTGGAGTTCTCCGACCACTGTTTAATTTTATTTTCTCTGAATGTTGCAGAGACCCCCCGGATGGGAAGAGGCTTTTGGAGGCTTAATTCGTCTCTCTTGGAAGAAGCGGAGATAAGACGGTCCTTTGAGGATTTCTTTCAGAGCCAGGTACCATTACTGGATCTTTGTAGCAGTAAGTCGGAGTGGTGGGAGATGTTCAAAAAAAGGGTGGCGAGTTTCTTCCGCCAGCTCTCGAGCCTCAGGAGCCTGGACAGGTATCGCCTGTATCAGGGCCTGAGGAGGAAACTCGAGCATCTTGTCTCGACTGGAGGTGACCGCGAGGACATTTCCAGAGTGAAATCTTTGCTTAAGAGTTGCCAGTATGATAGACACGCATCTTTAGTTTTTGAGAGGGATTTTGGGAAGTACCGCTCGCCCGACCCCTACAAGAACTGCAAGATGTCAGTAAATAGTAAAGTGGTTTCAGGACTGATGGACAGTACAGGATCCCTGAAAAGGTCCAGATCAGGGATCTTGGAGGTCGTCAGATCCTTTTACTCGCACCTCTTGGGAAAGATGGATCTTGATCGGGATGCGATGTCGGCTTTCCTGGCTGAAACTGTCCCCGAACCAGGAGTAGACCCCTCTCTTGGTGTCTTGGCAGAGGCGATCAGGGAAGAGGAAGTGAGACTGGCGATTGAAGGGCTTGCCCTCAAGAAGTCGCCGGGTCCAGATGGCTTAACGTCTGAATTTTACAAGACCTTTAAGGACATTTTAGTTCCCCTGTTGACTGAGGTGTTGAATGAGTGTCTTTCCTCGGGCACTTTGCCGAAGTCAATGAGGAGGTCGGCCCTGATCATCCTGTCAAAGGGTAAAGACCCATCGCACATTGAGAATTGGCGTCCCATAGCGCTACTCAATGTGGACAGAAAGGTTCTGGCAAAGGTGCTGTTTAATCGGCTGGTGAAATTTGCACCCCGGCTCCTTTCGGGGGCTCAGCATTGCTCTGTTCCAGGCCGCAGCGTGTTTAGCGCTGTACTCGGTGTCCGAGAGGCAGTGGAGCAGAGTAGGGCGGGCCGTTGGAAGGGGTACTTGCTGTCCTTGGATCAGGCAAAAGCGTTTGATCGGGTTGATCACGAGTATCTCTGGTCGGTCCTTCTGAGGTATGGTCTGCCGGGGGGGTTTGTTGATTGGCTTAAGATCTTGTATGCAGGGGCAGAGAGTTTTCCGCTTGTGAACGGTTGGATTGGCCGCTCTTTTGAGGTTGGGTCTGGGGTTCGCCAGGGTTGCCCGCTGAGCCCGCTTTTATACGTGTTCGCGATTGACCCCTTCCTTAGGAGGGTAGATCGTGGACCGTTGGTGGGAGTCAGCATGGACTTGGCAGCCTCGGAAGCCACTCTGAGAGTGGTGGCGTATGCGGATGACGTCACCGTCTTTGTGTCCTCGAGAGGGGAGGCAGAGTGGGTGATGTCTGAAGTTGACCGCTACTCGGAGGCATCCGGGTCCATGATCAACCAGGATAAGTGTAAGAGTCTCTGGCTGGGAGGGGGAGATCCTACCTTTGATCTCTCGGACACTCTTCCAGGGCCTCAGGAGTTTGTAAAAATTCTCGGCATCGAATTTGGCCAGGGGGATTACCCCAAACAAAATTGGGACAGCAGGCTAAAGATCGCCGCTCAGAAGGTCGACCAGTGGAAGGGTTGGTCTTTGACCCTCAGAGAAAGGGTCAACTTGATCAAAACTTACCTGCTCCCTTTGTTAATCTATTTGGGCAGTGTCTGCATCTTGCCAGAACCTCTCTGGACTCGGGTCTACAGCTTGTTCTTCCAGATGTTATGGGGGAATAAGCTGAACCTAGTCAAGAGGGAGGTGACATACCGTACGAGGAGACTAGGGGGGTTGTGTATGGTCAACCCTGTGGTATTCCTGGTTAATACCTTTGTAAAGATCAACATGTCAAACCTCTGGCAAGAGAGGGCTCCTCCGTGGGTAGTCTCCTGCAGGGGGTGGTTTCGGCCTTTCTTCCAGGAATGGGAGACAGGAGGGCAAGTGAAGGACCTTCGCACGCCGCATGGGCATCTTCCGGCTTACGCTACCGTGGTTCTGAAAACAATTCGCCGGTGGGGTCTGGGGATGTGGGAGATCAGGACTCTGTCAAGGAGGCTCCTTGACAACAGGGTTCTGTTGACCCATTTCCAGAAGCCCCTGGCGCTCAGGGACTGCCCAAGTCGGGATCTGGAGGTTGGTTTGAGGGTTTTAAATTCTAGTAGGATCCCTTTAAAGTTTTGGGACTTGGCTTGGCGTTGCTTCCATGGGAAACTGTATGTGAGGGACAACTTGAAACACAGGAACCCTGAGGAAAGGGGTTGTCCCCGGGAGGAGTGTGGCGGCGTGCTGGAAAGCATGGAGCACTTCCTGCTTCATTGTCCCCTCAATACAGGGGTCTACAGCAGGGTGGGTGCCTCCATTGGTTGGCCTGGTCTGACCGGTCTCTCCTATGCGGAATGGGCCTATGGAACATTCAGACACCTGGGTGGTCGAGATCGGGGCACTTTATTCTTAGTCAGCTTAGCGGTCAGGTACGGCACGTGGAACGCACGGTGTTTTGTATCAACCAGACAAAAAACCCTCCCGGAGGAAGAGGTGGTGAGGAACATTCTCGGTGACCTGGGGAAGGTTCGTTCTTTGGAGTTCGAGAGACTGGGCACGAGTAGGGCCTCCATGCTTTGGAGGGGTTTCTCCTTCAGCGTGCCCGAGTATAGTCGTCTCTATTCCTGGTGAGGGGCTAATGCTGTCACTGTAGCTTTTTGTTTTCTGTATAGTTGATGATGGATATAGGGCTTGCAGGTACCGAACCAGGGCCTTGTGGGTAGGATTTGTTAAGGATGTTTTATGTGTTATGTCAGGTAATGTAGGCCATTGTACAGGCTGAGTCTTTACTTACTATATCTTGTAGAGTGTAGTATTTTTGTATAGATGTGAGGGGGTTAAGTGTTAGGTGGGGAGGGGGGAAAGGGGGGTTCAAATAATAAGAAAAAGCCGGGCCCGATCAAAGAGACATTGAAGGATGGACGATGGTGTCGGTCGGAGCTTAGGTAAGGACTTTGGACTGGACATTGGTCTTGAATTGGGTATAATGTAGATATTATATATATATATATGTATGTTCAGTATTGTTTTGTATATATTGTATATATTGGTTACTAATTGGTATTCATATTGCGGATTTGTGGTTAAGAAAAAGGGTGGAGGGAAAAAAAAAAAAAAAACATTTAAAAATGTAAAAAAAAAATAAAAAATACAAAAAATATAAAAAAAAAAATAAAAAAAAAAAAAAAAAAAGGGGGAGGTTATTTGCCGATTAGGCTCATGTTGTGTTTTCTCATGTAGGAATTTCTCATTTTTCCTTGGTTAATAAATTTTGATGGGCACATGGACCGGTTAGGGTCAGTTTTTGGTTTTATTGTGGTTTAAGAATTTTTATTTATTTTATTTTTTAGACTGTTACTGATTTTGTTCTTTTGAGGCGTCTGGATTGATGCTGTGACTATGAGTTTTGTGTATTTGTATTTATACTGATGTGAGTGAAGTGTGGATGATGAGAGTGATGTGTGGATGATGTGAGTTATAATACAGAAGACTGAGTGCTGGTAGGAATGTGATCTGGACCAGAGAGGAGGCGGCCGAGATTGATAATGTGTTTATAACTTGTTCATTTTGTGTTGGTTTTTGACCCGTGTATTGTATGTGCGGATTTATGGCATGTGTATGTTTGTTAACATTTATTAAAAAGATGAGAAGTGGTACTGTGTAGTGTCATATATACAGATACTGAGAATTACACCCAGTATACGGGACAGGAGAAGCGGTATTGTGCAGTATATATATATATATATATATATATATATATATATATATATATAGACAGAATAATACAGATACTGAGAATTACACCCAGTATACAGGACAGGAGAAGTGGTACTGTGCAGTGTATATATACAGAATAATACAGATACTGAGAATTACACCCAGTATACAGGACAGGAGAAGTGGTACTGTGCAGTGTGTATACAGAATAATACAGATACTGAGAATTACACCCAGTATACAGGACAGGAGAAGTGGTACTGTGCAGTGTATATATATATATATATATATACAGAACAATACAGATACTGAGAATTACACCCAGTATACAGGACAGGAGGAGCGGGTGTGTGCTGTCTGTGTGTTGGAGGAAGCTCTTTCCGGGTGTCGGCTCTTTCCTCTCCAGGGAGAGAGTTTGCTGCTTGGGATGAGAGGAAGTTCTTCCCAGCCAAGTGCTTCTCAGCCTCCTGTTACCCGGTCTAGGCCGGCGGGTAGCGGGAGCGTTCAGCAACCGGCTGAACTTGTGGGGGTGAGAAGATCTAGTCGGGGTCACAGCGATGTGGCCCCGATCCTGCCCCCGCCTGAAACCAGGACAGAAAGCCAGGAAAGCCGCAAGGTTCCTGGTGTTGCAGCCAGCAGGAGCGCTCCTGTAGATGTGCAGCAGAGCATGCATGATGGTGTGGAGGCAGATTGGGGTGAACTACGTGCCACGGAGTCAACAACCACCTTTAGCTCCCGTGTTGCGGAGTGCCTCCGTGGGTATGAGGACGCCGGGAAGGCCATTCGGAAGCTCCAGGAGGAGCTGAAAGCAGCCCGGGTTCGGTCGCACGCCACTTCTGGAGCAAAGAGGTTGGTAGTAATGGCGACTATCAGGGATCTCAAATCTGAGGTGGATGCCCTGAAAGAAAAGCGGGGATTTATTTTGGAGAATAGTGGACCTTTCAAGGAGAAACTCCTTAATGATGATCGGTTCCGGGCAATGAAGGGTGTCTGTGACCCTGGAAAGCAGACGGATGATGAGGGTGAGGAGGAGGAAATGTGTCCGGGTGCGTCTGGTCAGTGGAGTACGTGCAGCGAGCTGCCTGCAGAGCAAGTGGCTTTACCCATGGACTCCAGCTCAGCCGGTGAGGGGGACACCTGTGACCAGGACATCAGCAGCAGCAATTCAGGTGGGAGGCTGATGGCGGAAATACGGCACCTCCAGTCTCCGGTGAGCCTGCAGCATTTTTCTTTTGGCGCGGACTTGGGTCCAGAGGAGAAAGTTAATGCCAAGCGCGCAGCAAAGCGCAAAGCCCGGCGGCGACTAAAATCCAGAAAGGCTGGAAAAATCGTGGAGGAGGTCAGTTTTAAGTTTGTTCCCCACCCAGTGCTACCCCAGCTGGCCGCAGGGTCAGCTCGCTGCACAAGCCCCGTGATCCAGCCTAGCCCGGGCCCTGAAGTGGGTCCGGTGCAGGAAAGCGGGGAGATTAATGATGGCGTGATAATGGCGTTTTTGGTGGCGTTTTTAAGGCGTCAATAGCGCCAGATAATGTTGGTGGCCCAGCGTTGGGTGCAGAACAAAGCTCTGGTGCTCAGGTTTCCTCTTCAGTAATGGGGGGCAGCTCGACACCGGAGCTGGCAGCGAATATTCCAGTGTCCCTGGAACCCGTTGGTGCGACTGAGCGGCGGCAGCATGAAGGGGCTGCTGGGACTGACGGCACGGTTGAATGTCCCCCCAAGCTTGCGGTCATTGGGTCCGGTGGCGCAGTCACTAGTATTCCTATGGTGGCTGCGTCACATGAATCCCCTGCCCGGGAGCCAGCTTTGCCAGGGGTGAGGGCGAGTCTGGGCATTGCTGGCTCTAAGAAGGAAGGATTGTCTCAAGTAAAGAAATGTCACGCCAATGAGATAGAGGGGAAACCTGATGACACCGAGGCGATAACATCCGGCCCAGAAACACTTTTTACTGCTGGTCCAGAGGGTGAGGGTATGAATGGTGCCGGTACAAGTGCTGTTAATAATGGTGAGGTTATGAATGGTGCCGGTACAAGTGCTGTTAATAATGGTGAGGGTATGAATGGTGCAGGTACGAGTGATATTGATAATGGTCCCTCTCCTGTGTCTGAGGCCGGGGTGAGTGGTGGGAATGTTACTGCCAGGGGTATGAGGTCTAGTGAGGCCGGTCCATCTGCCCCCCCAGGGGTGACTACTCGCAGTTATGCCAGTGTCACTGCTGGGGCCTCCTCCTCATCTTCAGGCTCTGGGGACGGTATTTTACAGCGGCGCCTCCTGGAGGCCCTTAAAAAGGGTGAGAGAACAATAATGGTAGAGGGCCGAGTGGTTGATCTGTCCTTCTGGATAGACAGGCATGGCCTGACTGCTTTCCGAGAAGAAAGGGAAGGGGAAACTGTGTGGACCCTTCCGACAGCCGGGCCTGAGGGGGCTCGTAGGAATGTTGTTCGTCTTCGCTGGAGAGGCAATGATACGTGCCCACCTAGAGCAAAAATAGTTGAGCTTCTCTTGAAGATGAATTTCAGGGCGATCGACATCTTTGCCCTGATACATCCCTATGGCACCCCAGTATTTGACATCAGCTTTGTTCGGCCGGAGGGCCTGGAGCTCTTTTGGTCAAATTATGAGCTGGTGAAGAATGAGCCCGGCTGGCGAGACTTCGCTGTACAAGCGTTGTCTCGTCAGAGCGAAATCAAGAAGGTGACCGTCCTAACTTGCAATGAGTGTCTTTCTTGTATGGACATTATGACCTGGCTCAGCAGGTACGGGGAGGTAACGGAGGTCCCCAAAAAAAACAGGGATGAATTTGGCATCTGGTCAGGGGCCTGGACCTTTATGGTTAAATTAAAGCGTTCAGGAAGTTCTGTCACCCACATCCCTTCCTCAGCCTTTTTAGGAAGGGACCGAATCCTGGCCTTTTACCAGGGGCAGCCGAAGCTCTGCCACAGGTGTGGTGACCCCACGCACTTCAGTGCCCACTGCAGAGTGCAGAAGTGTGCGTTGTGCGGGGGGATAGGTCATCTTGCCGCATCCTGTGGGGATATTCGGTGTCACCTGTGTGGGGATCTAGGTCACCCAGTCGCTGCCCTCGTTCCTTTGCCAACGCCATGGCGGGCCCAGCGGGAGAAAGCCGAGAGGTTGCTCCTGCCGTGGTTGGCACTGGTGGAGGTGAAGGGGCTGAGGGGCCAGGGAAGAAAGGCAAGTCACCCTCCAAGTTAAGGCGATTGGAGAACCGTCGAAGGAGTAGGGAGCTCGGGGAGCCCCAGGCAACTGGGGTAACCCTTGGCCCTGCTCCGGGGGCGAGTGTCATTGCTACTGAGGCCCTGGGGGAACAGGACTTGAATGAAGAGGTCAGGAGGTTGGAGAGGGAGGAGGAAGCCGCTTCTTCATGTTCCTCGCTATATGAAAGTATGGATGAGGACAGTAGACAGTGGCTAGATGAAAAGCGCAAGCAGGGTGCTAAAAAGAAAAAAAAGGGAGATAAGAAATCTTCTCCTCCCCTGGTCCAGGTGCCTAAGGAAAGCCCAACCGACTCACCTCTTGTTGTTCTCTCAAACCGCTTTCAAACCCTCAAGGACATCTCTTCAGATGAGGAGTGTGGGGGTGAGGATGTGGGGAAGGTGACGAGGGGGTCTGTGGGGGGCGTCAAGCTTCTTGCTTCAGGGGGTGCAGAACCCTCAGGGAGAAGCGCTGTCCCGGAGCCTGGAGGTGATGTTGATAGTGGTGCTGGTGAGGAGGTGGAGGAAGGGAAGGATATGGACACATCAGCATCCCTCAAAAGGGCCCTCGGCTCTTCATCAGACAGTGATAAAAACCAGGGGAAGGGGAAGGGGAAAAAGGTCATCTAATTCAATCACCCAGGATGGCGGCACCCACCCCGTTGACGCTGGCATCTATTAATGTCGCCAGCATTAAATCTGACAAGGCTAGATTTGCGGCCTTTGATTTTCTCGGCCGAATTGAGGCCGACATTTTATTTTTGCAAGAGACCAGGCTGACAGACTTGGCAGCCATACATAAAGCGAAAAAGGAGTGGAGGCGTGGACCATCTTATTGGTCTCTTGCGGCCGAGCCGGGTAGCGGGGTGGCGGTTCTTTCACCGCATCGGTAGAATGCAGACGGGTTATTGAATTAGAAATGGGGAGGTGCCTGATCTTGGATGTCCTCATGAAGGGACAGGAGCTCAGGCTCATTAACATCTATGGTCCCCAAACCAGCTGGGACCGGAAAAGTCTCTTTATGAGGATCAAGCCCTATCTTTTTACGAGTCGGCAGGTGGTCTTTGGAGGGGACTTCAATGCTGCCACGAGGTCCCAAGATAGGGGAGGTTCCAGAGACAGGCTGACTTATGACTGTGTGGCCCTAAATAGGATAGCTAGTGAGGCTCGCCTGGTGGATGTCCACATCCGGCACACCCCAGGCCACGCGGGATTCACCTTTTATCGAGGTAGTTGTAGGTCTAGAATAGATAGGTTTTATTTAAAGGAGGATGCCATCTCTTCGGCAGTGTCCGTCGTTGAGGTGGAGTTCTCCGACCACTGTTTAATTTTATTTTCTCTGAATGTTGCAGAGACCCCCCGGATGGGAAGAGGCTTTTGGAGGCTCAATTCGTCTCTCTTGGAAGAAGCGGAGATAAGACGGTCCTTTGAGGATTTCTTTCAGAGCCAGGTACCATTACTGGATCTTTGTAGCAGTAAGTCGGAGTGGTGGGAGATGTTCAAAAAAAGGGTGGCGAGTTTCTTCCGCCAGCTCTCGAGCCTCAGGAGCCTGGACAGGTATCGCCTGTATCAGGGCCTGAGGAGGAAACTCGAGCATCTTGTCTCGACTGGAGGTGACCGCGAGGACATCTCCAGAGTGAAATCTTTGCTTAAGAGTTGCCAGTATGATAGACACGCATCTTTAGTTTTTGAGAGGGATTTTGGGAAGTACCGCTCGCCCGACCCCTACAAGAACTGCAAGATGTCAGTAAATAGTAAAGTGGTTTCAGGACTGATGGACAGTACAGGATCCCTGAAAAGGTCCAGATCAGGGATCTTGGAGGTCGTCAGATCCTTTTACTCGCACCTCTTGGGAAAGATGGATCTTGATCGGGATGCGATGTCGGCTTTCCTGGCTGAAACTGTCCCCGAACCAGGAGTAGACCCCTCTCTTGGTGTCTTGGCAGAGGCGATCAGGGAAGAGGAAGTGAGACTGGCGATTGAAGGGCTTGCCCTCAAGAAGTCGCCGGGTCCAGATGGCTTAACGTCTGAATTTTACAAGACCTTTAAGGACATTTTAGTTCCCCTGTTGACTGAGGTGTTGAATGAGTGTCTTTCCTCGGGCACTTTGCCGAAGTCAATGAGGAGGTCGGCCCTGATCATCCTGTCAAAGGGTAAAGACCCATCGCACATTGAGAATTGGCGTCCCATAGCGCTACTCAATGTGGACAGAAAGGTTCTGGCAAAGGTGCTGTTTAATCGGCTGGTGAAATTTGCACACCGGCTCCTTTCGGGGGCTCAGCATTGCTCTGTTCCAGGCCGCAGCACGTTTAGCGCTGTACTCGGTGTCCGAGAGGCAGTGGAGCAGAGTAGGGCGGGCTTTTGGAAGGGGTACTTGCTGTCCTTGGATCAGGCAAAAGCGTTTGATCGGGTTGATCACGAGTATCTCTGGTCGGTCCTTCTGAGGTATGGTCTGCCGGGGGGGTTTGTTGATTGGCTTAAGATCTTGTATGCAGGGGCAGAGAGTTTTCCGCTTGTGAACGGTTGGATTGGCCGCTCTTTTGAGGTTGGGTCTGGGGTTCGCCAGGGTTGCCCGCTGAGCCCGCTTTTATACGTGTTCGCGATTGACCCCTTCCTTAGGAGGGTAGATCGTGGACCGTTGGTGGGAGTCAGCATGGACTTGGCAGCCTCGGAAGCCACTCTGAGAGTGGTGGCGTATGCGGATGACGTCACCGTCTTTGTGTCCTCGAGAGGGGAGGCAGAGTGGGTGATGTCTGAAGTTGACCGCTACTCGGAGGCATCCGGGTCCATGATCAACCAGGATAAGTGTAAGAGTCTCTGGCTGGGAGGGGGGAGATCCTACCTTTGATCTCTCGGACACTCTTCCAGGGCCTCAGGAGTTTGTAAAAATTCTCGGCATCAAATTTGGCCAGGGGGATTACCCCAAACAAAATTGGGACAGCAGGCTAAAGATCGCCGCTCAGAAGGTCGACCAGTGGAAGGGTTGGTCTTTGACCCTCAGGGAAAGGGTCAACTTGATCAAAACTTACCTGCTCCCTTTGTTAATCTATTTGGGCAGTGTCTGCATCTTGCCAGAGCCTCTCTGGACTCGGGTCTACAGCTTGTTCTTCCAGATGTTATGGGGGAATAAGCTGAACCTAGTCAAGAGGGAGGTGACATACCGTACGAGGAGACTAGGGGGGTTGTGTATGGTCAACCCTGTGGTATTCCTGGTTAATACCTTTGTAAAGATCAACATGTCAAGCCTCTGGCAAGAGAGGGCTCCTCCGTGGGTAGTCTCCTGCAGGGGGTGGTTTCGGCCTTTCTTCCAGGAATGGGA